>NC_141161.1:69104588-69432588 GCF_053477565.2 Lygodium microphyllum
CAGTCACTTGAGACTTGGCAGCTAGTGGAAGAGGACTGATGGTGGTTGGCTAAAGCCTGCACATAGGAGTGAGAAAACTTGCAAACAAGGATGGGGCTGAATGGTGGGAAACCTATATCTATTTATAGGTATAAAAGGATCCTCCCAAATTAGGGCTTTACATGTGGGGCACATAAACTCTTTAAAAATACTCCCCATTTAATGAAACTTTTGGCAATTTACAAACTTAGGGCTGCTTTAAAGAGATAATCAATGGGTAATAAACTTTTAGATCAACAACTTGCCTTATAAGCACTGACCTAGAAAGACAAATACTACATGGCCTTAGGCATATCAAAGCTATCATAGAGATTGTAATGGAGGGAGTGGCTTCTAAGAGGAGAACAAATATATACACCTCTCAGTCGTAGATAGGACTCTTCTCTAGAGGCAACATCCTTTTGGGTGTTATATGGCAACAAGTAAAGAGGTAGCATTAATCTCTACTTGGGAGGCTAATGTCTAACTTATGAGAAAGTACTTGGACCACACAAAGTTCATAACGTGCTCTTAGGAAAGGATCAAAGTAGTGATTCATTGTGATAAAACATGATACACATGCAAATCAAGCTACTTGCACAATAGAGGAATGGAGACACTAGGCACATTAGAGGAGGCTCTTAGAGGGATTACAATCAAATCCAAGAGTATGTTTTGAAAGACTCGTTTCTTGATAAACCTTGTGATGTATCTTACAATATGAGGTTGAGAAGGAGGATATAGTTGAGCAAAATCAAAGCAAAGCCGACTACTACTTAGCATCAATAGAGACACATATCTCTATTATCTTTTTTTATTTTCCTTTGGAGAACATTGATGACAACAAAAACATATGAAGATCTAACTCTTCATGTGGTTGGTAGGTCTTAAGAGATTGGTAGTTTGCACGTGGCTTGGCTATGGTAAGTTTCCTATAGCATAAACATCTCCAGTATTACAATAATGCATAATATCATCATATAATGGTAGATATGGTGACTCTCCCCCCGAGGTGCATATGGAGAATTTGCTAGAGCAAAGTAGCACATTGCCATGTATATATCACAAGGGCGATCTACATGTATCCAAATCCACATGAAGCAAGCCTTCGATCCCCCTTCATGATTGAACTCTAGGGCGGCATGTTGTCTCCCATCTATAGCCTCTCACCTCTGGCAAGTGCATGCATAGACTCTGGTGTGTCTCTATATATAGAAGATGTCGTTGTCAGTGAAGGTCTCCTAGAATAGCCATGCACTCATTCTCATGGCTCCATTATAATTCCACACTGTGAGCTTCAAGTGTGTCTCATAGGGACCATGCACCCTATCACTAGCATCCATCTATGATAATGATGCACCCCCATCTTTGTATACTGCTCATTTGCCCACTTTGCGGGCCTCCATAATCTGCAGAATGCACTCCCTACAATGGGTGATCTAGGAGGGTGTGAAATCATCCTTAAGGTATACTTTTTCTCCTTTGAGAGCCTTCCTTTGGAGAGGACTTCTCCCCTCTTATGTGGCTACTGGATGTTGGGGATATCCGACTTTCCTTGGGAAAACCCACTGTATCTTTGAGGTGTTGCAGATCAAGTTTGGTGATGGCAATAGGTCTGGCGGGCCATTTTTTGTGTCAAATGGGTCAATGCATTAAAGGGCATTAAAAAGAGAGTTGACCTACAACTAAGGCTAGGGATAGGGATAATAATAAGATAAGAGTACTTAATGTGGATTGACAGCGCGCTGAATCAAGGATCTAATTTCTAGTGTAGGTTGAATTGTTATTCGATTTCATATCTTTATTATACGAAATGGTCCCTTCTTTATCTTGGCACATTTCTTTAAAGTAGATCTTCAAATGAGAATACTCCTTTACTGATTACCTAAATGCAATTTTCATAAATGCTTGTTGACTATAATTGCTACAACGCCTCCTCTACACAAAGTGCAACAATCCTCTAATGCATATTTTTACACTTACTATTGGCTTTGTTTACTCTTTGTGAAGTGATCCGAATTGCATGGGGTGCAACAATCATCTAAAGCAACCCTTCAATGACACAATTTATTGTGTTACGATCAAGGGTGTTCTTCTCATTGGACCTTTATGAATAAGGTCTTTCAAGGTGTTTTACTTTCTAGGATATTCTTCGAAGAGACCTTACTCTTCCAAGACCTTTATTAGAATTTTTACAATCTTCCATGCTCGGTCATTTGCTTTGGCAAAGCTTCTTAGCATTGTTTTGAAGCTTTCCAACCTTAGTGGCTTTCATCTATGGATGGGAAATTTTACGAAGAGCTCACTTGCACCTTTCTATGCATATAATTATTCATATAGTAAGAATTTAAGTGAATCAATCAATTAAACTTTTATTTTGTTCAACAAAATACAAACCTTTCAATCAACAAACACAAACCATTTTAGGTCAATTCCTTTTGCCAAATATAGTCATATCAAAGGTGGCTACATTTCTCTTGAATGAAGAATTGGCATCGAAACATCAAACCAAGAGTTTCAAAATTGGATATCTATGAAATAAGAGGTTGCATTTATAGGTCTTAGCTTAAAGGGAGAAAAGCAAATGGTTAGATGCTAGCATATATGTATTTTTTTCCAAAGAAAGTGAAATTTTATTATAAATGACACCTTGAAAAGCCTCGGAGTTCAAATGCAAAGTAAAAGCAAATGTCATATCGATGACCTCTTTTCATATTCTAAATATGTCTTTGTGATAGAATGTCTTGCAAATCAATCCCTTGATTGCATCTTACAATCCAAATAAACCAAGCAATAATGCTATTGGTTTCCATCAATGATAATACCCCTTAGTCTACTTTGCCTTTCAAAAGCTACCAACCATGATAAAAGTGTGGCTCCCCTTAAGATCCTTATATCCAAATGTTGGGTCTCTATTTTGGATTGAAGCTACCCCCCATTAAGCCACTATCATAACCTCATTTGTACTATGAGAGACCATCTTGAATGATTTGTTGAAGGTCATTCAAAGGCCCACCTCTTAGTTTGTCACCTATGCTCTAAATGTTGAATGTTATAGTTCCCTTAAATGAGAAGTCATCACAGTTGTTAAGTACGAAATGTGCGATCGTATATGGTCCCATAAAATATGATACTAAATAGTATCTTAACATTTTATAAGGTACGACATAATATTAGTAGAAAAAAATAACTTAATTATTTCGGACTAAATATAATAGAATAGATGTTTGCAATATAAATAGCAATGTTAACCTTTCTCAAGGTGGAAGTCTTCGGGCATAGGCTTTTCGGTTCCACCATAGGTCTTTTTCATGTCTTCGCGTGTCAAAACGTATGAGCATGAAAGTACAATTGGCAAGTCCCAAGCCTTAACCATTAAACGACACTATTATTTTCCTTAAGTCATAAAGACAAATTTAGAATAGATGAATAGAATGCATAGATCATAGTCATAACCTTCAGTAACACACAGCAATGGAAACTAAAATCGTGGCATGTTCTTGCAATTAAACATTTTTGTCCCTGATAATATACATGGTTTAGAAACCCGAATTTCACCAAGTATGATTGGTATGTCATGCAAAAGATATGTGAAGAATGTCCAGTATGATTCAACCAACCAAATTAGTACAATTCCAACTATGGTTCATTCCATGTGATAGTCCAACCTCTCAAGAGATCTGCCACTAACCTCATGACCCAAGAGGAACGACTCCATGGCATTATTGGCTATGGCTCTTCAGAAAATCGGTGCCTCTTGGATCCTTAACAGCATGTCTGCCCATATCATTCTCATATATTCCCTATGAATATACTTGTATCGCTGTGCTGAAAGCGGCGTCAATCAGGGATGAATTGAAATGGCTCTTACATGAGATTACTTGAGAACATGCTATCTTTAGACAAGTTGCAGACACTTACCCAAATGAAAAGGCTGGCTTAATAAAACAAGTCATGAGTCCTTACTGTATAGCTGCTAGATGTGTATCTTGGTTTCCTGAGATAGATTCAAAATTTCTCTTATTCCTTCGCCAACCTGAAAAGAAGTTGAGCATGTATGAGTGGCGAATTTCAACTGGATAATCACAAGCAGCAGCAACAACTGCGACTTGAATGAATATACAGGGCACAAAGATTCGGATATCAGTCACGAGGGGAAACAATTTACCAGCTTTATTTGAGCCTTGATATTGGCAATTTGATGTGTAAGCTCCTCTACTTGCCTGTGATGCCAGACCAGTCACATAACAAACTCGTAACTGAAAATCATGCAAATGACTGCATGCAGAAACAGCATGCAAAATTACATAAACAAATAAAGAGCATGCAAACATGTCTATGTGGACACACAAATGTTAAATGCACAAGTGCACACATACATGGGTGCAATTGTATATTAAATTCAACTTTAGACAATGGACAAAATATTGCATCAAAATACATCAAGTGTGAGCACATACATACAGCATGCATGAATGCATGAGTGCTTATGCCTGGGAATTATGACCTGGACAGCCTTTCTTGCTTTACTGTAATAAACTGCAGAGCTTCAGACCAAGTAAACTCAACATGGAAACCAAGTCCTATATCCACGAAGATTTTGCTTGTGTCAGACCTACAAAAGTAGAAGAAATTATCAATACAATGCTTCACTACAGGATATACTGTGGTACCGGAATTGAAATGATGCTTCAGCAGCAGAATTTACTGTACAACTAGATTTAGACTACCATACAGAGAGTCTCAATGTGTCATTTGAATGATTCCACTCTATTGCTCTTTTCAAATCTCTCTTGGCATGTTCTCATGGTGTCATTGAATGTGTGAGTGTGCACATATGATGCATGGTGAACCAAGTGTTCATGTGCAGGCTTTCATGGGCCCTACAAAGTCAATGCCCCACTTTTCAAAAGGTTGACATCCTGTGACAAGCCAACTCCATCTTGTCCTTCACTTGGCGGACCTTTTACATAGCACTGCCACTCATCACACTGCTTAACCTGAGGAAGCATTCTTGAAGAGCATGGGCAACCACAGTCAAGAATGGAGGACTTTCCGACAATGATGCATGAGTGGTTATGCTTCATCTGAGAATGATGTGCGTGTACAGACCATAGCTCTGTGCATGCACATGTATATGCAAGCGTGATATGCACTCCATAATCTGATAGCTGGATTTGTTTCCCAGTACATCTTAGGGCAGGTTACAACAGAAACTTCAAGAGCCAAATGCCACCTTACTGCTTCCTCTACTTACCCTGGCCAACTATAATAGTAGTGACCATCAGCGAAGATATCTCAATAATGCTAAGTGTTCCCACAACCCTTCTGACCAACAAGAAGACTAAAACATGGACTTTACCATACTTTTGTACTGTTTCATTGAGGGTGAAAAGTTATGGAGATTACTTCTACAAAGGTCATAAACTAGTGCCTTCCAAAGAGCATAATACATTCGGGCAGCCCTCCAGTTCGAAATTCACAAATGAAGAGACGAGAACATTGCCGAATTGACATCGATTTGCATAGAATCAAGTGCAATTGCCTAGCAAGCAATTCACCATGGTCACATCTCTTGCTGTTCGAAAGGCTCACCGAAAAGGCCACAGGATTTCCCTCTCATAGCATGGGCAAAGAAGTAGCAGCCTGTGACCTCCCTAATGTTTGAATGTCAATGCTCAATGAAGATGAAAAAGTATCAAGTTTATGCACTCTTCTTGATACGGGTTGTCACAACACAAGAACAAAAAGATCTTGATTCCGTTTTAATTAATTTGCATAAATAATTATTTGATGAACTTATTTCCTTTGTAATTCATAGATATCTAGAAAAGTGCATTAGAGCTGGTCACCGATGAGTGGTCACAAGTTATGGTAGACCCACACAGTGGGTTTAGAAAAGATAGTGCATGCTTCGTGTCACCAAGTGGTTATACTTTTTACAGTTGCTTTTCTTATTTACTTATATAAATATTTTATTTTTCTTTTCTTTTGTTGCTGTTGTTTTTACCCCTAGAGTTCTCTTGGAATAAGCGGGATCTTTGCATGGCCAGAAGTGGCAACCATTGGGACAAATTGGACAAATGATTTGTCTGAGCCTTAGGACCAGTTCCATATTAAATGGGCACTGAAGAATAGAATGCCAACGATTTGAGACTGTGTGCTTAGCCACTAGAGATGGTGCAGGACAATGAGCCTAGCCAAGATAGAAGATGCACATGTGAGAATGATCACGGAATAAAAGTCACTGTAACTGAGCCACATTACACTTTTGATGTGGTCGCAATGATAAAAGTTGCACAGAACAACTCGAGAAATGCAGGGGTCACCATCCCTAAAATTTAGGGAATTACTATTTTTGGACCCCAGAATCTGTTCGCGTCATTGTCTTCGTTTTTACACGAGGATTAATTCTCTGGTCTGTGCCGAGGTCAAATTTTGCACCGATCAAGGAGAATTTTAGACCGGAAGGTTTAAACGGAAAAATTATTACATGTATGCCATGTGGCACAAATTCCCAAAAGAGAGAGAGAGAGAGAGAGAGCCCAAAAAAAAACGTAATAGGCATAAGGGGCGGATGGGAGAATGAAGTTTGGAGGAGCTGAGGGCACATTGCTGCAAGAAAACCAGCCATGGAGAGTACTTTTACGTCTCTGACTCAAGCACGGAGGTAGAGCTTACTCCCTCTGATCACCTCTCTCTCTATTCTTAGAAGAAATGCTCTGCATGATGGATTGATTCCATCAAAGGTACAATTCTGTGTTTTCTCTGCTCATGCTGAATCATAAGAACAGTGAACTTTGTTCATGCTGAATCAGAACAGTGAACTCTGCTCATGCTGAATCAGAATAGTGAACTCTGCACATGCTGAATCGTAAGAACAGTGAACTCTGCTCATGCTGAATAAGAACAGTGAACTCTGCACATGCTGAATAGTAAGAATAGTGTGTTGGACAGTAAGAATAGTGAATTCTGCACATGCTGGACAGTAAGGGATGTTGATCTGGACATGTTGTATTATTCCTATGCAGCTGGGATTTACTTAGAAGAGATGAAAACCAACCGTTCACAGGCTATGTATTTTGGAACATTACCATTTTTGTAATTTTCTATCTTTTAATTGATAAAGAAATACTGAGAGGGACGCCGGTCTTCGGGGCCAATCTGGTGTTGAGCGAGGGAGAGAGGTCTATATTTATGTGTGTGTATGTAAAGTCCATGTGTTAATTGAAGGAACTACCGCTTTATGTGAGTCATAGACCGGTTGCATGGTTCCATTGCCATGATTTGAATTCTTTTCTGTAAGTATTTAAGCTCGGACAGTTTTGGGTGAAAAGGCCATGCACACAAGTTTTACATAGATTACAGGACTAGAGAGATTGCAAACATGGATAAAGACAAAGGAAAACTCCCCCATGAAGAAGAGAGTAATTCTTCTGCTCATAAACACCAAAGAGAGAGTATTGGTGCATAGGTGTCAGCACCTTCTAGAACCGAGATTGAACCACATGATGAGGAGCAAGAACAGGAGGACTTGTTTATGGCACAACTCCTCAGTATGGTTGGCTCTTTTCAACAACTAGTAAAGAATCCTTGGATGCAAAAATTTTTGAAGTCCATAATGAGGATTCTCAGGCTGAGTCATCACATCATACCATGGAGCCCTTAAAAAGACAAACCTCTAATGTGCGTGAGCATGTGGAAAAGACACCAAACATGGAGACAGGTCCAGTGCAACAAGAAGCACAAGCACAGGATCACAGAGTGAATGGTCAAGGCAGTTATGCACAAGTGGCACAGCAGACTATTCCTCCTCAGTTTGCTACTTATCCTGGTTACTTTGGTGGTGGGTCAATTTTTCAAGCAATAGCTGGATTACCCACGGGTTATCAGGGATACTTGCCTAGAGGGCCACCAGGAATAATGCCTATTGAGATAGTGAACCCACTTTATGCTAATATTGGTCTACAGCCCGGTTATCAAACTCTGCAGAGTCCTTATTTAATGCCTGGAGTACAAAATGCAGCCGCTGGTTTTTCTCAGCTTAGTGGGCATATGGCAGCTAAGACAGGTGAAATGAATGCTGATAATGCACCTAAGGGACTCCCCTTTTTACAGCCACCTGTCTATGACAACCTGACACCAAAAAGTGCAAAGCCTAAAGACTATAAAAAGGGTGGCTAGGCAATAAAGTTTGAAACCTTCAGTGGTATGCAAGATAAGCTGAAAGCTTTGACATTTATACAGCAGTTTGATGCAGCTTACACATGAGGGAATTTTACTGAGACTTCTAAGGTGCGGAAGGTTGCAACTTTTTTGAAAGGTAATGCTTTGAAGTGGTGAAACATATTGTTGATGCAAGGATATGCACCTGTCACTTGGGTTCATTTCAAACAGTTGTTTGCAGCCTCATGGTTAACTAACACGTTTGAAGTAGATGTCATGACTGCATGGCATAATTTGGACGCGGCAAATTGTATGGATTTAGAATAGTACAATAAGAAATTTTGGGAAGCACTTTTGCCCGTAAGTTCTTACAGGACAATGCCCCTGTCAAAACAAATTGAAAAGTATTGTTGCGGTTTGCCCGAAGCCATTAGGGATTATTGTACCAAGACTAGGGTTACAAATATGGTACAATTAATTGAAAATGCCGGTGTGGCAAATGCATTGTTGAAAGGAAAAGTTGACGACTTTAAAGGCACTAAAAAGAAGGATTCTCAGTTTAAGCAAGATCTTGGCAAGAAGAAGAAGCAATTTCCAAAAAGGACCAATTTTACAAAGAAGTCTTTTTGGAAGAAAAGATTTCAGCAGCAACCTCAGACTTCTTTTAAACAGGGTAAAGGATAAAAGAAGCCACTTTTTGGCAAATCATTTGAAGAAAGAAAGGCTTTAATGATGGCTGGAAAATGCTTTATTCGTGAACAGAAAGGCCATATTGCTTCTAAGTGCCCACAGCAATTTTCTAAAGATGCGGAGGATAAAGATGCACCAAGTAAAAAGAAGCCCAACATTGGCTTAGTGCCTGATATGGTGGGAGATCAATCAGTTGATGATGCTACAAAATTGTGCAGAGCTTGGGGAAAGATCAGAGATTCCACAGTGCTTATTTTCTTTGATCCTGGAGCTCGTGCAAACTTTATCTCACCAGCATTGGCAGCTAAATTGGGTATACGTCCCGAGGAAATGGGACCAGTTGGACAGGCTGATTTGGCATGCCCAGGACATACTAAACTTGTCACCCCCATTCTTGGCAAACTTCCTATGCATATTTAGAGCTATGTGGACACAGAGAAGTTCCATATTATGCCTATAGAGGGCTGTGATGTTATGTTGGGTATCCCATGGTGCCACAGGAAGCATGCTATCTTGGATACTTACAATAGAACGATTACTCTTGTACATAGGAGCAAGACTTATGTGTTAGATGTGAAGCTTAAAGGAGAGTCTATCCCAGTTGTTTCTGCTTCTGCAATTACTTCTGTAATGAAAAATCATATTTCTGTGTACTTGGTTTTTGCAAAGCAAGTTAATGAAGTTGACAGTAATGTGTCTGTACTAGATGAAAGTAAAAGGGCTTTCTTGGATAAATTCAGTGACTGTTTCTCAAATTCATTACCAGGAGAGTTACCCCCTGAGAGGCCTGAAGATCATACCATGGATCTTATTTTTGGGACTAGTCCGCCCAATAGGCCACCGTACAGGGTCAGTGCAGCGCAGCAAAAAGAGATTATGACACAAGTTAATGAGCTTTTAGAGAAAAAACTAATTCAGCCCAGTAGTTCTCTATTTTGTTCACCTGTGTTGCTAGTTCAAAAAAAGGACGGCTCTTAGCGAATGTGTATTGACTACAGAGCCTTGAACAAGAACATGATCAAGAATAGGTTTCCAATTCCGAGGATAGATGACATTCTTGATTGATTACAGGGAGCAGGAATGTTTAGCAGGATAGATTTAAAAAGTGGATACCATCAAATCAGAATCAGACCAGAGGATATCCATAAGACTGCTTTTAGAACAACATTTGGTCTCTATGAATTTTTAGTCATGCCGTTTAGATTGACCAATGCTCTTGCTACGTTTAACAGGATGATGGATAGAATTTTTCGCCATTATCAAAGCTTTGTTGGCACATTCTTTGATGATATGATTATCTTTTCAAAGAATGAAGAGGAACATAGAAAACACTTAGTTGCAGTCTTTAATGAGCTTAAGCGTAAGAGATTACTCATTAATGGTAAGAAGAGTGAATTCTTTTTTAAAGAGATTCACTTCCTTGGGTACATAGTTTCTAAAGATGGTGTGAAGATGGATCCTGCAAAGATAGAAGCAATTGTCTCTTGGCCAAACTTGAAAATTGTTCATGATGTCTACAGTTTTCTTGGCCTATGCTCTTACTACAGAAGATTTGTAAGACACTTTGCAGAGATTGCTTCTCCTTTACATACGCTTGAAAAGAAGGATGTCAAATGGCAATGGACTGACAAAGAGAAATCAACATTTAGATGTTTGAAGGGGAAAATGACTACAGATCCAGTACTTATTTTGCCAAAACTGTCTAAGCCATTTGTAGTGCAGTGTGATGCATGTGGAAACAGCATTGGTGCTGTATTAATGCAGAATGGCCGAGTTGTGGCATACGAGAGTAGAGTACTTTCTGTCATTGAAAGGACTTACCAAATTTATGAGAAAGAATTATTGGCTGTGATCCATGCACTCTCTAGTTGGAAGCACTATTTGCTTGGTGCTGATTTTGTAGTGCAAACGGATCATCAAACACTTAGATACTTTCTCACACATGCTAAATTGTCAAAGAAACACATGCGTTGGACAAATATCCTATCTATGTTTCATTTTCAGATAGTACATGTGGAAGGCAAGAAGAATGTAGTTGTAGATGCTTTATCTCGCAAACCATAGGTGTCAGCTATTTCAATTCCTTATCACCATGAATTGGATGATATGAAAGAGTAGTATGCTAAAGATGAAGATTTCTCTGAAATCTATGAACAGTTGATCAATGGCCAACATCATGGCCATTATGTGTTCAAAGAAGGCTTTATCATTATGCATGAAAGACTATGCGTTACAAAACAGCTAAGGCCAAAAGTTTTATTAGAAAGTCATGCTCCACCATATGCAGAACATCATGGTATTGATGCTACTAACAAAGCGGTAGAGACTTTCTTCTATTGGCCAGCCTTAAGATCTAATATCGATGCATATGTCAGACCTTGCCTTGTATGTCAAAAGGTCAAATTTGATAGACAGAAGGTACCAGGGTTATTGCAACCACTGCCTATTCCAAAAAGGCCATGGAAAAGTATTGCCATGGATTTCATTTTTGATCTTCCAAGAACTTCTTTAGGGAATGATGGAATCTGGACTATCATTTGCAGATTTAGCAAACAGGCACATTTCATTCCTATAAGGAAAAAGGTTAAGCCAGAACACATGGTAAAGATATTTATGCAAAATATCTTCAAGTACCATGGAATGCCACGGTCAATTGTCAATGATAGAAACCCAAGAATGACTAGCTTGTTTTGGAAAGCATTGTTTCAAAACATGGGCACTACGCTAAAATTTTCATCTTCTTTCCATCCACAAACTGATGGACAGTCTGAAGAAGCAAATTTGACTGTTTTAGATTTACTGAAGTATTATGTTTCAAATCATAAGACTTCTTGGGAACACTACTTGCCATTGGTTGAGTATGCATACAATAATACAGTGCACTCATCTACTGGCAAAGCACCTTTTGAGATTGTGAAAGGTGGAAAGAAATTGCCTCCCATTGTGCAGACAAAAGATAACATCTTTGAAGCAAATCGTTATGTAAAAGATTGGGAAGAAGCATATAAAAAGGTCAAGTATGCCCTAGGAAAGTCACAAGCTAAACAGAAAAAAGTTGCTGATAGTCATCGTCGGGAGCTCTTGTTCAAAAAGGATGATTGGGTCTTATTGCGTTTTGAAAAGGCACATTTGAGAAAACAGAAGGGCAAGGAACGTTTGTTTCCAAAGTTGAGTATGCATTATTATGGCCCTTTTCAAGTCTCAGAGAAGATCAATGACATAGCATATAGGCTGAAATTGCCAGAGAATTGAAAATTTCATAATACATTCCATGTGAGCCTATTGAGGCCTTTTATTGGTGAGCTGCCAGAAGATTTGGTTCAAAAGGAACAGCCTGAAGTAGAGGAATTAGATGAGATTCTAGTTTCTGAGCAAATCCTGGCACACAAGGATAGGAAAGTGAAAGGTAGAGTTATAAGAAGATTTTTGGTGAAGTTCAAGAACTATTCACCAATGGATGCCAAATGGATGGAAGAGGCTGAATTGGCAGATTCGCCTCAATTATTGGAACTTTACCGAGAAGCTTTCTTACTGGAATCCACAGTGACTTAGAATGCTTTTAGAAGCAATGTACATTCTCTATTGTACAGTTGAATATTGTATCTCATTGAATAATGCATAATGTATGGCTTACATTTAGCACACTCCACTTTACAAGACCAAAGCGAGTAGTTGGAACCATAAAGCCGGTCTTCTTTGGGCAAAGAAGGGAGTACAAATACCTGTATTGAGGGTGCCATGAATGGCATATGAAGGCCAGCAAAACGGGCCTTCTGTGAAACATGGATGGAACGGGGAGGAGAGCAATCCCGTACAAAGGGGCTAGGAGACCTCTGTTTGTCGTGTGAACTAGAACGAAAATCTCTTCATTTCTCAGAGGAAGGAATAGAGACCTCATCTTTTGAGTCAACAAAGAACTGGTGGTAAGACATCTTCGAACCTGCAATCTCCCAGAAAGTTGCATTTGATAGAGAAACAATTGTCGCCTACCACCAAGAGGCTATCACCTGCACAAAAAATTATCACCCACAATAGAAAGTTGTTGCCAAGGCTGAGGAAGTTGTTGCTTGCAAATAATATGTTGACGCCTGCACCAGGAAACGGACGCCTGCAAAAATGCAAATTTGCATTTTGGGAAAAACGCAAAAGTTGATACCCCTGGAGACTTGTCGCTTGCCTACTTGGGGGTGAAACCTGGCAGTGGACCACCTGTTCGGGCTATAAACACAGTAAACGCAAGCTGAAAATCTGTGTTTTGGAAATCTAGGCTCCTCCTCTGCAATGAAAACTGGCTCTTCTACAAGAAATCTCTAGATTGTGTCCTCACTTAGGCAATGATACCATGTGAGAGCACACAACGGAAGAGAAACATGAACACAGAGAAAAGCAAAAAGAGAAAGAGAGAGAAAACAAAAGATGAGAAAAGAATATTGCAGTGACTAAAGAAGAATGCTGATGCAACGATGATGGACTGATCACTCGCTGCACACAGCCCACAGCGTTAGTGAGGGCACTAGATCAGGCTAAGGATGACAACAACACCGGAAATGGAGAAAGGTAACGGAGTATACACCTACCAAGGAAGAAGCAAGATGATGATATGAATGATTGCCAAGTGGGTAATGGTTATAAATAGCCACAAAACCCCCAAAACTGACCTATTGAAATCTGGAAATGTCATAAATGCTCGCCGACCAGTGTTTAATGTTGGTCATGGCATAATAAATGCCTAGAAAATGCCATATGGCTACCAAAAAATCCGATTGGCAAGGACAATGTCTGACAGATGTAGACAGCCTGGTAAATGCAAAAACTGCTCATGGAAAACACACTAGAAACCAACAAACAAAAGAAATGCACCCAGATAGCCACTCTAGAATGAGTAGACTCCCCCATCAAAACATGTGACAAACCTGCCAAAGCTCTATAAGTCCTCGTTTGACTCAAACTGAGGCTCACATGCAGGAGATGACAAGGCATGACAAACATGACTGCTAACACCCCCTCTTAAGTGTGGCAAAGGCCAAGGAAGAAACGGATCCTAGGTTGGCAAGAGAAATGCCAATGTCGATGAAGTCCATCAATGAAGACTGCCGATAAAGAAACGATCATCATCTTCTCTATGTAAAAGGGCACTTAGGCAAGTAAACAATTTCCCCACGAGGGACACTATCCAAGTGACACCTGCTACATGTGCATTCTCATCGTGTAGCATTACTCTATGCATCTCATTGTGTAGAGCACCTCTGAGGTGATCCTGACTTGCCTCCACTAGCGATTTTTTATCACCATATCGACATACTTCTTCGCTCCCTTCCCTCGTCATCAACATCCATGAGTGGTTGGGAAAGCTTGCTTCTTCTGTGACACGTTAGATCCAACCATCTTTTTTCATCCTCTCCACACGGCACAATTACATTGACAAGCCACCAATATCTTCTCATAATAATAATGCACCTCTGAGGTGATCCTGACTTGCCTCCACTAGCGATTTTTTATCACCATATCGACATACTTCTTCACTCCCTTCCCTCGTCATCAACATCCATGAGTGGTTGGGAAAGCTTGCTTCTTCTGTGATACGTTAGATCCAACCATCTCTTTTCATTCTCTCCACACGGCACAATTACATTGACAAGCCACCAATATCTTCTCATAATAATAATAATAATAAACAAACAAACAAACAATTTTTTAAAAAAATCAATGTGGTTTCATCCACCTTTGCAAATCCTGGTAGGTCATTGGGCACCGCTTGTCCGATGTCTTGGAATCTATGTGGTAATCGCTTGGGCTCCCTTGGTAAGATAACTATTGCCTCTGTAATTTTGGTAGGCCACTAGGTAGCCAATTGCACCCTTTCCGATGCTGCTACATAGTCTACATCTTGTGGAAAATCAGAGTTTGCAGCAGTAGAATGTGTGCACAAGAGGGAGAGAAGAGCTCAAAGTACAAGAATGAAATCTTGCTTACTAAGTTGCTTAGAGTACAACTTGGGTACACTCTCTCACCAGTGATAGTGACCCATAGGCTGTTTATATAGCCCTTTTCCAGCTAGGGTTAGGGTTTCCCCTGCCCTTAGGGCTATTCACACCCATCTACCCTTATACTCCCTTGCTTACAGTGGGTTTCTATGCCCATCTTCTAACACCCCCCCTCAATGCCAGGGTGGCATTGGATTACAAGACATGTAAAAGATTCCCCCCTTTTTGGATGCCTTTATAAATCAGGCTTACAAGGTTGTTCTAGGTAGATGATTTAAATAGTCAAAACAGTCGATCTTCAGATGAATTGGAGACATAGTTGGCCACCAATTCTTTGGATATTTCAGGAGTGTTGGGGCATTTACTTGTTATATGCCCTGTCTTCTTGCATTTGTTACATTTCATCTTCTCGGGATACTTCTTCCAGCAGTTGTTTACAAGATGTCCTTTTTTCTTGCAGAAAGAACATTTAGTGAGAACTGTATGAACCAATACTTGTTCACGGGAATTTGAAGTTGCCTGACTGTTGCTGCTTTCTTTGTGGTTCCTCTTTTCTTCATCCAAACAGGATTGAATGGTACTTGCCAAAGTAGGATCTGGAATGTTTGTGAGAGTGGTTACAAGAGTAGGGAACACCTGTTTTACAGCTTTTAGGAGAATAGCAATAGCATCTTCTTCAAGTATTGGAGCTTGTACAGAAGCAAGTTGTGCCATAAGTCCCTTCATATGAGAAATGAATTTTCCCAAATCTTCTCCTGAACGGTATTCCAAGCTGAAGAATTCAATTTTAAGGAAGATTTTAGTATTCTTCCCAATGGCTCCATAGAGCTTTTCAAGCTCATCCCATTTTTCTTTAGCAGTGTTTAGTTGATCAACATGATGAATCAAGGATTCATCTAAGTGTAGCATTATGATTGCTTGAGCCCGTTGGTCATCCTCTATATCAATCATATTTGCAGAGTTTACAACTCTATTGCCTTGAATAAGAGGCCAATACCCTCTCTCCATCATTTTGTATTTTATAAGTACTTGCCATGGATGGAAATCCTTACCATCGAACTTTCGAATTTGAGGACGGACATCAGCATATGTTGTAGTCATTGGGAAGGTCTTACCACTTGTTGGGACAAGGGCAGTGTCTAGTCCCTTACAAACCTTTTACTGAATGCGGAAGCAATTTAGACAAAGTGAAGTCGAAGTTGTAATGAAGAGAAAGGCTGAAAATCATATAAGTGTAATATTTCCAGGTACGACTTTGGTGGTCCTTTCTTATGTGCAAACTTCTTCCGTGGTTTAATAGTCTTTTTAGGTTTTAATGAAGTAAACCTAGACTGGACTTCAGGCTCCTCCTTGTGGTACGGCTTAGTGGATGAGGCTTGTGTTGGACACGGTTTGTCTATGATCTCAATGCTTGTTGTTGATGACTCTGAGGAGAGTATGATAACACTCATGCTATTGATTTTACTGACTAAAGTACTTGAGACAATGTCACTTACGGTATGCAATACACTTCTTGTGCATAATGGTTTATGTGTTTATTTTACACATAGCCTTACAACAATGTATGAAGAGGAATAAAAAACTCACTGGTTTTAGTGAATGTCCAACAAGCTATTCAACTGATGATTTATGATTAGTGTTAAGAGACCACTATTGTCAAGCTTAGTGAAGTGCTTGAATGGAACCCGGTTTGAAGTCGGCTTCTCAATGCTTGGTGATGTCCGTTAATCATGCCCAAGAGCTTTAGACTCTGGAATAGGATACAGAGACTCTGCTTCAGTGATTAGAATCACTGTTAATGAAGCTCAGAGTGTAAAAATCCCAAAATGTCAAGCTTGGAGCTTGTTGGCTATGGCTGCCCAAAAAACACAGTTAGGGTTTGGCTTGTAGCAGCCAGCACAGGGAGAATTTCTCAGAGCCCTCTTAGCTGAGGGTAGCCCACTTGGGGGGCTATCAAAGCCCCAAGATAGCCGTACGGATTGCGCCGCCTGCTGCGTGTACAGCAGCCCGAATTCTGCGCTGTCAGAAACTGCGCCGTTTTTCCAATGTTGGCAATGCTGGCCTCACGCGTGGACTATGTCAGTGTTTGAGCTTACAGAGAGCTGCGCCCTGATGTGGGGAAGAAGTCTCCAGAAGAAATCTCAGGCTGATATTGCCTCCTTTGTCCTCCTCAAGTCCTCCAATGGAGGTAGGTTGCAGGCAGCTATGGAGGAAAGAAGGATAGAGTGAAAAAATGACAGCTAGTGTGCACTTAGTGATGACTGATGCTGAGGGAAGCTGAGGAGATCAGAGATGGCTCTGATACCATGTGGAAAATCAGAGTTTGCAGCAGTAGAATGTGTGCACAAGAGGGAGAGAAGAGCTCAAAGTACAAGAATGAAATCTTGCTTACTAAGTTGCTTAGAGTACAACTTGGGTACACTCTCTCACCAGTGATAGTGACCCATAGGCTGTTTATATAGCCCTTTTCCAGCTAGGGTTAGGGTTTCCCCTGCCCTTAGGGCTATTCACACCCATCTACCCTTATACTCCCTTGCTTACAGTGGGTTTCTATGCCCATCTTCTAACACATCTATCACCCAACCTCCCACTATTGTCAGTGATCAGCTGCCATCATCTTCAGGCACTTACATGGCTATATTTACCAATTACAACCCCAAAGACCATTGCGTTCTAGTTTTCATCCTGTTGCCCTTCCATTTTTAGCATCAACATAATTTGTACTTACATCTACAGCAGGTCATTTTTGTGTTTTCAGCACTTTTCTTTTCAGCCTCTGCTCTCACTAGTGGTTACATCACTCGGGATTTGTCTTTGGTGGATGACACACATCGACAACTCCCTCGACCAGCTCCCACAACAGCCACAGGCTGTTGGACAACTCTGCACTTGAGCTTTTTGTACATTCTTTTATTCATTTATAGCATTGATTCCTTCACATCAAAGTTCTCGTTGTTCTCTATTTGTGTTTGTGTTTGTGTTTTTGCATTTTTGTGTTTGTGTTTTGCGTTTTGTGTTTAGGGTTTGCATTTATTGTGTTACTGTCTTAGTTATTGTGTTTCAGTTGTGTTCATAAATTTTGTGTTTTGTTTGTACAAACTCTCGCATATCTTCACTCCTTTTCCTCATTATCAACACCCACGAGTGGTTGGGATAGCTTGTCTATTTTGTGATATGTTGGATCTAACCAATCCTTTCTCACTCTCCTTCTCCCCTTGGGACACAATTACTTGACAAGGCGCAAACTGTATCTTTCCAACAACCAAAGGAAAAAAAGGTCAATGTGGTTCCATCTACCTTTGCAGGTCCCAGTAGGCCACTACGAGCACCCTTTATCTAATGCCTTGGCCTCTCTAGCGTGATCACTTGGGCTCCCGTGGTAAGATAACCATCACCTTTGTAGTCTTGCTAGGCCATTGGACAGCCGATGTACACCCTTTGTCCGATCCCCTAGTTGCTTTGCGGTGGGATACCTTGAGGTTAAGAAGAGCTTGAGCTTTTATTACAATTCTTTTCTAATTCTAGTTTTGGACCTGAGAGGGGTATTGAGCTAACAAATGCATTACATATTGATTAGCTCTTTAAAACAACCCCAAAACACATAAATTACTAAAAGTTTCATTAAACAGGGAGCAATTCTAGAGAGTTTCTATGTCCCACATGCAAAACCCTAACCTGGGAGGATCCTTCTAGATCTATAAATAAACAGGCTGCCCACCATTCAATCTATCCTTGTCTTGCATATTTCAGCCGACCATCAACCCTCTTCCACTAGCTATCCAACCTTGAGTGATTGATGCTACATGGTCTACAATTGTCACCCAACCTCCCATTGCTGCCAATGATTAGTTGCCGAAGTCTTCAAACAGTTACATTTTTCTTGATTTACAATAGGTCATTTTTGTGTTTTAACACTTTTCTTCATTAGCCTCTACTTCGACAAGGGGTATTGCACGCAAGATCCGTCTCCGATGGACGACACACATCAACACCTCCCTCAGTCCACTCCCACGAGAGCCACCTACTGTTGGACAGCTCTACACTTGAGCATTCTATACATTTTCTCATTCATTTATAGCATTGATTCATTCACCACAGAGTTCTCTTCTCTCACTGTTTGTAATTGTGTGTTCGTGTTTCATAGAGAATAGAATGACAACAATCTGCAAAACAAGATTGGGGTGAGTGGTGGGTAGCTTGTCTATTTATACACGACAACAAATTCTCCCAAATTAGGGTTTGGGTTATGGAACACAAACACTCTCTAGGAATGCAGTCATTTAATGAAACTTTTGGTAATAAGCATGTTTTCGGAATGTAATAAAGAGCTAATCAAGGTATAGTACTTTTTTAGCTCAACATCCCTGCTTAGGCCCAATATTAAAACCAAAACGGGAGTACAAAGCATAGCTCAGTCCATAATCATCCCAAGGTATACCACCCCAAAGCAACCAAGGCATTGGACCAAGGGTGTATATCGACTACCCAAGGTCCTACCAAAACTACAGAGGCAATAGTCATCTTACCAAGGAAAGCCCAAAGGATCACCCTAGCGAGGCTCAGGCATGGAGAAAGGGATGTTCATCAACTACCCACTAGCCTTCTAGGACCTGCAAAGGCGATGGAACCACTTTGAACTCTTTTTCTTTTTGAGATTGTGTTGATCCAATTAAGTATCTATGTGCTAGGGGAAAATAGAAGGAATGGTCATATCCAACATACCATAAAACTAACAAGCCATCCCAACAACCCAAGGGGTGCGAATGAAGAAGAATAAGTATTGAGTATGTGTAAAATGTTGCTATAGAGATTGCCCTAGGAGACTGTCATGTGAGCTGCCACGAATATGGTGGACCCAAAGTCAACTACTCTATAAAAACTGAAAACGGACAAATATGCACAAATGCATATTTACAAGAACACAATGCCAATGGATGGGGTAATGCAAAGGGCAATGCAAGATTTCATGCTCAAGCAAAATGCTATGCAACAGTGCCACTTGGACAACGCCCTCGAAGGGGAATTGTTCACTTACCCAAGCACCCTTTTATAATCTAATCATCCTAATGATATGAAAAATAATACAATAGTACAAAAATAATGTCCTTGAAGCAAAGAATAATCAAAATCTTATAAACACCAAGAGAAAAACCTGCCCCTCTCACCACTAGACGGTGGAAGAAAAAGGTAGAAAAGTCTAAAGTAGGAGAGGGGATACCAACACCCATCCTAGATAGCAAGTACTAAAAAATCAAGCAACTAAGCGGCTTGGTTAATAGACCTACAAAACTTTCTAATGAGGGTACAAAGGTGGAAGGTGTCTAGCTCAGCCTACTCTCTAGTGAAGTGATGGTAGACTCCTACGTGCTTTGTCTTTGGACTAAAGATGGGGTTACCGTTGCAGAGGACGACAATGGAATGTCACATGGAAACTTAACTACCGCCAGTAAGCTCCTCAAGTAGACAATCTCTGTGGTGCCATCGTAAAGAACCATGTACTCCGCATCAACAGAGTGAAAGCATCCACCACTCCTATTTACAATTGGACTAGAAATGGAAGCCATATCAAGAAAAAGTTGTAACTACCATGGGAGTGCCAAGTGTCAATATCTCCTACCCAATCAAAATTTGTATACCCTTGCAAAAGAAAACCATGACCATATGTCAGACCATAACAATAAATACAATGGATTTATCTGGAGACATATTTTAGGTGCATTGAAATATTAACTGAGCGATGAAACCAAGCTAAGTTTGACCTAGTGTAAATAAACCACAGGAGTTTTTCTACCACACCTATAGGTATGCTCATTGAAGGGCTGACCGTGGGGATCTTTACACAGTTACATAATAGAATCAAGAGACATAGCCACACACTATGTTCGATTAGTGCAATACTCCTAGTCCTACTCGCAAGGGCCTGGTGCGTGTCATATGCGCCTTATTGCCTTGAGCATAGAACTAGGGAGGCCGATGTAGAACGATCTTTGTCACCCAGAATAACGAGGTGGCACAAGGAGTGCCAAGGGGAAGACACATGCTCTGGTGGCATAAGGAACAAAGGTCAATGATGATAGTCTTTGTTAGTGTGACCATTCTTGCCACAAGAGAAGCATCCACCAGTCTGTGCTTTTGACTTTGAAGAAGCCATAACACTAATGCATCAAATCTCTAAAGAGAGGGTGGGAGAGAGAAGATAATGGTACCCACCCCTCAATAACATAGCAAAAATAAATAATTTTTAGAGAGTTGTTGATCCCAAAAGCTTTTCTTGCCATTACTAAAAGAGAATCTTTAGCTCTTTGAGCACCTCTACTCTGATAGCCTGTCGAGAAGTGGTAGCATTTGCAGAAAGAAGCACAGAGTGTACGGTAAAAACTATGACAAAGAGAACTCAACACAGGAGAATAAAGAATGCTCAGCATTAAATCATGCCCCTACAACGAAGCTTAGCTTAAAGATGACTTCACTGCCTTGGCTGATCAGGCATCAACACATGTCCATAAAGATGCTCAATGGAGGGAGCGAAACACAGTCTTCTAGAGGAGTAGAGGGAGTGAAACACAATCCTTAGGAGCTACCAATAAAGATCAGCTTGTTTCATGCATATTGCCTATAAAGCAACTTCTACCATCAATCTAGTTCCCTTACATGGATTACACACGTGCAACGTGCAAGGCTGACTGTCCTTGTATTTTGTGTCGATCAATGTTTTCGCCTCCTGTTTCATTTGCATTTCATTAGCTCTTCTATTAGTTTCAGAGGGGGTTGTGAGGAGCTCTTTCAAGAGTGCATTGTTAAGCTATAAAATGCATTACATATTAGTTAGCTCTTTATTACAGCCCCAAAACTCAATTATTACCAGCATTTCCTAGAGATGTATGTTTCCCATAAGAAAAAACCTCCACCCCCTTTTGACGGATATCTCAGTTTGAGCTTGTTGTCTACAACCTAGCACCTACATCCAGCCCTCCATTTGCTGCATATAGCTGATGGCAGGAGTTTTCTAGCTTATTGCCACTATTTCCAGCCATTGCCATCAATTGCCCAACCTCCACAAGCTGCCTTTGCTGTTGTACGACTTGTTCCAACTTGCGTATACTGCATCCAACCAATCGCCAGTGTACCACATCATCATCTACAGACTACTACTACTGTGTTTTCAGTCTATTACAGCAACCCACATCATTCTGACACTTCTCGTGCTGTTGTCTACTATTCAAGCTATCCCAAACCTGTTTGCACTATACCAAGCTCTCCAGATTTGCAATTGCTGGTGCCATATGCATTCAGAGATTGTCTGCTGCGTTTTGGGATCCATCAGAGTAAGACACACTCTCCAGCTCATATCCTTTGCCTTGGACCTCCAAAGACACGAGAGTTTGAGGTTCGGTTTACCTTGCATTGTGTGTTTGCTGCATTGAGCATTGTACTTATTCATTCATCTTCAATGTTCATGGTCTCTAAGGTATTCTAACCCTATTGAGTTCTTTTATCGGTCGATGCCTTGTTGTACAGTTCTGTTTGTATTCTATGTTCGAGTACGTCCTTACATGCACATCTTCACACAGCCTTTACCCCATGCAACAGCCACCCTTCCTTGCTGCTAGCATGCCCATCTCATGCCCTTTGATCCCCGATGTCTATCTTTGGCAACACTGCTTCTTTGCACTTTCGATAGCTCCTCGTTGTCATCTTCTAGTCGGATCAAAGACTTAGCTCATCTGTTGCCAACTAAATATATTTGATGTGACCATTCAAGGCTTCTCCACTCCTATTGGCATCCTCTTGCCATCCCTATCACTGGGTTCTCATCGAAGATGGGGTCATGCCACTCGACCACTTATATTTATCAACAGACTTCATCGACCTTCACATGTTCCAATCTTTCATCGGATTTTCTCTTTCCTTCGCCTTTGACCATGCCTAGGATCTAACAAGGGGTGTGTTAGCAAAATGTTACTCTATCTCCTTCTTTTGAGTCTCAATCTAAGTCAAAAGAGGATACTAGGAGCTCTAACACTGTCATTGTTGAGTAGTCTTTCTTATGTTCCAAATGCCTTTGTTGTTGCAAGCACATCAAGTGGAGATTACGGTTCCTATGCCTTGATCATTGCATCCACTACCCACTCTCAGCCTATTCACATTGCACATACTCTAGTTCATGGAGTGAAGTGCTGATTTTGTTCTATAAAGCAAACCATTCACATGCCTCCATTTAGTGCATTCATCCAGCCATCATTCTTCCTCGTCTTCCTCTGTTAGTCTCTGATTTTGTGCCATCAGTCTGTTTCTCACTGACATGGATCACATAATTATAAGGGCTGACTATTGGCAGCCTTGTATTGCATTCACATCAATGTGTTTTCATTCTAGTTTCTTTGTGATCTGCTCCTCTTTTCCCAACGTTCCTTTGCTTCTATTGTGCACTCTCATAGACACGTTCCCTAGCCATCCCCTTGAGGGTTCATCCTTGTTGAGCTAAGAAATGCATTACAAACTTAAACAATTCAATTGGATCTTTAAAATAGCCCCAACACATGCTATTACCACACTTCTCATTAAAATACCAAACTTTCCTAGAGAGTGTCTATGTCCCCTAAGCTAAAGCCTAATTTGGGATGATCCATCATCTGTAAATATGAGGCTACCCTTCCACTCAGCCCAACCCCTTTCTCGCAGATTATTGGCACCATGTCTACTGTTGTCTATACCCCTTTCCAAGTGGATACCTCAATTCATGCAGCTGTCGACAAGCCAGGCAGCTACTCCCAACCTTTACCCAGCCTGCATTTGCAGCAGATCAGCCATCACCAGCCTCAAGACTGCTGTGCTTTGCTGCCAGCCATCACCAGACTGCTGCCACATCATCAGCCACCTGTGAACTACCCTCTAGACTGCTGCGCTTTCAAACCACAACTGCCACCCAGCCTGCATAGTCATTCTGAGAGCTTATCGTTGTCAGTTTGCTGCAGTTTTCAACTGCCAGATCAGTCATTCACATCTTCAGCCCTACATTTTTGGGAGAGTGCATCCTGCATAGCTGTTCTCTGCCATTTGCAGCAGCTGGTAAATGTTTGGAGGCTACCTGCTACGATTCGGGATGCGTTCAAAGTATGACACGCTGTCTAGCTCATCTCTCTACCCTAGTTCTTTCAAAGACACACAAGTTTGAGGTTTTGTATGCACTCCGCATTCTGTCTTTACTGCATTGAGCATTGTATTATTCATTTTCCATTCTTCTTCCATGTTCATTGTCTCTGAGTTACTCTTCATCTTTGAGGTCTATCGTTATCACTTTGTGTCTGTATACATTTGTGTTTATCTTCTGTTTCTTTACAGTCCCCTCCATCACCAATCATACACGCAACACTATGATTTTGATATTATACCAATGGTAATACATTGGGACTTTCAACCTATAGAGGCAACTTCAGTTCTCCCTAATGATTATACAAATCTAGGAAGTGAGCTCAAGACCTTCCATTACCATGCATTCAGCCTACCAACTAAGCTCTCTCTCAAATAGCCGATGATTTTCATTCAAAGATTATTCCTTACAAAAGAGGTTGTGACTTTGAACACATGGAAGTGCAAGACTCACGACCAACTTTTTCACCACCAAATAAATTGAATTCAAAGGATGTTCAAAATCCTAAAACTAACTTACACTTCGGCTTGTGCATAAACTTCTGAGCCCAAATTTACCAGGGTTTTCAGCTTCTTGAATCGGTTTTGCTGCAATAGTTTGATATTCTTGGACAAATCTGAGCTGTGGTGAGTAATCTCAGCTAAGGATAGCTCCAAACATTGAAAAATGAATGTATTAGCATGCAGAGAGTATATCACACATCAAGGTGGCAAGGACAGCTTTAAATGTTGAAAAGAATCTGGTAAACCTATGGAAATGAAGATAAAATAGAAGTGAATCATGATACTAAGACAGAAAAGCACATTAAGCTGGTATGCAAGAAACTTCAAAGCTGCTCTGTTTACAATCTAATACATAGGCAATGAGACCATCAATCCAAAAACAGAACTACAAACAGCTTCTCTAGCAAGTCTGAAGTCAATGCTAGTTTGCATCTTTGACAAGCCATACTGAACCTCAATGTATCTTCTTGAGTTTATATCAATTCACTACTCCAAATAAAATTATTTATCTTGCAAGAAAAAGAAGATTTGTTCAGTATCTATGACACAGGGCATTTAATTTCTCCATCGTGGTTCATCAATGTGCCTATGTGCCAACTATTGATGCCATTTTGTATCTTCATTGTCGTCTTTGCTTATTAACAGCAATAATGCATCAATGCCTCATAAAATAAGCCCGTGATCTGTAGGCTTAGAAATTAGATCAAACAGGCTGTCGTATGGATGGACACCAACTATAAGTTGAAAGATATGAAGCAGTTGCCTTAGCTAACTGCAAAAGTTTACATCACTTGCTGTGCATGTTAAAGATTAGAAAATTGCACTACATGCAAAAGCTTCAAATCCATAGAAATATATAAACCGACCCGCAAATTTTACCTACTCCACACTCGAATACAAGTTTGAACACAAAAGGATACAATATCTTTTGCTGCTCTATGACCTTGTCCCTGCGTACAATGAACCATGCGCAATCAGGCTAGAAGATTGGTATAGCTATAAAGGTATCTGATCTTTTTGTTGTTTTACAAATTTAATGACAGAGCTAAACAGACATCTGATTTTAGCCACCTCTCTGATATGACCCGAACAAGGTCAGGCTTCAGTTTTTGTTCAATGAAGGCCTCAAACTTCAATACTTTGGCATCTTTTTCCTCCTGTTTTCTGGTTGCTGACATTGTCTGACAAAAATAGTAAACATGTTATTGATGTGTGGCTCTCTCTTTTCTCTAAATAGGAGAACACATGCTTGCAATTAGTATATCTATTATACATTAGCCAAAGTTTTGATGTGTACATGTGGCAGAAGGAAAACAAAGTGTAGAAAAAGAAATAGCCATTTACCTCCTAACACAGACTGCAGCTGGGTCCCAAACAACTCCATAAAATAATCTCTACACATCTGATTTGAGGAGTTCTGCAGCCGCACAAACATTTTACCTAGCAAAAGAAGCATGTAGGCTGTGATAAAACTTTTGTGTGTGGCATTTATGGTCGTGCAAACCCTTGGTTAAATCTGTAGCTTAACCTATTGATAGGATTGCAGCTGAAAATGTATACCAACAGTTGCCAACTGCAGAAATGCAGAAAGCAAGATATTGTCATTCAGAGTGTCAATTATAAGTAAGTGCACAATAGAAGCAAATGAACGTTGGGAAAAGAGGAGCAGACGACAAAGGAACTAGAATGAAAGCACATTGATCTGAATGCAATACAAGGCTGCCAATAGTTGGCCCTTGCACATATGTGATCCATGTCGGTGAGAAACAGACTGAAGGCACAAAATCAGAGACTAATAGAGGAAGACGAGGAAGAATGATGGCTGGATCAATGCACTATACGGAGGCATGTGAATGGTTTCTTTTATAGAACAAAATCAGCAATTCACTCCATGAACTAGAGTATGTGCAATGTGAATAGGCTGAGAGTCGGCAGTGGATGCAATGATCAAAGGCATAGGAACTCTAATCTCCACTTGATGTGCTTGCAACGATGGCATTTGGAACATAAGAAAGACTACTCGACAATGACAATGTTAGAGCTCCTAGTATCCTCTTTTGACTTAGATTGAGACTCATAAGAAGAAGATAGAGTAACATTTTGCTAACACACTCCTTGTTAGATCCTCGGCATGGTCAAAGGCGAGGGAAAGAGAAAATCCGATGAAAGATTGGAACATGTGAAGGTCGATGAAGTCTGTTGATAAAGAAAAGTGGTCGAGTGCCATAACCCCATCTCCGGATGAGACCCCAGTGATAGGGATGGCAAGAGGATGCCAATGGTAGTGGAAGACAATGCCAATAGGAGTGGAGAAGCCTTGAATGGTCACATCAAATATATTTAGTTGGCAACAGATGAGCTAAGTCTTTGATCCGACTAGAAGATGACAACGAGAAGCTATCGAAAGTGCAAAGAAGCAATGTTGCCAAAGACAGACATCGGGGATCAAAGGACACGATGGGCATGCTAGCAGCAAGGAAGGGTGGCTGTTGCATGAGGTAAAGGCCGTGTGAAGATGTGCATTTAAAGACGTACTCGAACATAGAATACAAACACAACCGTACAACAAGGCATAGACCGATAAAAGAACTCAGTAGGCTTACAGTACCTTAGAGACCATGAACATTAAAGATGAATGAATAAGTACAATGCTCAATGCAGCAAACACACAATGCAAGGTGAACTGAACCTCAAACTCTCGTGTCTTTGGAGGTCCGAGGCAAAGCATATGAGCTGGAAAGTGTGTCTTACTCTGATAGATCCCAAAACGCAGCAGACAATCTCTGAATGTGTATGGCACCAGCAATCGCAAAGCTGGAGAGCTTGGTATAGTGCAAACAGGTTTGGGATAGCTCGAATAGTAGACAACAGCACGAGAAGTGTCAGAATGATGTGGGTTGCTATAGTAGACTGAAAACACAGTAGTAGTAGTCTGTAGATGATGATGTGGTACACTGGCGATTGGTTGGATGCAGTATACGCAAGTTGGAACAAGTCGTACAACAGCAAAGGCAGCTTGTGGAGGTTGGGCAATTGATGGCAATGGCTGGAAATAGTGGCAACAAGCTAGAAAACTCCTGCCATCAGCTATATGCAGCAAATGGAGGGCTGGATATAGGTGCTAGGTTGTAGACAACAAGCTCTAACTGAGATATGTCAGAAGGGGGTGGAGGTTTTTTCTTATGGGACACATACGTCTCTAGGAAATGCTGGTAATAATTGAGTTTTGGGGCTGTAATAAAGAGCTAACTAATATGTAATGCATTTTGTAGCTTAACAGTGCACCCTTGAAAGAGCTCCTCACAACCCCCTCTGAAACTAATAGAAGAGCTAATGAAACGCAAATGAAACAGGAGGCAAACACTTTGATCTACACAAAATACAACATTGTGAACAATCAGCCCTTGCACATTGCACGTGTGTGATCCATGTGAGGGAGCTAGACTGACGGTAGAAGTTGCTTTATAGGCAATATGCATGAAACAAGCTTATCTTTATTGGTAGCTCCTAAGGATTGTGTTTCACTCCCTCTACTCCTCCAAAGGACTGTGTTTTGCTCCCTCCATTGAGCATCTTTATCGACATGTGTTGTTGCCTGATCAGGCAAGGCAGGGAAGTCATCTCTAAGCTAAGCTTTGTTGTAGAAGCATGATTTCATGCCCATCATTCTTTATTCTCCTATGTTTTTAAGTTCTCTTTGTCATAGTTTTTACCGTACACTCTATGCTTCTTTTTGCAAATGCTACCACTTCTCGACATCGTATCAAAGTAGAGGTGCTCAAAGAGCTAAAGATTCTCTTTTAGTAAATGCAAAAAAAGCTTTTGGGATAAACAACTCTCTAAAGATTCCAAATTATTTATTTTTGCTGTGTCATCGAGGGGTGGGTACCATTATCTTCTCTCTCCCACACCCTCTTTAGAGATTTGATGCATTAGTGTTATGGCTTCTCCAAAGTCAAAAGCACAGACTAGTGGATGCTTCTCTTGTGGCAAGAATGGTGACACTACCAAAGACTATCATCATTGGCCTTTGCTCCCTATGCCACCAAAGCACGTGTCTTCCCCTTGGCACTCCTTGTGCCACCTCGTCATTCTAAGCGACAAAGATCGTTCTACATCGACTCTCCTAGTTCTATGCTCAAGGCAATAAGGCACATATTACACGCACCAAGCCCCTGCGAGTAAAACTAGGAGTATTGCAATCATCAAACATAGCATGTGGCTACATCTCTTGATTCTACTGTCTAACTATTTGAAGATCCCCACGGTCAGCCCTTCAATGAGCATACCTATAGGTATGGTAGAAAAACTCCTGTGGTTTATTTACACTAGGTCAAACTTAGCTCACTTGGTTTCATTGCTCAGTTAATATTTCAATGCACCTAAAATATTACATTGGATTGCTTGCATGTATGTCTTGAGATAAATCCACTGTACTTATTGTTATGGTTTGACATATGGTTGTGGTTTGCTTTTGCACGGATATACAAATTCTGATTGGGTAGGAGATCTTGATACGTGGCAGTCCCATGGTAGTTACAACTTTTTCTTGATATGGCTTCCATTTTTTAGTCCAACTGTAAACAGGAGTGGTGGATGCTTCCACTCTGTTGATGCGGAGTACATGGTTCTTTACGATGGCACCATAGAGATTGTCTACTTGAGGAGCTTACTGGCGGCAATTAAGTTTCCATGTGACATTCCACTGTCGTCCTCTGCAATGGTAACCCCATCTTTAGTCCAAAGACAAAGCACATAGGAGTCCACCATCACTTCACTAGAGAGTAGGTTGAGCTAGGCACCTATCCACCTTTGTGCCCTCATTAGAAAGTTTTGCAAGTCTATTAACCGAGCGCTTAATTGCCTCACTCTTTAGTACTTGTTATCTAGGATGGGCGTTGGTGTCCCCTCTCCTACTTTAGACTTTTCTAGCTTTTTCTTCCATCGTCTAGTGCTGAGAGGAGCAAGTTTTTCTCTTGGTGTTTATAAGATTTTGATTATTCTTTGCTTCAAGGACATTATTTTTGTACTGTTGTATTATTTTTCATATCATTAGGATGATTAGATTATAAAAGGGCGCTTGGGTAAGTGAATAATTCCCCTTTGAGGGCGTTGTCCAAGTGGCACTATTGCATAGCATTTTGCATGAGCATGAAATCTTGCATTGCCCTTTGCATTACCCCATCCATTGGCATTGTGTTCTTGTAAATATGCATCTGTGCATATTTGTCCGTTTTCAGTTTTTATAGAGTAGTTGACTTTGGGTCCACCATATTCGTGGCAGGTCACATGACAGTCTTCTAAGGCAATATCTATAGCAACATTTTACACATACCCAATACTTATTCTTCTTTATTGGCACCCAAGGGTTGTTGGGATGGCTTGTTAGTTTTATGGTGTGTTGGATATAACCATTCCTACTATTTTCCCCTAGGACAGAGATACTTAATAGGATCAACACAATCTCAAAAAGAAAAAGAGTTCAAAGTGGTTCCATCGCCTTTGCAGGTCCTACAAGGCTAGTGGGTACTTGATGAACATCCCTTTCTCCATGCCTGGGCCTCGCTAGGGTGATCCTTTGGGCTTTCCTTGGTAAGATGACTATTGCCTCTGTAGTCTTGGTAGGACCTTGGACAGCCGATATACACCCTTGGCCCAATGCCTTGGTTGCTTTGGGGTGGGATACCTTAGGATGATTATGGATTGAGCTATGCTTTGTACTCCCGTTTTGGTTCCAATATTGGGCCTAAGCAGGAGTGTTGAGCTAAAAAAGTATTATACCTTGATTGGCTCTTTATTACAACCCCAAAACATGCTTATTATCAAACGTTTCATTAAATGACTGCATTCCTAGAGAGTGTTTGTGTTCCATAACCCAAACCCTAATTTGAGAGAATTTGTTGTCGTGTATAAACAGACAAGCTACCCACCACTCACCCCAATCTTGTTTTGCAGATTGTTGGCATTTTATTCTCTATGAAACATGAACACACAATTACAAACAGTGAGAGAAGAAAACTCTGTGGTGAATGAATCAATGCTATAAATGAATGAGAAAATGTATAGAATGCTCAAGTGCAGAGCTGCCCAACAGTAGGTGGCTCTCATGGGAGTGGACTGAGAAAGGTGTTGATGTGTGTCGTCCATCGGAGACGGATCTTGCATGCAATACCCCTTGTCAAAGTAGAGGAATGAAGAAAAGTGTTATAAAAACAACCTGCTATAAATGAAGAAAAATGTAACTGTTTGAAGACTTCGGCAACTGATCATTGGCAGCAATGGGAGGTTGGGTGACAATTGTAGACCACGTAGCATCAATCACTCAGGGTTGGATAGCTAGTGGAAGAGGGCTGATGGTCGGCTGAAATCTGCAAGACAAGGATAGATTGAATGGTGGGCAGCCTATCTATTTATAGATCTAGAAGGATCCTCCCAGGTTAGGGTTTTGCATGTGGGACATAGAAACTCTCTAGAATTGCTCCCTGTGTAATGAAACTTTTGGTAATTTATGTGTTTTGGGGTTATTTTAAAGAGCTAATCAATATGTAATGCATTTTTTAGCTCAACACCCCTCCCCGGTCCAAAACTAGTACTAGAAAGGAATTGTAAGAAAAGCTCAATCTCTTCTTAACCTTAAGGTATCCCACCGCAAAGCAACTAGAGCATCGGACAAAGGGTGTACATCGGCTGTCCAATGGCCTAGCAAGACTACAAAGGTGATGGTTATCTTACCACGAAAGCCCAAGTGATCACCCTAGAGAGGCCAAGGCATTAGACAAAGGGTGCTTGTAGTGGCCTACTAGGACATGCAAAGGTAGATGGAACCACATTGACCTTTTTTTCTTTTGGTTGTTGAAAAGATACAGTTTGTGTCTTGTCAAGTAATTGTGTCCCAAGGGGAGAATGAGAAAGGACTGGTTAGATCCAACATATCACAAAATAGACAAGCTATCCCAACCACTCGTTGGTGTTGATAATGAGGAAAAAGAGTGAAGATATGCAAAGGTTTCTACAAAGAAAACACAAAATTTACGAACACAACTGAAACACAATAACTCAAACAGTAACACAATAAATGCAAACCCTAAACATAAAATGCAAAACACTAAAACACAAAAACTCAAAAATGCAAAAACGCAAACACAAACACACATAGAAAACAACAAGAACTTTGATGTGAATGAATCAATACTATAAATGAATGAATGAATGTATAGAAGGCTCAAGGGTAGAGTTGTCCAACAGCCCGTGGCTGTCGTGGGAGCAGGTTGAGGGAGGTGTGGATGTGTCATCCACTAAAAACGGATCCCGACTACAGTAACCACTAGTGAGAGCAGAGGTTGATAAAGAAAAGTGTTGAAAGCACAAAAACGGCCTATTGTAGATGCAAATGCAATTAGGCTGATGCTAAAAATGAAAGAGCAACAGATGTAATTGGTAAATATAGCCATGTAACTGCCTAAAGATTATGGCAGCTGATCACCGACAGCAGTGGAAGGTTGGGTGATAGCTGTAGACCATGTAGCAGCAATTGTTGGGGGTTGGACAGCTAGTGGAAGAGGGTTGATGGCCGAATCTTGCAAGACAAGGATGGATTGAATGGTGGGCAGCTTGTCTATTTATAGATATAGAAGGATGCTTCCAAACTAGAGTTTTGTTTATGGAACACAAAAAGTCTCTAGGACCTCGTACCATTTAATGAAACTTTTGGTAATTTACATGTTTTGGGGCTGTTTTAAAGAGCTAATAAGTTTGTATTGCATTTTTAGCTAAACACCCCCTCTCAGGTCCAAAATTGGATCCAAGAAGGGACTAGAAAAAAAGCTCAAGCCTATTTTTACCGCAAGGCATTGCAGCCCAAACCAACTAGGGTATCGGACAAAGGGTGCAGTTGGCTAGCCAGTAGCGTACCAAGATTACAGAGGTAGGGGGCTTTGCAAAAAATGCTTACCTTACCTACTTTTTTAATATTTCACGTCTTCATTTTTAAAAAAAATACAGAGCAAGGCCAATAATATGACAGTTTTTCACCATTTCCCCCTAATGAGTGAATGACACGTCATCCACTTCGTACCTTGATGTGCTTCAAATTATCATTAAATTGGGGAGTTAATGTGACGACAAAATGCCACTAAACACACGGCCGTCACTTTTTCAGCCCCCTTACCCTATGTGTGTGTGTGCGTGTGAGAGAGAGAGAGAGAGAGCATTACTCATTCGGGCAATAAGCTTTTCCCTCTTGGAATTTCTACAAAAATAAAAAGCCATCTCCTTTGCCTTATCCTTCACCCTCCAAACAATAATAATTAAAATAGTGATAATAAAAATAACGCTAATAAAAATTATAAACAACCTCACATGATCACATCCCTCACAAAATTTTCAAGTCATCACACTAACCACAAATATTCATCATGTGCACTTTTCCAATGTATGTCCATGTGCATATTTGTGTATACGTGCACATTGATTAAGGCTCCATCTATCTCTTAGAAAAAGAACTTTCCATTTCTCGTGCATTCTTGTAAGTATCATTACAAACTCTCTTGCAAATACCACCTTTAAATATCCATTCTCCTTGGATCACATTTTCTTAGAAACTCGAATTCTAAGGTAATATAAAAGCAGAAGTATTGGATGGAGCAGAGCTAAGCAAGATACAAATAGAATTAGGAGGAAAGTAGTTCTCTCTCTCTCTCTCTCTCTCTCTCTCTCTCTCTCTCTCTCTCTCTCTCCAACACAAAGGAATTGGCCTTCTGCATTGATCCGATAGGCATTCTCCTGCCTCCTGCAAGGGCTTGCACCCATTTGGCCTCGCCGACAACTCCAAGTCAACATCAAACTCCACTGCCAGATGCTGCATGAGCCATTGCCAAGGGTGCGCATCAGGGAACCTCCTACTCCCATGAGGACCACCCTCATGCCGAATCAATGAACACTTGACCGTTATCGCGCCTAACTCATTTGAGCTGACAATCTCTTCAACCTCCACATCTTGCGTGCCCTGATCAAAGGAACCTCCACATTTGGCTTGCCTTGATCTCGAAGGAGGAGAGGAGTGGAGTAGAAGCCACCCCCATCGCCATCACTATCATCATGCCCTCCTCGCAACACCCCAAAATGCCAAGTACAAAGTGGTTACATGATCACAAAGAGAGAGAGAGAGAGAGAGAGAAGTGATCCGGTCAAGACTCGATTCATCTCTACCAAGGCCCAATTCATCCCTGCCAACACAAGCCAAGACCAAACATGGGGAAGTAAGAAAGAGATAGAGAGACATAGAGGGAGATTACTTGCATGTTCGGATTATGTTCATCCCTACCAGATAGGGAGAGAGGGAGAGAGATTACCTGCACCTTGCATGTGAGAGAGAGAGAGAGAGAGAGAGAGAGAGAGAGAGAGATTACATGTGCCCTGCATGTGTCCCAAGGAAGGTCGAATGTGGGAGGAATGAAGGCCTAATTCACCTCTCTTGTGCCCGCCTCTCCCCACACTAATGTCTATTCAGTCACCTACATTCCAATGGCTCTAGGTTGCTCGCTTGTGGTGCACTATCTAATAGATAGAAGACGGAAGAGGAGGAGAGAGCCCAAAGACTGCAAGAGTGGACTGTGCACGGGCTGAGAGAGAGATGGCTCTCTCTCTCTGTATCTCTCTCTCACTCTCACATGAGAGCACATTGTTGAAGATTTCCATGCCTTCTACAACATAAGAGATATGGTGACACTCTAAGGCTAAATGAGAGAGCTCAACCTCTACAGAGTCTGTGAGGATGTGCACAGAGAGAGAGAGAGACATAGACAGACACAAAGAGGATGCCATTAATGATGCATGTGTGAGAGAGAGAGAGAGAGAGACGTGGAAAGCTTTTTAAGGCTTCTCTCTCTCTCACATTCCATGTGGCAATTTTGCCTTTGATAAAGCCATGTGGATATCTATACTCCAACTCCCGCTTCTTTTTTTTGGAAGTAAAATCATGTAAATTCATATTTTTGTCTCAAAGTTCTTAGAGGTATGCCACATCAAATTTTGTCAAGTTTGGTGTGATAGATTTGGTAGAGTCGAAATGAAGTAGTAGTATAGATATCATACCAACTTGTAGCACATAGTCTTAGCAATGTTTTTAGAAGCCCCATAGTTTTCCTAGTCTTAGAAGACCTCGATGAGACCCTATGACTTGGCATTTGCATGGAGTGCATTACTCTTGCATATTTTGTTAGCATAGAAAGTTACTCACACAAGTTCGTGTGTTCATTATCGCGCTAAGATCTGCACAAGTGTGTGTCTTAAGGGAGCCTGTAACACGATGTTATTTTAACTCCCCTCTTGCTCTGCACGAGGGCCCCTATAAACCGATGGTGATTAACCCCTCTCTCTCTCTCTCTCTCTCTCTCTCTCTCTCTCTCTCTCTCATTTTTCATGTTTGTCATAGAAACTAAGGATGGTTACCATTGTTTTCTTAATGTTACTTTCATGCAATAGAGCATAACTTGAATCCTAAATGTTATAGACAACAAAACATTGTTTCTCAAACTTTGTGGATGCATCATGTAGGTTTGGCTTGTCTTGGTCCTTTGGGGATCATCTTAGATTTTTCTGTTGTAAAAGATAATGAGCCTCGACCCCCATTCTTGCATCAAAAAGAATTACGAGTAAACTTAATAAATTATCTATTCATAATTGCAATCATTTCAACATAGAATGTTGAAGTGGAAAAGTTTCTTGAGTACTCATCAATGTTCTTACTAATGATTTGCATGTTCCTCCTTTCAACCCTCCAATACTTGCTAAACTCTAAGATCCCTAGGATATAGGGATATCGTCATAAAAAAGAAGACGAATGGAAGAATGGTAAAAGGCATCACTCTAGAAGAGGGGAAAGTTGTGAGGTGGTTTATAATATTTATTAGTGTTATTTTTATTATCACTATTTTAACTATTATTGTTTGGAGGGTGAAGGATAAGGCAAAGGAGGTGGCATTTTATTTTGATAGAAATTCCAAGAGGGAAAAGCTTATTGGCCGAATGAGTAATGCTCTCTCTCTCTCTCTCTCTCTCTCTCTCTCTCTCTCTCTCTCTCTCTCTCTCTCATATAGGGTAAGGGGGCTGAAAAAGTGACGGCCCCATGTTTAGTAGCATTTTGTTGTCACATTAACTTCCCAATTTAATGATAATGTAAAGTACATCAAGGTACGAAGTAGATGATGTGTCATTCACTCATTAGGGGGAAATGCTGAAAAACTGTCATATTATTGGCCCTCCTCTGTTTTTTTTTTTTTATGAAGACATGAAATATTAAAAAAGTAGGTAAGGTAAGCATTTTTTGCAAGGCCCCCCATCACCACAAAATTACGGGCATTTTTTTACAACACAAGAGAAAGTCATAAGACAAAAGTCGCAAGCCAAAAAGGTTATCAAAAACATCCTAATGTTTTACTGTTGTTCAAGTTGAAGCTACTGCCCATTAGGTCACTATCATAACCTCATTTGTACTATGAGAGACCATCTTGAAGGATTTGCTGAAGGTCATAACCTCATTTGTACTATGAAAGACTGTCTTGAAGGATTTGTTGAAGGTGAATCAAAGGCCCACCTCTTAGTTCGTCACCTATGCTCTAAATGTTAAATGTTGTAGTTCCCTTAAATGAGAAGTCATCATAGTTGTCAAGTACAAAAGGTACGATAGTGTATGGTTCGATAAAATACAATACTAAATGGTACCTTAATATCTTATAAGGTATGTTATAATATTAGTACAAAAAGAATAACATGATTATTTTGGACTAAAGATAATAGAATAGATGTTTAGAGTATAAATAGCAATGTAATTAGAGTATATAAGAGGAATGCTTGAGAGTAACATACCAAAACCTCATGCCGCATGCGCAACATACACTACTATTACCAACCAATTACAAGTACATAGATGGGAGTGGATATGTTATACATGATCATACAAATAAAAGTAGGCTTGAGAGAGAGAGAGAGAGAGAGAGAGAGTGTGTGTGTAACCACCACCTTTTAAGTATTTGTTAGGTTTAAAGTAATTATTTCATTTAGAAATCAATCCCATATTATAATAAACATATGCAAATTATAAGCGGCGATCTCTTGAAAAAAACCAAATTGGTTTACCATACTAGCCAACTATAATGCCTTAAAATGACATGCTATAAGGAAAAAAATGCTAGTTATAATAGAAACAATGTCTATTTTAAAACCTAGAGAGAATCAATTGGGAGAGAGAAAGAAGAAAAAAAAAAGAAAGGAGAAAGAAAAAAAAATATTGTAGGCTGGAGGGAGAGTTGCCAAAAAGGGGCGATTTTTTCGTACTAAACTATACAAGTATGTACAATACGGTACTGCATAGATTGTACTGTACGGATCAATTTGTACTACGTACGATGACAACCTTGAAAGTCATGATGGGTATAGGGGATTGTCACAGTTCCTAGTTTAGAAACTGGAAAGGGTTTAACATTGAAATTCATATGGTTATGAGATGGCCTTTGTTGACTTGATTGTGGGGTCCAAGTGGAGAAGATTTAATGAAGGTAGTGGAGACAATTTAATGAAGATTGTGGGGCAATAGCTGGAGTGATGTGTATAAATGCAAGGCGGCCTACAAAACACTAAAACACTAGCTATTGATTGACGCTTGAATGCTGATGTGTCAGCACAAATAGGCCTACAACAAAACACAAACGTAGGTGATATGGTTACAATCGATGATGGCTGGGACAGCAGATGAGCGAGGACTAGAGGCTGAAAACTCAGCACCAACAGCAATCGATGATGGCTAGACACCAAATGAATAGCAAATGAGCAAGAGCTAGAGGCTGAAAACTGAGCACCAACTACAATAGAGGGTATGTGGACTAATGAAACCTACAAAATAAGGATGGACTAAATGGTGGGCAACCTATCTATTTATAGATGTAGAAGGATCCTCCTAAATTAGGGTTTTGCTTATGGACGTAGAAACTCTCTAGAACCACGCACCATTTAATGAAACTTTTGGTTATTTATATATTTTGGGGTTGTTTTAAAGAGCTACTTAATTTGCAATGCGTTTTTAGCTCGACAAGGCAGCCCAAGAGAGAAAGGGAGAGAGGGAAAAGAGAAAGTGGGCCTCAGTAGATGACAATGGTTTAAAAAAGCGATAGTGGGATGTCCACGACAAGTCCCTTTATAGGGAATTTTGGCCCATTTATCCTACCGTGAATTAAATCCTTTTAATTATAAATAAAGCTTTTTAGACTCAAATTGAGTAGCAAAAACTAAGTGTAAATACATCACAATTATTTATTAACCTTGATTTTGGTTGCTCAACTCTCCCTTTCAAGCCCAAACAAAGTGCCCAAGATTGAGGGAGAGTCATGCTTCACCCACTAATTAGCTTTTAAAAAATGTAAGATATGAAAGCTTATGACCTTGCGAGATCCCTCATCAAAAGTTGAGGGAGAGCTTTTTCTACCTCAGATCTTTGCCAAAATATAGCCATCCAGAGTATGGTATTGAAGGTGAATGAATTAAATAAATCCTCAAATGCAATGTTGTAGATAAAGCAAATGCTCTTGAGATGGATACATTTACTCAGAAGGTCAGGAAAGCAGCAAACGACGAAATTTGGACATTTGGTGGAAGAAACCAGGATCGTTCTGTTTTACCTTGAAGGCGAAACGGGAGGGTGCAGGCACCGGCAGCAGAGGAACGTGCGGGAGGGGAAACGGCGATGCCTGAGACGGTGGAGAAAGCCGAGGGATCCCCGCCGTGTCTGCCTCTCGCGAGGAGGAACAAGGTCGGGACTCCACGAGGGATGAAACAGGTTCCAAAATAAAGCAGCAGACTCTACTTTTAGACTGGTTCGAAAATAGTTCTGGACACTTTCCCGTTTCCTTTACAAGCGAAGAAAGGCAAAACTTTTGGTCAAATTACCGTATAAAGTGACGGCCCCAAGCCTCAAGACTATCTCGCACGGGTATTCAATGAAGGCGAGAGTTGGGATCCACGGTTGAAAAGACACCACATGTATCGAAGAGATCTGGGGCGTTGAAACATACGTCTATGCGAGATATCGGCGCGGCCAAAGTAAACTAGGCCACAACAATAAACTAGGCTAGAAAATCGGCCGTTCACGAATTCGACACTTCAGCCCACAAACATTCTTCCTGCCACAGGGCATTCCTGCTTGTGTCATTCTTCCTCCCATAGGGTATTCCTTACAGATTGTCATTCTTCCTCTAATCCTGTAATCCCTACTTGTGCCGTTCTTCCTCCCATAGGGCATTCCTTACAGATTGTCATTCCCTTCCCCTCAATAGCCTCATCGTCAGTTACCAACACATGGACTACCGGGTTGCATCAAGTCTTGTGAATGGAGCGATAATCAGCTATTGGTCGCACTTGGATGCTTAATCAAGTCGTCACAAGTTACAGTTGCATCGGTTTCAACATAACCTATTTTCGAGGTTGTATATTGCACATCACAGAGTGGACTCTAGTTCGGAAACGTACATCAATCTACATAATCCGTACATCTCTCCACTTGGGCTATAAATCTAAATGCAATCAATAATATTTTATTCTTGTTTGTCATCGAATGTATGTATCAATTGGAGTTTCTTTCTGTGCTTGACTTTAAGCTCCTGGTTTCTCATGTCGAATGCACGCATCTATTGGGGTTTCTTTCTAGGGTATGTTCCTAGCAAATTATAATTGGAGGGATGGATTCCCCTTCTGCATTGTGTATGCAGCAAAGCTTTGTTTGATTAGTAGGATTTTTGTAACTTCTAAATGTTACCTCTACCTATGAACAACAAAGAGTGATTTTTTATGAGACTGTCCAGTGATGATGATGTTGCATGTTGTAGCACGTTGACGGCATGGAAGAGTTTTCAATCTCCTGCTTGTATTGTAGTCAGCTTGTTCTGTAATGGAAATCTTTCATGCTTGTCATGCAATCATGCTCGATAAAGTACTTGTTGTGGCCATGCTGTGATCATGGTATACTCATGCCATACCGTTTTTTGTTTTGTTTAAGGGATCAAACCATACCATCTAGCCATAGTATGAGTTGTCTAAAAATCTTGTGCAATTTTCTTGTCTTGACATTGAGTCAAGCTATAAAGCTAAGTACAGGGTAACCTTTATAGCTATGAGGGACTATGTTCGGTTCTGCTAGTTGCTACCAAATCTTCATGTATTAAATGTCTGGATTTGTAAATGACAAACTTTTTATGCAGTTATTTATTTGTAATAAGACTTGGTTATGTCAAGAAAATATCTCACAGGCAACAATGACACGTACACGCTCCCAAAAAAGATCAAATGAGGTTGCCTTCAAGGCTGAGTACGAAGCCTTAGGAGCACTAACAACAAACCATGTCGATATCGAAGCATCCAATGATGTTGATGTGGGTTACGACGGGGCTGCTACAAATACATGCACTGTAAGTTTGTTGATTTGACATTGAATTGCATTTTTTTCATTGCAGACATGAAATAGTTATTGTGCTTAACACTGTGCTTGCCTTTGTGTTCTTGCCTTTGTGCTTAACACTGTGCTTGCCTTTGTGTTACTGAGGACGTTGACAATTATGAAGATGGTGATGATGGTGTAGTCGGCGATGATGACATAGCTAGACCTCATGTCAGAGATCTTACTAGCGATGGAAATGCACATGATGGAGACTATGACCCAAAATGGGCTCCTCAAGAACCTGGTCTCGCATCAACTGAGGAGTGCATTATTCCACAGTTTTGAAGTGCTTCGCCAACCTTCCTGTCAACATTCAAAGGTTTGAATCTTGAGTCGCAACCCCCATCGCCCACACTGATGAGTCTTGAGGTGGTTTTAATATTGTAGTTCTTTCCTAATTAGAGCTCATTTTATCTGTTGAAAGCTGTGTATTGATTTATGCATAGCAGAGACATTGTGCCCCTCGACAGAGGGGATTGAGATCCAGAGGTCCATGTGCTGGAGATGATATGACCACTACTGGCATCTCTTCACCGTCATCATCTGAGGAGGCTGTATGTGCGTATACATTTGTGATCTCCAGTGGCACTATTGAGCCACAATGCATAGGAGGGTGTCCCTTGCAAACGAGGGGCCAAATGGCTCGTTGCAGGTTTAGGGTTGATGGTATCTATTTTTTATCTTTTATGTAATATTGTGTGATTCGTAGTGTATTTAGTACCGTGTTTTTGTGTACAGGCTAGAGACAAGTGTACATATTGAGTTCAATTCCTCGAGATCATCCCTAGTGGCTAAGGTTGATACTACAATGATACAGTCCATTGTTGGCTCAGAGGCGTCCACTCGAACTCTCAACCTATTTGGTTTGTAAGTAATTTTTTTGCATATCATAGTACATTGTTATATATGCATTTGGGTATGCTGGTTTGGTAATCGAAGCTTCTTTTCCAGGTGGATGGAGCACACCTTATCATTGGAGATTCTTGAGAGGCTGTGCTTCATTGATAGCTTATGGTAATCTATTGTAAGTGCAGCACGTCCAAAATCACGAGTGTTGCTGAATTTCTTTTTTGGTGTGGATGCATCGAGATTGACATTTGTTTTTCTTCCAGTTATCTTGAGGTAAACATTTGCATGGTTAAATTAGGGTTTTATCAATATCATTGTTATTGAATATACTCTTTGACTTGGACATTTAAATACCATTTTTGTTAATGCAAAAATCATTGGGTTTTGTATGCCCTTTATAACCCTAAATTTAAGAGGGTTTCACATTTAGAAGACAAAGACATAAGCCTTTTGTATTTTGACTCCCTTGGGTTGATCGAGGCTTGTGAGTGTTTACCGATTGTGGTGGTTGATTGAGGCTCGTGAGTGTTTACCGATTGTGTGTCAACAACGCAAAGAAATTCATTGAGGATGGTGGTTGGGAATTTTGAAAATTCTGAGGAATCAGACAAAGGATATCAGCCCTTTGATGTGGAAGAGGCTTCTAAATCTAAAGATGGGATTGACGATTGAAACGGTTGACACTGCAGAAGCATGCCAAGTGTTTAATAAACCATCCATTGGATATGCATGATGGCATGGAAAGCATTGATTGCAGGATATGTATGTAGCTGGAAGGCATATCTCCTGATTCTGCGATAGTTCTCTGCACTTTGAAGGCTTGTGGCACCATAGAATCCCTAGAAACAAGCCATAAAGTACACTCAGAAATTTTGAAAAGAGGATTGGAAACAGAACTTTATGTCAGCAGTACTTTGGTAGATGTCTATCCGAAATGTGTCTATCTGAAATAGTGATTTCATGTTGTTTACAGCAGGGCTGATCGTACTTCTCAGTACACACTCTGATATGCATTTGGGGATTGTTTGGGACTAAAATAGTGCTTGGCAGTTGTAACCTTGGCTGTGGTAATGTACTTACAAGTTTACATGAAGAGCTTGAAGATACTTATGCAATCTATGTCTCCTGACTATGCTCTCTGGTTGATCATGCTTCATGAATGGTTTGGGCTGCTATTACAGGGCACCACATGTTTGGTTGTGTTACATGCTCATGGATCATGTTGCGAGGTGGATACTTGATGCATACTTATGCCTTTTGGATGCCGAACATTTGGGGATGACGACATGACTTGGATATGCTTTCGGGGCTGATTTAAGCCACTACCTCCTCAGTTTTGGACAGTGATTTCATGATGTTTACAGTAGGGCTGATCGTACTTCTCAGTGGATATTTAATGCCTATTGGTTTACTGCTCTGCTTTGGGTATTATGCATGCTGTATTGATGCTTCACATGGATCATACACACTTTGATATGCATTTGGGGACTATTTGGGACTGACATAGTGCTTGGCAGTTGTGACCTTGGCTGTGGTAATGTACTTTGCATGAAGAGCTTGAAGATGCTTATGTGATCTATGTCTCCTCACTATGGTCTCTGGTTGATCATGCTTCATGAACGGTTTGGGCTGTTGTTACAGGGCAGCACATGTTTGGTTGTGTTACATGCTCATGGATCATGCTTGCGAGGTGGATACTTGATGCATACTTATGCCTTTTGGATGTCGAACATTTGGGGATGACGCCACATGACTTCGATAAGCTTTTGGGGCCGATTTAAGCCACTACCTCCTCAGTTTTGGACAGTGATTTCATGTTGTTTACAGCAGGGCTGATCGTACTTCTTAGTGGATAATTAATGCCTATTGGTTATTGCTCTGCTTTGGGTGTTATGCATGCTATATTGATGCTTCCCATGGATCGTACACACTCTGATATGCATTTGGAGACTGTTTGGGTCTGAATTAGTGCTTGGCAATTGTGACCTTGGCTGTGGTAATGTACTTACAAGTTTACATGAAGAACTTTAAGATGCTTATGCGGTCTATGTCTCCTGACTATGCTCTCTGGTTGATCATGCTTCATGACGGTTTGGGTTGTTGTTACAGGGCAGCACATATTTGGTTGTGTTACATGCTCATGGATCATGCTTGCGAGGTGGATACTTGATACATACTTATGCCTTTTCGATGCCGAACATTTGGGGATGGCTCCACATGACTTGGATATGCTTTTGGGGCTTGCATTCTGAAGACCAATCTAGGCATTCGCAATAGTTGGATTGCAAACTCACATTGTACCATTGAGAGGGAGTAGAAGTGCTTTGTATTTTGAATAACATTGAAAGCTCGTTCATGACTTGAAGAGTTGATTGGTCTTTCTTATACCTTTGTAATATCATCTCCCCTACAGCCAATCTAGATGTGTGGCTCTTGCTTGTACCATACATACTAAAACGAGCCGAGTCCACTACAAAAGGAAAACTCAAAAAATTTAATTGCACAGTCATTAAACAGTAAAAAAGAGGAATAAGTGGGGATCAACATTTACCACAACAATTCCAAGCCAATGGTAACTATGGAACTAAACAATTCAATTCCAATTTTAGAAGATTTAATCCAGGTCGTTTCTCTTCATCATCTTTCCGCAAGAATTGGGAAAAACCACCTGCATTACCATCCAATGTCAATCAAAACCCTAAGCCTATTCCACAGCCAAATCCTAATGTACCTAGATTTCCCGCCATTGCAAATAATGTAACCAAAGCCAAGCCAATAGTATGCTATAAATGCCACCAGCGGGGACATCTAGCAGCAATTTGTCATTCAAAGAAGCCACCTGCCTGTAATGTTCCTCCATACGAGTCCCTGTATGAGAGCCCCACAAGGGCATGAAGCAAGTCTAAAATGGACCTATTTATTCTTGCATCCAAGAGAGTATATTTGACATATTGCCACAACTTCTCAACCAAATTATCTTATAGTGAGCACTTTGGATATTTGTGATAACAATCTTTCCTGCATACAAAGTGTTTATGATAACCCTAAATTGTATACATAAACCTTGTTTTGTGCCCTCAATTTTAGAGCCTCCGCATACACTTCCGTCCAATCATCACTCGAGAGCTTTCCTATTCACAAACAAAGGTTGTGACCATTAATGTATGATTCACATACATAGAAACATTTGTAGACAAATATGCTATTTGCAATTCACCTTGGTTGTGCATTTGATGTGACAACATTTGAACTTCCTTCGAGATCATGAAAAATCAAAAGGTTACCCGATCCAGTAGTGTAGAGTTTTGTATATGAAAAATTTCCTTGGAAACCGACATCTTTGCGACATAACGACATATGCCCACATCAAAGAAGTCATCTATGCAACATTGAATTTCTCTCGGATGCACAGGTAAGTGATATAGGTCCACATGTGTTCCAGGAATATGCCCATCATGAGTTGCCCATAATAAAATGGTCACTTCATCTACACCATCAATGTACTCTACATGTACCTTGAATGGACAGCCACACTTTTTCGATTTCCTCAATCTTCGGATATTATCTCCCTTTCATTCAGTTCTTCCATCTCGATGGCATACATACTCAACAACTGTCTTGAGCATGGCATTGTTCTTTGAGGTGCGGAGTAAAACCAATCTGACTTTGTGCTTGATAATTATATCAATCAAGCTCTCCTCCACATGGGTCCTATTTGTCAAAGTTGTTTTGCATGGTTGTATTTTGTTGTCCTTCTTAGCACGAGGCAAAATATGAGAGGTACCATAGGTGATTTTATTGTTGTCATTTTTACAATCGCATGCATTCACTATCTCGCGCACATAAGGAATAGGAATACCATTCTTTCTCATGTCAATGCACCATTCTAGCTTGATTGCATCGATTATGGCAGTAACACCTTGATGATGTCTATCTGGGCCATGGCGATGTCAAATCGTTTGAACAATATATTCCCAACCTTCGATGTAAGCAATATTTGTAAAAGGTGACGATTTCAAGCATAACTGATTGCTACCATCCTTATTTTGCACCAAGCACATGTCATCCCTCATTCGTCTCCACCTTTTCAAATCAAGCAAGCCTCTTGTATCATGTGCTTTCAAAGTCTCTACTATTATTGCCATGATACCTTGAATATCAAGCTCCATGAGCTTGTAGCTTTCCTTGTCAAATGTGAAATATTTAGGTGACACATAGAGAAATGGGCTCAATGAACCATGGGTTGCTACATTAGGCCTTTGACCACACTGCACTGTAAAATCTCTACAACATCCCGATCATTACTCGATGGATTGCTATTATCATGTTCGGAGTATTCTTCGAATTCAAAGTCACTAACAATTCCTCCATTATGGTCCATCATCTAGCAAAGTAGAAATGAAACAAGTGCTTTGCAATGAGCAATCATCTCCCATCAATCCAAACAAGTGCCTTGCAATGAGCAAGCATCTCCCATCAATCCAAACTAGTAGCAAAATCACAAAATACCATGCTGTAAGAACTTGTGCATCTCAATCTTTCTTCAATAAGTGTATAAATTATAAATCATTTAGGCTCACCTTATTGCTTTGTATTCAACCTCCCAACCCGTCCAGATTTGCAGAAACCCAAATGAAACCGTTCTGTGAGCTCTTTTGCCCGAAACTATCCCACAGACATCTGTCTTAGTTTACTATTTTGTCCTAGTTTACTTGGACCCGAATTTTTTAAGGACTAAAAGTGTAGCACCTATCAAACCAATAGACTAGTAGGCTAAATAAAGCCAAATTGCATCAATAGCCCTTAATATAACCCATTCCATGATCCATCTCGAAAAATGAAAAGGAGCACTCGATTTTTTAGCCTAGTTTACTTTTCGGGCCTAGTTTACTATTTGGGCCTAGTTTACTTTACCCGCGCCGATAAAGTGCACAAACGTCCGTTTCAATGTCCCAGATCTCTTCAATACTTGTGGTGCCTTTTCAACCGTGGATCCCAACTCTCCCCTTCATTGAATACCAGTGCAAGATAGTCTTGAGGGGCCCCAAGGGAGCTACACTTTGGGTAACAATACATGACTCGTAGACTTTCTAGGCTGTAGCCCTCACACATGAGCTTCCGAAGAGCCTTAGAGCTGGCTCGCGCCAATGGCTCGCACCAGCTCTTACGATGCAAACCCAAGCTTTTGAGAGCCCTCACTTCCCTACAGTTGCACCAAGGAGAACGGAAACCATTTACAGGTAAAATATTGAGTATTAATGGCTAACAAAAAGAAGTCATTTCTTTCCTATTGGTGCCTAACTTCACCAATGGCCTTACTAGTGAATGGGAGTCAACACTCACTACAAATCCCACAAACCCTTCCTCTAAACTCCCTTTTTTGCAAGGGTCTATGGGGATGATGCAGGGCTACCAAAACCCCACTCCGCCTAGCCATTTTTTGGTGCGACACAGTTTTTGTTTTAGGTGGGGGGGATATCTTCCACCCACTAGAGCCAAGTGCGATCTGGCTCTTATTATGTCGTCTTAGAAAGATGAGTGGGGTAGGATGGCTTGCACACATGTAAGTAACAATGAATGGTTGAAGTAAGTGAGGGGACATCAACAGTTTATCCACACACAAATACCTTCTTTGTTGGATCATGGTAGGATGCTTATACCACACAATTCCCTCGTGGTTTTCAAGAGGAAATCTTGTTAAAACGATAGTTACAAATATTCTATATACATATCAAGAAATGCTCACCATGGGGAGACATAAAACCTCCATGTGTATGGGCTATTATCATGATTGTTTCACAACGAGATCCTTTTCTTTCAAATAAGTTGATTTTGCCCTATGGTAGTGGTGCACAAATCGGATGCTAGATGCGTGCGTAGCGAGCACCGGAAGGTCCCCAAGAACAAAAAAACTCCACTAAAGCTCATAAAACAAGAAGAAAGATTTGCACAACATGAAGAAAAGAGACAAATTGGGTACAATCTCCCGCCCATGCCTTGTGTGAGCGCTCTACAAGGCATGTATTTATAAATTTATTAATCTCCAAGCTCAAAAATAGCCCAATTTTACAATTAGCATGCTTTGGCTTTTGTGTTTGCTTTTGTCCAAATAAATAATAAAGCGGTTGGGTAGCCCAAAAGTCGGATTGTGCCCAACTACAATGTCCAATAATGAAATATTTAAATCGAGCGCCTATGCATATACAAAATAATAAATGTCTGTCAAGAGGTTTAATAAATAAACACGCCCAAATAAATATTAGTGCCATGCCTTTAATGATAAGACACCCATCAAAAATGATAATTTCTTTTTAGATAGTTTGAATACACGTTATCGCCCAGTGCTTCCCAACGCCACTGTTGCCTGCTCTACACATCAACTGAAGCATTCACAATTGTTAGAAAATAATAAAATTAAACCGACAAAAGTGAATACCTAGCAGCCTTCAGCAACAAAATAAATACATAGGTTGGAACTCTATTTTAACCTTAATTTAATACGAGTGCACTCTAAACTCATAAATGTCCATTAATTTAAATATGTATTTTGTGGAATCACTTGCTGTGGAATCACCCACATGCACATTAAATTAACATGACACCCAAAAAAGACAGGCGTCCCCATCGACTTCTCGCACAAGGAATCCACCTTGTGTATGAGCCTCGGCAAATAAATATAGTTTTACAGAATTCAACACAAAAAACTCACGAAATCCACCGTGGAATAAAAACCTCACGGAATCCACCATGGAATATGTCTCCTGGCATCAAGTAGAGTTTATAATAAGTTAAGCATGTCTTTCACCCTCATGGGTATTTCTTCACATGTTAACAAAAGATTGCCCCCTAAGCCACCTAGCCAACCTTTACGCGCACGCATAGAATATACCTGACCAATTAGATTGTTGCTTTTAGCGTAACAAGTTGCATTTGTTGAAATGGCCAACCTCTTTCGCTAGTAATGTATAAGCATACACTCTTTTATATATTATCAAATTCCCATAGATCCAAATAAACCTAAAACATTGATAAAACAAGTACCCCCTTTTTGTGAGGGGAAACTCTAGCAATGTATAAAATTTTGGTCACGTCTTACTTTTTGGTGGAGTGTTTTAATTGTTGGTAGCCTCAAAAGGGCCTTCATATAGGGAAAGTTCTTTTTTTTGTACTTTTTGTTCTTGTTGCATTTCAGTATTAAACTTTTGTAGCTCATTTTGCAGCTCTCTCTCTCTCTCTCTCTCTCTCTCCACAAAGCAAAAAGTGATCTTTCTATATCCAAACTTTGGTTCCTAATGCATGCCCTTCACATAAAGAGAGAGAGAGAGAGAGAGAGGTTATAATCCCCCTTCCTCATGAGTCACAATCCTTGAAACATAGTCTCTTAACACCTTGCTTTCTAAACCTTAACCCTAAGTTTTAACCATTTAGCCTTAGAAATGCAACTCCGATGTGCCCCATGTCGAGGGGGGAGGGGGGGGGGGGGAGGATAAACATCCAATGACCCCCAACTCCAATATGCAAGGAAAACAAAGTGAGAGAAGTGAAGTTGCAAATCAACATATGTGTATGTGTGTGTATCAAATATAAATACATTGAAAAGGTTGAAGCAAGTTGGTACAAAGTGGCCTAGCATTCCTCGTGCATGCGAACTTTGCATGTAAGAAACGCTAAGAGAACATTATCAATATATGGTTACATGAACCCCAACTCCAATATGTAAGGAAAACAAAGTGAGGGAAGTGAAGTTGCAAGTCAATACATGTGCACACGCATGTGTACACACACACATTCCAAATGCAAATACATTGAAAATGTAGAAGCAAGTTGCCTCATAATGTTGCTTTGTGATAGCATGAAGTTGTTGTGAAGTGGCCTAACATTCCTTGCATGTGAAGTGCACAAGGAATGCTAGTAGAATATTATCAGTGTACACATACATCTTTCATCAATATGAAACTAGCATTCTGCACGTGCTTCTTGAGCTCGAAGCACTAAGGCACGAAGCAGCAAAGAAAACTCAACTTCCACACGGCAACTTTGCTCAACAATCCATTTTTCCTCTTTCTCTCTTCTATTTTCCCTCTCTATTTCTAATTTTTTTATTCTCTCTCTCTCCCCAATTCCCTGTCTTTTTTTCTTTCTCTCTCTCTTTCTTTGCCTTTTATTTTAGTTTATTTTCTCTCATCTCTTGGTTCTGTCTCTCTCTCACATCAATGTAAAATTCTCTCTCCTTTTTTCTCTCCCTTCTCTCCCTGCTTTCCCCCTCTTTCTCTCTCTCTCTCTCCCCCCTTTTCTTCTCCCCCTCTCTCCTCTCTTCTCCTTCTCTCCCTCTCCTCTTTTTTCCTTTTTTTCTTATTCTCTCTCTCTCTTTAAATTTTTTATTTTCTCTCTCTCTCTCTCTTTTAAATGTTATCTTTCCTCTCTCTATAATTCACACACTCTCTCTCCTTCTTCTTTCTCTCCCTTCCCCCCTCTCTCAAAGTATCTAATTTTTACCTTTGCCCTCTATAATTCTCTCTCTCTCTCTCTCTCTCTCTCTCTCTCTCTCTCCTTCTTCTTTCTCTCCCTTTCCCTCCTCTTTCTCTCAAAGTATCTAATTTTTAACTTTGCCCTCTCTATAATTCTCTCTCTCCTTTCTTCTCTCCCCACTTTTCTTTTCTCTCTCTCTATTTTTCTATTTCCTCTTTTTCCACCTCGGTCAAATTATATCTTTCCTCTCTCCCTCTATTTCCTCTCTCTCTCTCTCTCTCTCTCTCTCTCGTAAAAAACTGTCAAAAAAGGTTTAATTTTATAAAGACATTTCTCTTTCCTCTTTCCCCCTCTCTCTCTTCATCTTCTTCTTCTTCCTCTCTCTCTTTCTCTCTCTCTCTCTCTCCATTTTCTTCTTCTTTTTCCTCTCTCTCTCTCTCTCTCTTTCTTTCTCTTTTCTCTCTCTACAATCCTCTCTCTTTGTGTGTTCATATTCTCTCTTCTTCTTTTTGCTCTCTCTCTCTCTCTCTCTCTCTCTCTCTCTCTCTCTCTCTCTCTCTCAAAGTATGCAAAAAACTATGTCATGAGGAAATTTTGAATTAAAAAGTTTAATCTAACCAAAAGAGGGGAGAAGAGAGAGAGAGAGAAACTTTTGATTTAAAAGAAGTTGATTTAATTGAGAGAGAGAGAGAGAGAGAGAGAGAGAGAGAGAGAGAGAGAGAGAGAGAGAGAGAGAGAGAGAGAGAGAGAGAGAGAGAGAGAGAGAGAGAGAGAGAGAGAGAGAGAGCTTAGGCCCTATACATGAGAGAGAGGGGGGCATTTTAATTTAAAAAGGGAGGTTTGGAAAGGGGGTAGGTTTGAGAAGCCCTTTGGAGGTTTGGGGCTTCATGAACCTACAACCAAAATAATATAGTAGTATAGATTGAAAAAGGGAAGTTTGGAAAAGGGGTAGGTTTAGGAAGCCCTCTGGAGATTCAGGTTCGAGAAGTCATCTCAGGGCTTCTCGGACCTACAACCAAAATAATATAGTAGTAAATACATATTGAAGAATTATATTCACCTTAGGATCATTTTCTTTATGAGATAGGTCTTAATCATTAGCTTCAATTAACTTATAATTGCAATTCGTATTTCAAGTAAAGTTTCTCTCTTCTTGTTTAGAAATTTTATCTCGAACATCAAACGATATAAAATAACAAATTTTTACATTACCATCATTTTCCTTGTGGGATAGGTTTGAGTTATTAACACCCACATCGAGTCTTGGTTTTTGTTTCTAAAACAAAGTAACATTTTTTGTTATTTTTACATATATTGTTATTCATAAATTCAATGCATGGAAGGCCTTGTTTGTTGAAATTGTTAGAGGCGTCTATGCCTAGTTGCCTGTGTATTACTACACTGATAGTACCCATATGTGCACACTACAAACGGCGGGTGCCCATCACTGTCACTTCATTCTTTATTCTTTTAGTGACATCTGAATAAAGGGAAGGCCAGTCACACATTGTGACTGTTGGAATTCCCACATCTTGGGTCTCTTGCTCTCTTGCTCTCTTGCTCCATCTGCCATAGCTCACACCTCTCTTGCTTCTGCTTGCTCCTACTTTCACTTGGGTTTCTCTCTTCATTTGGTATCAAATTCACATTCTCCATGAGGTTGAGCTTGATCCGACAATGCTTCAGCTCTCATTCGTGTTACCTACAACGGGGTTTCACCATTAGCAACCACAACTCCACCTCTTGAGATTCATATTGAGCTCTCATCACTCTAAGACTTCTTAGGACCTATTGAGGCTATCTCAAGCTAATCTTGAGTTTGCATTGAGCTTATTTCAGGGAGTATTCAGCTCAATATTCAGGGTTGGAAATACAAACACGTTTTTTCAGTTATGGCCACTTTCAAGCACTTATGCTTGCTCAACCACTCCCCAATATTAGACAAAGGCTTTGGCATTGTTTACCACTCCTCCTGGCATTGACCACCATTAACATTGACCATTGGTTTGGAGTCATTGAACTTCAATTATTAACTATGCAAATAGGGTAGCATGCTATCATAAAATAGGGACAACCATATCTTCAATGTCTATAGCTCATATATGCTTCTTGGGATGCCTATATACCTATGTTGTGTTGTCGAATACTTGGGGGATCATATGTCATTAGTTTGAGATGCTATTGGACTGATGTGAACACTCTTTTAACCCAGTTTTCTCATAGATATCACTACTATCATAATATGACTAAATGTTATTTATCTTGGAAATGTCATACTCTTGGCTTATGTGATGCTCTTGGGATATTTTACTACTGTAATAAGCAGGGCTGAAGGTTATTTTATCAATCAAAGCTTATGTCTATTACTTGTTGATGCTTTCGGCTTCTTGGGATGATACAATGATGTCTATGGTTGATGCCACATGCTTGACCATGCTCCCGGAATGCTTTTAGGCTTTGATTGAGCTCACTTTTGTTTAGTCTTGATTGTCATTGTACTATTGTATATACATGGATAGTAACCTTTTAATAAGGATAGTCTATGCCTAATGTGCTTTCATGCTATTCGGGCATTCCATCAGATGTATTGGTGCATGACATTGAAACTCTATGCTTGGTTATGATATTGAATGCATTTGAGCTTTAATTTGAGCTTGGGACATTTGACATCCGTTGTCAGTTATTTCATTGGATGCTTCAAAGGTCTATTATCTTACACACTTGAAGCTTTAATTGGGTCTTACACTCTCGACGATGTACTTGATATATCTTGGATGCTTGGATGCCACTCATATGAGGATTTGAGCTTTGTTTGCTCGTCTAGCATTTGACTTTTGTTCTAGTGGGAGCTGTTTACTTGATACTTGGATGCCACATTGAGCTTTGGATTTTATCTATAGTGAGCTTGAGTATGTTGTACCTCATTTTCAGCATGTTGTTATTGCAGATTATTGTATTATTTATGAGAGCAGTCTCCTCCATTTGATGCTATTTTGGTCATAGTTTGTGTATAGCTCATTATTGGGTCCATATCTCTTATTTTCAGCTTGTTTTGGCAGTGGTTTTGGGGTTGTTTTGCAAGTATTACAATAGCCTATTTGGTCTATAATGTGCTTCTTTTTCTTGTAGTATAATTGATCATTCAAATGATAATGGGATCTTCAACATTGAAAAGTTGGATGGCAGTAATTATGGCTATTGAAAGACCCAAAATTAACAGGTTTTGGTGCAAAAATCTCAAGCTAGGCCGATCAAATGTAAAAGCATCAAGCATAAAGGTCACAATCAGGATGTATGGGATGACTTAGATGAGATTTGAAAGTCCATGATTATCATAACTCTCAACGAGTAGGTTTATTATAATGTTGTCACAAATGGGTAGTCTGGATGGGATCTTTGGGAGAAAATCGATAGTCTATATGATAAGCAGAGCCTTGCTTCTCATATGTATTGGATAAAGTAGCTTATGGACCTTCATATGAAGAAAGGTACCAATTTTTCTCAACATTTGAGTGACTTTCATGCTATCATTGGCGAGCTGTCATTGCAGGATATTGACTTTAAGGACAATCTTTCATCTTTGTTCTTGTTAATAGGTCACACTGCCTAAGACTTGGGACACATTCCGTATTGCTATGTGTATAAATATGCTCAAGAATGGGCTGAAATTGTCTGATGTAGAGGGTGCACTTCTGGATAGAGAATATCAATAGGAAGAATGTGGATGCTTCTCGTACTTCTCATGCTTTGACTGTTCAGGGTCACCATGATGGTAAGAGTGAGAATGATTGCCATGGTAGAGACTCACAGAAGTCTCAATCTGGACAATCTCACAGTAAGTCCCATGGACATAAGTCTAATTTGACATGCCATTATTGTGGGAAAGCAAGACATATCCGGCCATGGTGCCATAAAATATGCAATGATAAGCACAAGGAAAAGGGCAAAGGAAAAGCATATGACAAGTTTGATGATCGCAGTATTGTCCCTGCTAAGTCTAGTGTTAAGATCGAAGAGATTAATGTAGTGCAGCAACCTGACTCTGATGATGATTACATACTTGTAGCTTCTTCTTTGGATGAGTCATAGCTGTGGCTGATGCCTCACCTGGTTTTACTTAGTGTTGGTTGATGGATTCAAGGGCTTCCTTTCATGTGACCCCTCATAGAGAGTGGTTCCACTCCTATCGTAGTATGATTGGATCTGTCCATTTGGGGAATGACTTGGCATTGTAGATAGTTGGTATTAGTGATATTCGATTGTAGTTTGGTTCAGGTAGTATGTTTACTTTGCATAATGTTCGACATGTATTGGCTCTCACAAAGAGCCTTATCTCTGTTGTCACACTGGATTATGAGGGTTGCTTTGTTTCCTTTGGGGATTCTTCTTGGAAGATTAATTGTGGGAACCTTATTCTGGCATGTGGTGCCAAGTTTGGCACTTTATATCCCTTGATTGTATCTAGATCCATAGATAATGTTTTGTCTATAGCTGCAGTTCCACATGTATCTCTTTGGCATCATTGCCTTGGGCACATGTCCTTAAAGAGAATGAAAATGCTTACTCATTTGTAGTACCTTCCACCCCTTGACTATAAGTGTTTTGAGTCATATGATCATTGTTTGTGAGGTGAGAAGTACTTTGTCACATTCATTGATGATTACTCACACAAGGTCTAGGCATATCCCATAAAGCTGAAATCTGATGTTTTGGCTACCTTTTAGTGTTGGCTTGCATTGGTTGAGAATCGGGTATAGACTGAAATGCCTATGATCAAATAATGGGGGTGAGTATGTATCTAAAGCCTTTGAGCAGTTTTACGATGAGAGGGGTATTAAGCTTCAGTTGACCGCCCCATACACCCCACCCTAGAATGGTATGGCTGAGTGCATGAATATGACAATACAAGAAAGGATCCATAGTATGCTTAGCTAGGCAGGCTTACCACAATAGTTTTGGGTTGAGGCAGTGACTACTACCATACACTTGGTCAATCGATCTCCTTGTAGTTCTATTAACTTTTAGGTTGTTGAGGAGGTGTGGTTTGGAAAACCTCCCTTGTATGATCATTTGCGCATCTTTGGTTGTGAGACTTTTTGCCATGTACCCAAGGACAAGCACACAAAACTGGATCCTAAGTCCATGAAATGCTTCTTTCTTGGTTATGGGGATGTAGGTGAGATGAGCTATCACCTATGGGATCCACAAGCTCGAAAAGTCATCCACAATCATGATGTAGTTTTCCATGAGGAAAAGATGTGTAAGTAGCCTGAGTGGATAGTCGAGATACGTAGGGTTATGTTTCAGGAGGAGCCTCTCGCTCCCATGCATATAGCTAGACAGCCCTTGTAGTAGCAGCTAATGCTCTAATGGCCCATGACCATGATGTTAGATAGAATGCGCAGGCTCCTCAATCTGCCTTGAGACGCTCTGCTAGAGCTAGATATCCTCCTGAGCAATTTGAGCCCTCTGTTGATTATGTGATGGTGATAGATATAGGTGAGCCTCTCACTTATGATGAGGCCATGCGCCATGGTGATAATTACTCTTGGGAGAGGGACATGTAGTTAGAGTTTGACTTTTTACATAAAAATCATACATGGAAGTTGGTTCTTTTGCCTAGTGGAAAGTGTGCATTGCCATGCAAGTGGGTGTACAAGTTGAAGAGCACCCCTGGATGCCCCAAGCTTGCCTATAAGGCCACATTGCTTGCTAAGGGTTTTAAACAAAAGCATGGTGTTGACTTCGAGGAAGTCTTTTCTTCTGTAGTCAAGATGACTACCCTATGTCTGGTACTAGCATTGGTTGCTCAGTTAGATCTGGATCTTTATCAGATGGATGTTAAGATAGCTTTCTTACATGGAGACTTGCATGAGGAGATTTATATGCAGTAGCCTAAGGGCTTTGAGGAAAAAAGCAGGGAACACCTAGTGTCCAAATTGAGAAAGAGCCTTTATGGCCTTAAGTAGGCACCTAGGGAATGGTGACCACATACTTTGCCTCAATGGTAGATAAAGCCACACATTTTTGCAAACAAGACATCCATAAGATTGCATCACCATACAAGGTAAATACATATCCTATGATTGACTTTTTATTGGCATTTATGCATCCATACAAGGAAATGACATATCATGTTGTTGACGTTTTGTTGCAACATTTCGTGTATAATGTGCATCTATGTGTCTAAGTACACCACTATTGCTCCTCCCAAGGCATGCACTTATCCCTTTTACCACTCAAATACATTAAGATGTCTTTCGCTACTTTCAATATTTCTTGCTAAAATCTCATATATATCTACTTACAAGTTCCAGTGCAAATGCAATGTCCAAGTGAGTAGTAATCATGGTGTACATGAGACTCTCCATGCATGATGCATAAGAAACCTTGGCCATTTCAACCTTCTCCACATTAGATTTGGTCTCTCTCTTCTAAGGGGGAATTCATGTGGGAAGAAGAAGGAAGAAGAAAGAATGATGGAGGCTTGTCCGGCATGGATCGGATTGCTCCACGGGCTGGAAATGGTGATTTGTGATTGTGTTGGACATGAAGTGCTGCTGATTTTCAGATTTGCAGCCATGGACATGCAACCCGAAACACGCAAATAAGCGGTAATTCAAAATTTTCAAAGGAAATTTGAGATTTTATGGCTTTTGATTGATGAAATGTTGTTCATGTGGGCTAAAAATTGTGTATATTGCTGTTTTCCATGAGTTCTTGCTAGTCATAATCAGAAAATAAGGAAAATATGCATCTTGTGGTTCAAAATAATATGCTAAAACAAGTAAAATATGAAAAATCAAGGGGAAATGATGGTTAACAATCATCCTCAACACTAGTTTTCAAATATGGAGGTGATGGAGTGCTTATTACCATCCCCCTCCATATTGAGATGCTCCAACATTGTGCTTACATAATCCTTTTGGAATAGATGAAGTAATCTCTTTGTTTCATCCATATTGTGCACATACCAAGAATGTGATTGGCATGTCCCAAATCCTTCACCTCAACGGTCTCCATTAACCTTTTCTTTAGGTTATCAATCTCATGTCTATTTGTCCTAGTACTTAGCATATCATCCACATATAAAATCAACACTATTAAGTTGCCATCCTTAGCTTTTCTACTATATAAGTAATGATCTATCTCACTTCTTTGTTATCCATGAGATTGCATAAAGGCATTAAACTACTATACCATTCACATGGGGCTAATTTAAGCCATACATACTCTTCCTTAGCTTATTCCACAAAGCCCTCTAACTACTATGTAGATCTCATCACAAAGGTCCCCATGTAAAAATGTCATCTTTGCATCCAATTGCATAAGGTCCATATCTTCTTTAGCCACTTTGGCAAGCATAGTGTGAATTGCGTTTTAAATGTGTTGAAAATAATGTCTTGGTCACAAGGAAAATGTAAGGCAAAGAATGCAAAAGTGAGTATGGTAATGTCGAAGATTCAAATAAGGACTCTCATGAGGAGAACTTGCTTTAAATAGAGGCCATTCCTACTAGTGATGAGCTACAATTGTGAGGAGGAATCCCATGACAAGTTTTATGATCTTATGGATGGGTTTTCCTTTGATCCAGATGGGTTCTATATGGATGGTTCATTGAGGGGGACATGCTCTTTTATGATATGCTCCATCTCTCATGACATCTAGATTGGTTGCAAAGGAGAATACACAATACCTCAAAGGAACTATAAATGGATGATTTTCTCATATTCTCATCAACACAGGAATAACAAAAGCTTTGTAAATAACATGTCTCTTGATTGGCTGAAGTTACTCCCTAAGAAATGAACTTCTCATCGAGTGGACAATAGGGCATAGAAGATTAGCAGAGAAGTATATCCACATATTTCTATTGTCTTATTGATGATATGTACCACTATGTTGGATCTTGTTACTCTAGAGATGGGTCCTATTGGCATAGTACTTTTTTACTTGGCTCAAAAGACTTGGAAAGTTCTCTTGGACCTTGAGAACAAGAAAATGGAGTTCACTTGAAAAGGATAGCAAATAATTCTTCATGGGATTGAGAGGAAACAAGTTGAACTAATCAAGCTAAAGAAGCTCAAGAAAGAAATCAATGCTACATCTTGCATATTCACTCTTCTCCTTTCCAAGGTGAATAAAATTTAGCAAGCTTCTTCTTCTAAAGAAATAGATCTATGTCTAAGTAACCTATTTTGGAAGAGTACCAAGACATATTTCAACCTCCTAGTTCTTTACCTCCAAAGCAAGAAGTGGATCAATGATCCCTCCAAATGTTGATCTTCTATGGGAAAGGAAGAAACATAAATGCACTCTATGCCTTATTTACAACTATTTTGATAGTGTTTCAAACTTTATTCAATATAGCACCAAGTATCAGAGGCTTGGAAAATACTGAAAAGTTTGTAAATGCGATATCAAACAAGGATTCAAAACCTAGAGAATTAGCTAGCACAACAGTAGAAAGATTTGTTGAAGGAGAGATAGCTACATCAACTCAAATCAAGAATCTATGTGGCCAAATGGCTAGGGATATGAAAGACTAGCGAGGAGTTATCTTAATGGTGTCTTCAAATTTATCCACCATAGTTTGATGGACTACTAACTTCTGTGAACACTTATTAAGACTTCAAGCTTTGAAATTTGAGAAATTTTGTGCACTACTAATGGAGGAGAAGTTGCAGCTTAAAGTTGTAGAAGGAAATAGCAATGTAGATGTTGCATTCTCTACCAATGCAAAAGGAAAAGGTGGTTTCTCCACCAAAAGTGATGGCAACTATGGGACTTGGGCTTGTCTTAGATAATTAAGATTGCAATTGAACTACTAATAGCTAAGGTTTGGGTTAGGTCTAGAAATCTTTGTGGAGCTCTATAGTATGCATCATCATGCCCAAAGCATCCATAATACGTGCAAGTGCATCCTAGCCTAGAGCATAACTAAGGTAGGTGGTCTCCACCACAATGAATGCACTACACATCATAATGATATAAAATGATTCAAGGCCTCAACCATATTTATAAGCTCCTATTGTGCTACTTCTTTACATCAACCATGAGATCATGTGTTTCATTTGTCTCAACCTTGCCTTGGCTTAGTTGAGGGTCTTGTTGGGTTCCTATGGCCTTCTTACGTCTACTCCTTTCTCAATTGAGGTTGTCATTGACTTTTGATAGCTTTATCTAGCACATTATTGATTATGGATCATTTTAGACCCCAAATTCCTACCATGGCTACATAAATTCTTTCATTGCAAACACCCTTGATGAACTCTTTAATGATGACCTTAACAATGGATCTTTCCATAGTAGTGAAGATTCTCTTGAATAACCTCCTAACCTTGGACACATAGTCTCTAATGATCTCTTCTTTTTGCTTGATATTCACTTGTAGAACGATGAGGTTATCATCATAACTAGCCTTTGTAAAGTGATTTGTGAAGAGCTCCTTGAGCAGTGTGAATGAGGTTTTCTAAGTGGCAACCAATCAAATAAACTAGGTTTGACTACCTTGAAAAATCATCAATTAAATTGACATAGAATGTATGTCCACTTATTGAAGGTGTATGGACTAATTCACATACATTTGAATGGATGGGATTAAGCACTCCTTTTGGCCTATTTGTACTCCTTAAGAATCTAGTTATTGATTGCTTCCCAATGCAACATGCGTCACAAACTTTGTCCATCCTTTCTAGTGATGGCATGCCCAAAACCATGCATTGAGACTTCAACATATGCATGCTTTTGAAATTCAAGTGCCCACACCTTTTATGCCATAGTTCAGTAGGAGAAAGAGGGGTTGTTCTTTCATCTTGTATGGCTACAAATGCTGAAGGTGATCTGTCAAGTTTCAAGAGTTTTCCATGTTTCTTTTCTTTAACCACTGCTTTGTAGTGATCCTTTGTGTCTTTGTGATGAAGCAATGTTGGCCTTCAAACTCCACTCGAACCCTTTCTCTATCATGGCTCCAAATGAGAATAAGTTCTTAGTCAATGAGGATAACAAGAGAATATCTTCAAGTGTCTTTTTAGCCTTGTGTTAAACTGGATAGATATATGTCCTTTACATGCAATAATATTAGGAGTACTATTTGTACTACAAATATTAACATTATGAGTATAATCAAATTTAGAGAAATATTTGACTTCTCATCTCACATGGGAGCTTGCCCCACTATCAATACACCATGGTTCTTCTTGCATTCCAAAGTCTACGCTATTGGCTTATGTAACCTCCTCACTGGAGAGTGGAGAGCTACCTTGAGAGAAGCATTGAGAGCTCCCTTCTCCATCAACAAAGCTAGTTGGTTTCTCCCTTTCAATCAATTCTCCTTTTTGTGCAATCTCTCAAATTTTATACATTTTAAATAATAATGATATTGAATTGAGTTATGATAGCTTCTACCTCTACATTTATAGGGATGCTCTCCTCTTCCATAAGAAAATTGATCACCTTATTGATGTAGTTGATTATTATTATGGTAGAGGTGGTTTGATTGGTACCTTGATCTTCCTCTTTGGGTGTTGAATTTTCCCCTTTCTTTTGTGGAGAAAAGGGCTTTGTCAATTGTGCTTGTAGAGGTACTTGTAGAGCTACGATTATGAATGCTCTTCATAGTTACTTGCCTTTGATCTTCATCTCTAAGAATATATTCCATCTCATCAAATGAGACTTTTTACCTCAAAATGATGAGGACTTGTACAAATCCTCATATACTTCCTTAAAAATCATGAATGAAGATTGTAGATAGCTCATTATTTGCCATTTCATCTCCCACATCAATTAAGTGTTGATGCAAATCCTTGACTCTTTCAATGAACTCTATGGTAGTTTCTTCTTTATTTTTCTTTGTGGTTGCTAGCTTAGTTCTCTAGGCTATTTGCCACTATGTTCTTTTTTATTAATATATGTCCTTCAAGGTATCCCAAGTTTTCTTGGGAGTCTCCACATCCATTAGATGAGTGAGAACATCATCCTTGATACTCAGTTTCTTCATGTGGATAGAAGACATGGCCTTCTTATCCCATTTGGCCAATTCTTCTCCATTAGCCTTAGTTGGTCTTGTTGGGGGGTAAAGGCGCTAGTGCCTAGCTGCCCGTGTATTAGTTACACTGACAGTACCTGCATACCCGCACACATGTACATTGCAAGTGGTGGGCACCCATCACTGTCACTTCATTCTTTATTCTTTTAGTGACATTTGAATAAAAGGGAAGGCCGGTCACACATTGTGACAGTTGGAGTTTCCACATCTTCTGTCTCTCTCTCTTGCTCCTTCCACCATAGCTCTTGCTTTTGCTATGTGCTTCCATTTCAGGGCTCACTCCCTTCAACTAGTATCAGAGAGCCATTGCACTAGCATAGAGGAGCTCAACCTGACATTTCTTTAGCTTGTGGAGAAAAGCTTCAGCTCACAGTTTCAGTGGTAGCCATGGATTCTTCACCTTGAGGTATGATTTAATGCTCTTCTTCTTCCTGATGATAGTAAACTTGCTGAGGCTTGCTTCAAGCCTTCCCTTGGCTCCAGTCGTCATTGCTTTGGGCTCCATTGTGGGCAATATACCTACTTCAAGCCTTCCCCTCTTTTGCATTGAATTCTTATTGATGTACCTCATTTTCAGTGAGTTGTAATTGTAGTCTACTGTTAAGAAACATGAATCAAGAGCTAGATTAGCTATGATGGACGCAAGTCATAAATAAGATACATGATTGGGATGAGATATTGTAACTCAAGTGAATTAGGCTCCAAGATTGATTAGCTTGGACTCATAAACATAGTCTTGAGTTGACACAAAGGAAAATAACTATGTATTGCATTGAAATGAGAGCCAAGTACATATTTTTGTAGCCTTTGGCTAGTTCCAATTTCCTCATGGTGCTTATGGGATTCTGATCCTTGCACCTAGAGCATAGTTTATTTGTTCTATCTTCCAATACCCCCCTCAAATGATGAGTTTCTATACTTGTTAGTTTTTGTCTCCCCTACATGAATACATGGCTTAGGAGACTAGCTCATGGGTAGCCTAGTCAAGTTAAAGCTTGAAACTTTACATATTTGGGAAGGGTTTTTACAAAGCAATATCCACTATGGGAAACAAAGATCCATTATGGGAGACAATGGAAAATTCTTCAAAACAATTAGTTTGAGTTGTTGTTGGTAGTGGAAGCATCTTCTTCATTCATGAGCTGATTTTGATGGTTGCCATTTTGCACTTGTTGTGCTCTTTTATGGTGGAAACATTCATTGGCTATGTGGATGACATGTGATCCAATTTTTGTTGTTGATGTTGAATCCTTGACCTCTGCCTTTTGCTCCATAAGCTCCTTTGGTGTACAAGAGATTGTCTATAGGTATTGAGAAAACTCCCTTTGCATCCTTATTTTTATGTTTGTTTTCTTCATTCATTAGGGAGTGCTCAACCTTAAGTGAGAGATTTGGAACATTACTAAAGGTAGATACAAGGTTCTCATATGGCTCTTGATTTACACTTGCTAGCAATACTGCTATGGCTTCATCTTCATTAATGTTCTTCTTTAGAGTGGCAAGTTGAGTTTTTGGGCTTTTAAACTTATTAACGTGCATGGTCATAGAAGAATTATCTTTTACATCTAGTTTGTAGAATTGCATGAATAGTTTTACCTTGGAGTTTTTAGTCCGAGTCCCAAATATTTTATCAAGTATCCCACATAGCTTTGGCATCCCTAATGCACCAAATATATGATGCAACACATCATCAGTCAATCCCCATGCAATGATGCCTAGAGCCGTATTGTCCATTCTCTTCCGTTTTTTTGTGTGGACTTTTTCAAAGGTCCTGCCTTCTACATATTTTTTCCTGCCATTTGCATCTCCTGCATCATTTTCAAATAGATACCATAGGTCTTTGCACATAAGATGATACATGGTCTTCTCTTTCCATGCATGGAAACCTTCACCATTAAATTTGGCTATTTACTCAAGATCTGTCATTTTTAGATAAGGAGATCTAACTGCGAGTTTTATGGCACACTCGGGCAGTGTCTATCCTTTTACAAAAAAATTGAGAGTTTACAAAGGTTTAATCAATGGAGAATTCAACACATAATAGTTTTCATAAAGATTGTGAATCGCTTTTGGGATCAAGATTAGTTACATCGAATTTGTGAGGAGGAAGAGATTTTAACTGGCAATGTGAACAAGGTTTTAAGTGTAAGGGAGAAGGTGTGAATGGGGTTTAAGTAGAGTTGGATTGAGAAGTGAGTAAGTGTGAAATAGGCTTGAATGAAAGGCTTAATTAGATAGGGCTTTACCTTAGCTTATGTCAAGAATCGCGTGGTGGGGGGACTTGCTCAAGATGCTGCACCGAACACACACAGAATGCACAAGGAGCTCACTCAAGAGACAAGAAGAGAGATGGAGGCCAAAACGTTTTCTTGTTGGTTTCTTCTTCTTCTTCCACACACTTTACAATGTACACAAAGTATAGATAAGATACAACATAAAGAAAGGTGGCCTACTAAGTCAAACAGTGCATAACCGACTACATTAGTCAACTAGTGCTATAATTATGCCAGCTCTAAATAGGTGTAATAACCTAAATATAATAAGTAATAAGTCAGTGGCCATGTGAGAGTCATAATGACCACCGACATGCTAAGTGTAGACGTGCGGACCTATCTAACCAAGCGGTCCATCATTAATGTCCGCATGTGTTGAGCTTGTCATCTCAACACTCCCCCTCAAGCTCAACTGCATCTCTGCAACTCCAAGTAAGCTTCGAAACTTTTGAAGCTTCTCTATACCCAATGCCTTTGTGAAGATGTCAGCTATCTGATCCTGTGTACTAATATACACCAAATCAATCTCACCTGCTAGTACCTTCTCTCTCACAAAGTGGTAGTGTACTTCAATATGTTTTGTCCTGGTATGGAACACAGGGTTCCTAGCCAAGTGTATACTGCCCATGTTGTCACAATAAATGACAATTGGACCTTCCACCTGCACATCTAAATCAGCCAATAACTTTTGCAGCCATACTACCTCACATGCTGCAACAATAGCACCTCTATACTCAGCCTCTATACTCAACAAAGCAACTGTAGATTGCTTTTTGCTGCTCCAAGTAACTGCTGCACTACCAAGAGAGAACATGTATCCACTGGTAGATCTTCTATCAGACATACTACCAGCCCAATCTGCATCTGTATATCCAAACACCTGTACATTTGTACCTGCCTCATAGAAAAGTCCATAATGTAATGTGGACTTCACATATCTCAATATGCGTCTGACTGCATCCAAATGTGGCTTTCTAGGTACTTGCATAAACTGACTCACAAGACCACAACAATGTAGCTCAAGTCTGGCCTTGTAATGGTCATGTAGATCAAACTTCCCACTATCCTCCTGAACATAGTAGGGTCTTCTATCTCATCCCCAACATCAGCACACTCAACTTTACATTCTGCTCCAATGGGACTGAAAGTGGTTTGGATGCTGTCATACCATATTTGGACAACATATCCAAGCCATACTGTCTTTGGGACAGCCATATACCATCATCACCTCTGATCACCTCAATGCCAAGGAAGTACCTTAGCTCACCTAAATCCTTCATCTCAAACTTCTTCTTCAAAAAATCCTTGACTTCAGCAATCCCACTATCACTATCACCTGTAATAATCAAGTCATCCACATAGATGACTATGATGACCAAACCTACATCTCCCTTTTTCACATAAAGTGAGTGATCAGCATTAGAAACATAAAAACCAATATCGACAAGATACTCTCTGATCTTGTCAGACCATGCTCTAGGTGCTTGCTTGAGCCCATAGAGCGCCTTCTTCAACCTGCACACATACGTGGGATGCTTTAAATCTTCATAACCTGCTAGCTGATCCATATATACTTCTTCCTGCAAATCACCATGCAAGAAGGCATTCTTCACATCCATTTGCTGCAACCTCCAACCTTTGGCTACTGCCAAAGCAATCACACATCTGACAGTTGCCATCCTAGCAACTAGACTGAAGGTTTCTTCATAATCTATGCCATATGTCTAGGCATAGCCTTTTGCAACTAGCCTAGCTTTGTACCTGCTAATAGAACCATCTGCATTGTGCTTGTTAACCCTTAAATGAACGAAGGTGGAAAATCCGAAAAAGCTAAAGCAGAAGACAAAGACAAAGGCCAAGGCAAAGAGAAACGGAAGACAAAGACCCACAAGGAGAAAAGCCCTAAATAAGAGAGAAAGGCACGCAAGGAAAAGCGCAAGCCAATACTTTAGTAAAAGAGTGCAAGCGCATCATGGTTTAATTCAAGGAGTGCCGGGCTCTTACCCGTGCAATTTGTAAATGTAGACGGGCGGTGGAAAAGAAGCTAGGAAGATAGAAGGACAATGGGAAAGAGGGCCTACCTAGGCTACGGCCGGCCATGTAAAAAAGGGGGTAAGGGAATGACCGCCCAAAAGGGATTTAGGTTTTTGTATATAAAGTTGAAAAGTGAATGAGAAGCTCATTCTTGTGTGTGACCAAAAGGTGGCTCTCCTCTTCTTCTTCTTCTTCTTGTTCTTGCTTGCTTGAGCTTGTGCTTGAGAGAGGGAGTGTGAGAGTGTGAGGGAGTGAGTGTGTGAGGGTGAGGGACTGGGGAGGAGAAGCTCTCCATCTTCTCCTCTCTTCTTCTCTTCTCTTCTCTTCTCTTGTCTTGCTCGCGGCAATGGAGCTTGGAGCGTGGAGCTTGAGGATGGAGTGTGCTTGAAGCTTGCACTTGGATCGTGGAGCTACCGGAGTGCGCGGGAGAGGAGGTAACTCGATTGGCATGGAGGTAAGCTCACTACACCCATAGATATGGATGGCGCGTTGGCTATGTGAGAGGTAGCCATTAGTGCTCGGCTTGGAATGCTTGAACAATAAGCGGTCCGTGGGTCTTGGCGGTTGAGCGAAGGCTCCCACATTTTGGTTCCATTACCGGGCCCAATAGATTCAAGCCTTGAGCACTTGCGCACTTCGAATCGAGCATTGAAGTAGGGTTTTCCCCAAATCGGTGCTTCAGGTAGATAGGTAGGAAGAAAGGGAGTTTGAAGAGGAATTCGATCTCCTTAGCAAGTAGGTTTTTGATTTTTTGTTGAATATTAGATTAGGACAATCCATCTCCATCTCTGGTTTTGATTTTTGTTGCATTAGTTTAAGGTCAGGATATGAAAAAAGAAGGATAACAGTAGGGTTTTCTATTGCTGTATAACAGACTAAAACAGGGAAATAGGGACACAGATCCAGATTTTTGGCTGGAAGGGTATGAGGAACTAACCTTTGAGGTCACAGCAGGCTGGAATGGGGCAATGAGAGGCCAAGGGAACCAGGATAGACCACATTTGACATCCTGCCCTCTCAGAGGAGAGTAAGCTTGGGAGCCAGGGAGAGAGAGAAGAGAGAGAGACCTGTAGGGAAATCTTCAGTGTGCTGGTTGATTCGAGTGCCACACCGTGTTCAGGTATGCTAGGCGTTTTCCTTTGTGGTTTTGTATCTAATTAGGTGGCGTGGCGCGATTTGGTGAGGTAGACGTCAGTTTAAGGCATCACGTGCAACTCGTGGGCCATCGACCACGCAGTCGGACCAGTGCGTCCGAGTCCCAGAATATGATTGCCCTACCTCTGGGGTCGGACCGGTCCGACTCCAAAAATTGGACTACCTTTTTGATCCGATTCCCAGAATCGGACCAGACCACGTATCAAAATTGGACCATTGGTCCTAGCGTAAAAATTGGATCACTTGATAAAGTCCTTGAGCGCTTCCGCATGCAGGACGTAAAGGCTATTGGCTGTCCATTGCCTTCTTATGTGAAGGTATCCCAGGCTGATTGTCCGCATACAGATGAGTAGAGGGCCGAGATGGCCCAGATCCCTTATGCTTCAGCCGTGGGCAGTTTGATGTATGCCATGATAGCCACTCGTCCAGATATTGCCTTTGCAGTTGGTGTTGTGGCACGCTATATGGCTACACCTGGCAGTAAACATTGGGATGCCATGAAGGGTATCATGAGGTACCTGAAGGGCACAACAGATATGTGTATTTGCTATGGCAGCCAGGATACAGGGGTTGTGGGGTACACTAACTCCGATTATGCAGGACATGCAAATAGTAGGAAGTCCACTTCTGGCTATGTATTCATCTATGCTGGAGGTGCTGTCTCTTAGATGTCCAAGGTTCAGAAGTGTACGACTTTGTCTACCACTGAGGCCGAGTATGTTGCAGCCACTGAGGCTTGCAAGGAGGCCATATGGCTAGGCCGTCTAGTTGCTGACCTTGGGATTGATGCTATACCTACACTGCATTCGGATTCTATGAGTGCCATTCAGTTGGTTAAGAATCCGGTCTTCCATGCGAAGACGAAACACATTGAGGTGAGGTATCACTTCATACGTGGTGTCGTGGAGGACAAGTCTGTTGACCTTGTCAAGATCTCCACTGATGAGAATCCTGTAGATCTGCTCACGAAAAGCCTCACTACTGAGCGCTTTCCCTTCCTCAGGAGATTGATGGGCGTTGGATGAGATGTTGCCTTTCCTCATCCCTTGTACCTATGTACAGTTGTATTGTCTTTTTCTTTTCTTTTCTCTCTCATTGGGGTAGATTCGCCTTTAAGTGGGAGGTTGTTGGGGTAAAGGCGCCTCCGCCATGCCGGCCCGTGTATTATTACACTGACAGTACCCGCCACTGCACACTGCAGGTGGCGGGCACCCGTCGCGTCACTTTATTCTTTACATTCATTTTAGTGAGTAGTAAATAAAGGAAGGCCCGCTCACACATTATGACTATTGGAGTTCCCATTTCTTGTCTCTCTCTTTCTTGCTCTTGCTCTCCCGCCATAGCTCTCGTGCAAGCTTTGATCCTTCTCACCTTTCACCAAGAGGTGGGACATGATACCATCCGTAGCTCTCGGCCCAAGGATATGCCTGAGCAACCTAATGTGTCTAGATCAACTCATGCTCAATCTACACAGATGAATGCTCAAAGGGCAACAAAAGACACGACCACTTCCGATCGCCCTAGGGACTTGACACCGCAATCCACCAAGGGTAGCTAGCCCACTGGATTAGCCGCTACTACTTCCAATTAGGGATCACTGAAGTCACAGCCCTTGGCCGTGACAATGCCCCTTTTGGAATGTGTCCTTAGTAGTTTACCTATGGAGGAGGTGTCACAGCCAACTTCCTTGACAACTCCAGCAAAGTGCCTAAAGCCTAGGCTGGAGGAGTTAAACACAAGGGAATTGGCTAAAGAGCTAGACTCTCCAAAAAGGGAGGCATTTGTACCCTCACAACCTAGTGAGGCTATTCAGCAGGCCGTGGCTATGTCCCGTGAGGACACACTAGAGAGAGAGAATGTTGAGACCCAACCAAGCACATCAACGGTCGACCTCGTCCAGGGTCCTAAGTCGTTGAGAGATGCACCTTCACTGACCAAGAAAAAGAGGAGAAAACAACGAATACAACAACAGTCATAGGTGGTTGGGGATCCCAAGAACATTGACACTAAGAGCGCTGGAGAGCTCAGGAATAAAGCATCAAGTCCATCCACCAATGACCCCATTGATGCCTCTCCTAATAGCGGTGAAACCTCAGACACATCCGTGTGCTCTGAAAAATCAAAGCATTCGTTACCATCAACGGTTTCTTACAACACTCAATCCACCGATAATAGAACTTGCATTGACCAATCAAGAGTGGATACGACGCTGTCACAACAGGATGACAAATCTATACCAGTCACGTCCAAGGAGAACCATGACGCTATAACGAAGCCTCAGGAGAAACATGGAAACCCCGAGAGTATAAGAAATCCTAACGTTGGCCAAACCTGCTCGTCTAGGCCTGAGCCCCCAGCTATGCTAAAGCCCAGGAAAACTCCTAGAACCTTGCATGAGATAGCAACCGAGCAAGCCCTCGTTGAACATAGAAGTGTCACCGAATGCTTAACCGAGTTGGATGCTAAGCTCAAAGTGTTTGCACGTGTCTATGTCCTGGCAGACATGGGCGCATTCCCTAAAGAGTAGCTTGAAGAATACTTGCCATTTCTCTTATCCTGGGAAGAGCAAGAACATCTTGACGAGCACTATAACAGGCTCCTGTATGAATGCATGTGACTCATCTCTGACAAGGAAGCCGACGAACTACGCTTAACTGTCACATTCAATGACATGCTCTACCAACCAAATCTCTTAGAGATAGAGCAACTAAAGCGACTATCAGAGGGTCAAGTCAATTTGAACAATGTTGGTGTGAAACCGTGTTGCAATGGCCGAACTAGGAGCCCAAATCATGACAATCTCAGAGGAGCGATTGGCCAAATGACGGTCTCAAAGAGACCCAACCTATGTGGCACCAACTTCCTTTCGAGTGTGCTGACTGCCACTCGGGGTACGGACTTAGCTAAACCTAACCAAGAGAACTCTCTGATCGATAAGGTTCTCACTGTGAGGAGGAGTTACATGTTGCCAGTAGACTCGGACAAGGTTCCATGCCACTCGATGTTGCAAAATATCTATCGGTATTGAGTAAGTTTCCACGAGTACTAGATGCATGTGCCACACTCCAGTACGGAGTTCTACAATTGGCTTTTATCCTCGTGGTGACATGGATTCGTAAATATGTACATAAATAAACAATGAATTTTGTGACCCTGTATAAACAATATCAACACACACAAGCAATGATAGTCAAGCATAGGGAGAAGAGTTGGGTTCAACAGGCTAAGCTCCTCGGGTCCTCCGCTCATCACATATTTAGAAGTTGTGTGACCATTCCCACCACCAGGCGGGGGGCATGCAACCCTCATCACCACCATACGAAGCTCTAACCAACATATCTGAGGGTGGGGATAGGGTACCGTCCCTTCCTATGCACCTTTCCTCTTATGGTCTATCCTTTCGAGGATGAGCCTTGCCCCACTCCCTTACAACCAGTCCACACAACTTAGCATAAGCCAAGATCTGCTAATGGGGCTGGAGGCCAAACGAACATCATTACAGGGGCCATCCCTCTACTACAACCACTGCATGCCTCACCTCTTTCCTTCTCGTCATATGTGCTTGATAACCCACACTATAATCCCTTCCATGTGAATGGTTTTATCATGTATCAAGGCCTAATCCTTGGTTCACATTTTGCAGGTCCTCCTACGTGGAAGACATGGAGCACCTAGGGCAGCTGGCTTGCATAGATGCTCTCCGCCGTCGAAGGGAACATGTAGCACAAGCTTCTCCACCGGTGCACTACGTGCCTAGCCTCAAAAGGTATGCAAAGAAATGAGGTCCCAAGCGACACCGCCCCGGACGTAGACCAAAAAATCCCCAGGCCAAGGGAATAGAAGCTCAAAGAAGCACACAAGGCGTGGCAACACCGGTTGTGCGAGTCCCCAACAGACGCTCGGGCACCAGGTGCTCAAAGGCAGAAAGGGCAGCTCGAGACAAGGAAGAATTCGATGCATTGTTCAAAATCATTTTGGAAATGTTTGTAGTTAGAGACTACACCATTTAGGTCCCGACTGACATCTTCCTTGCCCAACCTCACAGGAGCCCCTCACCAGCAGAGCCTTAGTCGCCTGACCACTCGAACTCACCCTGCCTTGTGCAAATAGAGTAGCCCCTATGATATATAGGCAACTTAACAAAGGCCATCCTGCCATAACTTTTTGTTTTTAAATGGTTAAAGGGACAGGCTCCCCACTTATATACACTTCCCTTACCTATCGCTAATATATGCCACGTCTTTAACAAGCACTGGAATAGGCATCCCAATCAGCATCATAGGATTTTGAAAAAGTAAAATCTTGACATGATTGCATTTGTTTGTTGTACTTGACGCATGCAACTTGCATATACTCTCATGAAGTAACAACTGGATACAGGATGACTCAGGTCTCATGCGAACATGTTTAATGCCCAAGTCACTGCAAGACCACCAACCTCACAAAGAATTGCGACAAAGCCACGCTGCCGAACGTGAAAAATCACCCTTGCGAGTGCCCATATCGCATGGCCCAAAGCATAGTCATGGGGTACGCTCTCTTTCTGGGGGTCAAGCTCTACAGTTGGCTCACGATAGTTGTTACCTCAATTGTACCGACATCGCGTGTCACAAAGAGGTTTGCAATATCTCAAGTGTATCTCCCCATCTCAACAACGCTTCTCTAACAATGAGGATAGGGCATAATCATCACTGTAATATCTATTTCATGTGCCTACGAAGCTTGACATTTCCCAACGCATTGAAAAGCTGATAGCCTCAACATATTGCAATGGTTGTACTCAGGCAAGTCCAAAAAAAAAAAGAGTGAAGAGAAAAAAAGAAAGAAAGAAAAAAAAGCACAAGAAAAAGAAACAAAAAAAGAAAACAGAACATGAAAAAAGAAAAGAAAAGAAAAAAAAAGAACGAAAAGATAACAAGCACCCACAATCACAGCATAACACCTAGGGGTCCTCAAATTATGTGCGTCCAGTGACCTTGGTCGGCTAGCTCTGTTCCTAGTCCCCTAGCCCCTTAGCATCACCCATAATTGTTTAGGGCACATCAAGGGCAGGACATACCTAGGGAGCTTGTCTTGCCTATGGTTAGACTTGTCACCCTGACCCATTCACATGATTCCCTCTTACAATCTGCCTTAATACCATTGCAATCAATTGTGAAAAGCACCGCACGAATGGCCACGAAAAGAACATTGTCATCATCATGCCGGGTCCAATAGCTACCAGCTACCGATATAGTGCAATGTCCCTGTGTCAATTATGTTACGTCGTGCAGTCACAATGCAAAGGATGTCGCATACACTTTACGTGTACTTCTTCTCAACATGGACAACTTTGCTTCATCTCCACATTGTTATGAGAAACTAGCCTGCCGTCTTCTAACTACGTAATATCTAAGTATGCACGAGCACTCACATAATATCTACACCAAAATATATACACAGTTTGGGTCCTCAAGTGCAGGATAATACTCTCAGCTTGCTTAGAGTTTGACCTGTCTCCCAAACTAATTAAACTATGTCTTGTGCATGATAGAGAAGACTGGCACTACCCCTAGGGAGAGACCACCTATGAGAGGTTTTCAATTGCAGGTATTGAAGACTCCAACGAAGGTATCGTTCGCTCTTCATCAACACTCAACTCTGAATTCCTATCCTTTATCATCCTGCAAGCCCGCCAAGAATCGTCATGTGAAAAATCCCCACACTTGTACTCCATCAGTGTAATCCCCACAAAGAATAGCCCTACCACCAGCCACCTAAACCACCAACGTGCCCCCAACGACCTTTCTCCCCACCACTACCAACACTCCTCCATGGCAACCACATACTTCCTTGCTACCACGTCTTCGGTGCATGCTAAAGCCTGCTACCTATGACGGTGAGTGCCATGGGACTGGAACTCATCTAGGAGGGGGGTAATGTTGACCCTTAAACGAATGAAGGTGGAAAATCCAGAAAGGCTAAAGCAGAAGACAAAGACAAAGGCCAAGGCAAAGAGAAACGGAAGACAAAGACGCACAAGGAGAAAAGCCCTAAATAAGGGAGAAAGGCGCGCAAGGAAAAGTGCAAGCCAATACTTTAGTAAAAGAGCGCAAGCGCATCATGGTTTAATTCAAGAAGCGCCAGGCTCTCACCCGCGCAATTTGTAAATGTAGACGGGCGGTGGAAAGGAAGCTAGGAAGATAGAAGGACAATGGGAAAAAGGGCCTAGGCCACGGCCGGCCATGTAAAAAAGGGGATAAGGGGATGACCGCCCAAAAGGGATTTAGGGTTTTGTATATAAAGTTGAAAAGTGAATGAGAAGCTCATTCTTGTGTGTGGCCAAAAGTGGCTCTCCTGTTCTTTTTCTTCTTCTTGTTCTTGCTTGCTTGAGCTTGTGCTTGAGAGAGGAAGTGTGAGAGTGTGAGGGAGTGAGTGTGTGAGGGTGAGGGACCGGGGAGGAGAAGCTCTCCATCTTCTCCTCTCTTCTTCTCTTCTCTTCTCTTCTCTTGTCTTGCTCGTGGCAATGGAGCTTGGAGCATGGAGCTTAAGGATGGAGCGTGCTTGAAGCTTGCACTTGGATCATGGAGCTACCGAAGTATGCGGGAGAGGAGGTAACATGATCGACATGGATGTAAGCTCACTACACCCATAGATATGGATGGCACGTCGGCTATGTGAGAGGTAGCCATTAGTGCTCGTCTTGGAACGCTTGAACAATAAGCGGTCCGTGGGTCTTGGCGGTTGAGCGAAGGCTCCCACAATGCTTAATCTTATAAACCCACTTACATCCAATAGCTTTCTTGCCCTTCGGCAATGATACTAGATCCCAAGTCTTATTGGCCTCTAATGCAGCCATCTCCTCATCCATTGCTGCATCCTAATGAGCATGACCAATAGCCTCCTCAAAACATGTGGGCTCAACATCCTCAACTAGTTTCACCATATAAGCATAATGGTGAGCTGCATAACCTTCAAAACCAAATATTTTGATAGGGTATCTGACCCTGCTAGATCTGCGTACCACCGGATCACTCAATGGAGCCTTTACATTACTATGAGCTCTCTATACACCTGGTGTCCTGACAGAAGGAATACCAAGCTTATCATCCAAGCTCTTTGAGCCACTAGAGTCTCCATCAAGAACTACATCAATGCCATTTGACACTTTATTCTTTCCTTTGTCTTTACTTGTAGTGCTACTAGATGCACCTGAAGATGTAGAGCTACTCCTTAGTCTCCCAGACCAAGGACTACCAGATGATGTCTCTGGTCCACTAAGAATCCGTGTTTCTTGCTTTTCAACCTGCACATGAGTGTCATGATCATCATCATCATCCAATGCACCACCACTAGATGCATACCAACTGCTCATTTCATCAAAGATGACATGCTTGCTCACTCTGAACTTACATGTGATAGGGTTATAATAGCGATACCCTTTCTGCTCTAAAGAGTATCCAATAAAGACACACTTTTCAACCTTTGGATCCAGTTTCTTCCACAACTCATCTGGCACATGAACATATGCAATGCAGCCAAACACTTTCAAGTGTGAGACATCAGGCTTCTTACCTGTAAAACATTCTTCGGGGGTCATACCATGAACTGCAGCTATGGGAGTTCTGTTCATAATATAAACAATAGTATGAACATCCATCAAGGCATATTCTTTTCAGCCATCAAGGCGTGTGCAACTTCTGCAATATGCCTTTTTTTTCTTTCTGCTACCCCATTTTGATGTGGGGTATACCTGCATGTGAACTGTCTCTTTATCCTATGAGACCCCAGGAAATCACTGAACTCATTTGAGAGGTACTCTCCCCCTCCATCTGACCTCAAGCACTTTACTTTCAAGCCTGTTTCTCTTTCAACTGCAGCCTTGAAAGTTCTAAAGTGCTCAAACGCTTCACTCTTTTCCTTCATATAATATACCCACAGCTTTCTAGAACAATCATCAATGAATGTGACAAAGTATGAACTGCCTCCAAGAGATACATTTTGTGTAGGTCCCCAAATATCTGTATGCACAACATCGAGGATATTTCTGTTTACATATCTGTCATGTGAAAAGGGTTGTCTTGCCTGCTTACCAAACTGACATGCTTCGCATACCTTATGAAATTTTGGAATTCTAAATGTAGGCAAACCTGTAACCGGACTGCATTAATTTCAGCCTTTGTACATTTGCATGCCCAATGCGTTTGTGCCAAATGTCAATATTTGCAACAACACCTTTTCCTTTAGCATACATAGCAATATTCATAGTAGGAATTCCAGCATCTAGAGTAAACATACGTCCAACTCTACTTTCCTTTTGCAACCAAACCTGCACTTGTCATTGAAGTCTTCTACAAAGCAGCCCTTTGCATTAAATCTGACTTGCAGCCCTTGCTCTACCATCTGACCGACTGACACCAAGTTCTTTGTAATAGATGGCACATGTAATACATCTGAAAGACTCTTTGTCTTACCATCATGCAAGGACAAGGGAACTTTTTCAATGTGTGAAATTGGGTGGCATGAATCATCACCCGTCTGCACATAACTTGCATTTTGTAAATCCTGCATCTCTCCAAACCATTCTGCATGGCTGGTCATATGATTGGATGTACCTGAATCAACATACCAAACATCATCACGTGTTCCCTTTCCTGTAATAGCATTTAGCATATGCTGCATAACAAACATACACTCATTTTTGTCTTCATTCTGTTGTGAAGATGATGCATAGTTTCCTTGTTGCAACTTACCACTGCGAATATCATCTTTCTTAGTATAACATTGGGCCACAGTAGTGACACACAATACCAGAGTTGTTAGAACCTGTATTCTACCATCCACCTCTTCCTCTAAAGCTCCCCATGCCTCTAAAGTTACCACGACCTCTTGAAACTTGCATATCGCCAAATTGCTAATTCAATTTGTTTTGCTGGTTGTCACTACCACGTCCTGTACCACGGCCTCTTGAAGAGAACCTTCTACGTCCCCTTCCTAAACTGGAGTAAAAGCTTGGACCTGTTCACCACTTCTTTCAGATGTCTCACTCTCATGTTGATCTCTTTAGTGATCATAAGGGAGACCAACTCATCGAAATCTGGAAATGGCTTTCTGACATATACGTAAGTTACAAAAGACTTCCAAGCCTTTTCATTGTTAAGTCCACCCAAGGTAGACGACACCAAATCATCATCATCGGGCATTGCATCAATCGTTGCCAAGGCATCTGCAATGCTCCTTACCTTCAGTGCATACTCATTGATAGATATCTTCCCTTTCTTCAATGTATTCAACTCTTGCTTGAGTTGAATCTTTCATGCCTTTGTCTTTACGAAAAACATACTTTCAAGTATGGTCCAAGCTGCATATGAATTCTCTGCATTTCTAATATGTCGCAGCATATTATTGTTAATTATTGCAGACAACCAATACATGACCTTTTTGTCTTTTGCATTCCATTCCTTTCGTGCCTTTGTCTCTTCTTCAGTTGGAGGATCACTCACCTCCGACTCCTTTTCTTCACCTGAAACAAACTCGTAGATGAAGTTCGTGACACGAAACTTCCATGAAGGGTAGTTGTTCTTGTCAAGCTTCTCAATGATGGGGTTTCCACTGTTCTCTGCCATTATTACAAAACTAATACCAAACAACAAGCAAATCTTCTGCAACCCTCGACCTGTAGTGCACAGCAATACACCAGACAACCTTTTTCACTGTCTGCTCAACAATACATGCAATCTGCAACCAGTTTGTAGATAACCTTGTGTTTATTCGCTTGCAAACACCTTTGAACTTACAGATCTAAAATCTGTAACCTTGCACCTGTATATATGGCAGACACAACTGAAATTGCAGGGTATCTCGAATTGTTGTCCGCAACCTTGCGGCTCTAAAACAGGGCCTGAAATGACCTCGGATGCCAAAATAGTAGCGGTACAGCCCTAAAGGGCATTCTTGCAGAATACACAGCGCTCTTCAAGCACACCAAATCTCACTGCAATCTGAGATTTTTGCTCTGCCTTGCTTCTGGTGCCTCCATAGGCACTGTCCAAGAGAAAGAGTGGAAGAATGGGAGAGCTTTTTACTCGTGGCTTGCTTGCTCGAACCTTGCTTCTTCTCCTTCACTTCAGCCTTCGAAATCAGCCTCTCTCAGTGGCGCGGCTTTGATACCATGTCAAGAATCGCGAGGTGGGGGGACTTACTCAAGATGCTGCACCAAACACACATAGAATGCACAAGGAGAAGCTCACTCAAGAGACAAGAAGAGAGATGGAGGCCAAAACGTTTTCTTACTGGTTTCTTCTTCTTTTTCCACACACTTTACAATGTACACAAAGTATAGATAAGATACAACATAAAGAAAGGTGGCCTACTAAGTCAAACAGTGCATAACCGATTACATTGGCGCTATAACTATGCCAGTTGTAAATAGGTGTAACAACCTGAATATAATAAGTAATAAGTCCGTGGCCATGTGAGAGTCATAATGACCATCGATGTGCTAAGTGTAGACGTGTGGACCCATCTAACCAGGCAGTCCATCATTAATGTCCGCGTGTGTTGAGCTTGTCATATCAACAGCTTAGGTAAAGAAGAAAATCTTTAATATCTTTTCGTGAGCTAAAATGTGTGAACCTGACAACGTAAATTTTTGCATCTCTTGGTATGAACTCATTGTATTAAATCCATGTAGGGATGTCCTCTTGGCAATAGGTGATGGGTTTGTGGAGGTTACATAAGCTCCTCAAACTCTCTTTCTTTCTTTTTGCCTTTGTGTGATAAAAACAAAAGCATAACCCTTACTTAGCACCTCCAATGTGAGCTTCAAACCAAGCTTCTTTGACTGAAATAGAAATCACCACATGTAGCTTTGGATATTGAGATGGGAAGTAGATGGCTTGATGAGTTGAGTACAAAAGAGGATAAGAGAGGGAATGGTTGAGAGAGTATGCCCACTAGCTACCAAGCTTACCCTACTCTGATACCATGTTAAGAAAGCTAGATTGGCTATGGTGGATGCAAGTCATCAACACGATACATGATTGAAATGAGAGATTGTAGCTCAAGTGAATTAGGTTCCAAGATTGATTAGCTTGGACACATAAACACAGTCTTGAGTTGACACAAAACAAAAGTACTATGTATTACATCGAAATGAGAGCCAAGTACATGTTTTTATGCCTTTGAATAGTTCCACTTTTCTCATTGTGCTTATGGGATTATGAGCCTTTCTCCTAGAGTATACTTCATTTGTTCTATCTTTCAATATCTACTGCACTGTTTATGCAAGTATTCATCTTCATTTGACACTTCTTTGCACTGAGTTTGTGGAGAATTCATTACTTGATCAATATCCCTTGTTTTTCAACTTGATCTGCTAATGGTTTTGGGGCTATTTGTAATAATTATAATAGCTTGCTTTGATAGTTTGTGCACTTGTTTGCCTTCATTATGGATGGTGGCTCAAGTGATAGTGCTATCTTTAATATTGATAAAATGGATGGTACCAACTATAGCTATTGGAAGGCCCAAATTTGGCAAGTTTTAGTGCAAAAAATGTAGGTTAGGCTTTTGAAACATAAGGGTGTGAAGCTTGACTTATTGATGTAGAGGATTGGGATGAATTAGATGAGATATGTAAGTCCACCATTGTATTATATCTCTCTAAGTAGGTATTCTATAATGTTGTCTCTGATGGACAGTCCACATGGGAATTATAGGAAAAGATTTGCAATGTCTATGACAACCAAAGCCTCACTTCTCAAATGTATTGGCTGAAGCAACTCATTGACCTTTGCATGAAGGAGGCCATTTATATGTTAGCTCACTTAAATGAGTTTCATTCCATTATTAGTCATTTTTCTTCATAGGAATTTGAATTCAAGGGTACTCTTCTTCCCTTGTTCCTCGGATTGCTATGTGTGCCAACATATCTAGTAATGGGTTACAATTAGATGTAGGGGGTGCACTCTTGACTGAAGAGGTTAACAAAAAGAATATCTATGCTTCTCGGCTCTCTCATGCTTTGACAGCTAGAGGCAATAATAATGTAGGGGCAATAATGATCGCCGTGGGAGAGACTCTCAACATCTCACTCTCAGTCACGTGGATAGTCTTGCAATAAGTTCTATGGTTGTAAGTCTTGTCATTACTATGAGAAAGCAGGGCATATTCGGCCATAGTGCCATAAGATATGTGAGGACAAGTGCAAAGAAAAGGGCAAGGGTAAAGTACAAGACAATAATGATGATTGTAGCATTGTCCCTAGCAAGTCCAATGTTAAGATTAAAGAGATTAATGTGTGTAGATTGATTCTGATGATGATTTCATACTTATAGCTTCTTCTCTTGATATTTCATAGTTGATTGATGCTTTGACAGGGTATACTTAGTGTTGGCTCATAGATTCAGGGGTTTCCTTTCATGTGACCCCTCATAGAGAGTGGTTTTACTTCTACCACAGTATGATTGGATCTGTTCGTTTGGGTAATAACCTAGCACTCGAGACAATCGGTACTGATGATGTCCAGCTGTAGCTTGATTTAGGTTACATGTTTACTCTTCATGATGTACATCATATACCAACTCTCACGAAGAGCCTTATCTCTACTAGCATTGTGGATGATGCAAGTTATGTAGTTTCTTTTGGGTGATTCCTTATGGAAGATTACCCATGGGAATCTTGTCATTGCACATAGTGTTAAGTCCAATACTCTCTACCCCTTGCTTGTATTTGGGTAAATTGACCATATTTTGGCAGTGGATGCAGTTCCACATGTATCTCTTTGGCATTGTCACCTTGGGTGCATGTCCTTGAAAGGAATGAAAATACTTACTTGTTTGCTATATCTTACACCCTTGACTATAAATGCTTTGAGTCTTGTGATCATTCCTTATATGGTAGACAAACATGTAATACACATAAAAAGTCTAGTATGACATGCATGGGTGAGCCATTGGCTCTTCTTCATTCGAATATATGTGGTCCCATGCCCTGCCAGTGTCATTAGGTGGTGCAAAGTATTTCATGAACTTCATTGAGGACTATATGCATAAGGTTTGGGCATATTCAATTAAGCAAAAATCAGAAGTCTTGGCTATATTTCAACATTGGCTGGCTTTGGTTGAGAACGAGTCTGGGTATAGGTTGAAATGTCTAAGTTTAGATAATGGGGGTAAGTATGTCTCTAAAGCCTTTGAGAATTTTTGTGATGAGAGCGATATTAAGCATTAGTTGATAGGCCTCTACACCCCACCCCAAAATGGTATGGCTAAGCACATGAATAGGATAATTCAAGAGCGAGTTTGTAGTATGCTTAACCATGCACTCTTATCACAACATTTTTGGGCTAAGGCAGTTACTACTACTGTACACTTGATAAATGAGTCCCCATGTACTACTCTTGACTATCAGATTGCAGAGGAGGTATGATCTGGAAAGCCTCCCTCATCTGCTCACTCTCTCATTTGCATGTCTTTGGTTGTGAGGCATGTTGCCATGTACCCAAGGATAACAGCAATAAAGTGGATCCTAAGTCTAGGAAATGCATCTTTCTTGATTATGAGGATGCATGTGAGATGGGCTATTGCCAATGGGATCCATAATCTCTGAAGGTTATCCGCAACCATGAGTTTTTTGAAGGGAGGTGAGCCTTGAAGTGGAAGCATGAGCAAGAGCAAGAGCTATGGTGGAAGGTGCAAGAGCAAGAGAGAGAGACACACAATGTGGAAACTTCAACTGTCACATTGGCCTCCCTTTATTCAAATGTCACTGATACAATAAAGAATGAAGTGAGAGTGATGGGGGTTCGCCGCCTGCAATGTGCAGGTGCGGGTATTATCAGTGTAGTAATATATAGGCGGCTAGGAAGAGGTGCATTTACCCCAATAACCTCCCACTTAAAGGAAAATCTGCCTCAGTGATGAGTGAAAAGAAAAAAAGAAAAGACACTACAAGATATACATAGATACAACACGATAAGGAAAGATGTCTTCTTATCCAACGCCCATCAACCTCTTAAGAAAGGCAAAGCGCTTTGAAGAGAGGCTTTTTGTGAGCAAGTTTGCAGGATTTTAGTCAGTTGAGATCTTTACAAGGTCAACAGACCTGTCCTCAATGACCTCATGAATGAAGTGATATCTCACCTCAACGTGTTTTGTCTTTGGATGGAAGATTGGATTCTTGGCTAATTGGATAGCACTCATAGAATCTGAATGCAGTGTAGGGATAACATTTGCAATACCAAGGTTAGCAACCAAGTGCCCCAACAAAATGGCCTCCTTGCAAGCCTCAGTAATTGCAACATACTCTGCCTATATATTAGAAAGGGCCATGCATTTCTACATCTTGGATATCCATGAAATAGCACCTCCAGCAAAAGTGAACACATAGCCAGAAGTGGACTTCCTACTATCTGCATGTCATGCATAGTTAGAGTTAGTGTACCCCACGACTTGTATATCCTAGCTACCATAACATATGCACATATGAGCAGTGCCCTTCAGGCACCTCATGATACCCTTCACAGCATCCCAATGCCTCTTTCTAGGTGTAGCCATATAACATGTCACAACACCAACTATAAATGCAATATCTAGACATGTGGCTATCATGGCATATATAAGACTTCCCACTGTGAATGTATAGGGAACCTTGGCCATCTTGGCCCTCTAATCATTTGTCTGTAGACAATTGACTTGTGATACCTTCACATGAGAAGGAAATGGATAGCTACTAGGCTTCACATCTTGAATATGGAAGTGCTCAAGGACTTTATGGATATACTCCTTTTGTGTGATAAATAGAGTAGTCCCTGAGACCTGTCATGCGTAATACGCATCCCAAGTATATGAGAGGCTTGTCCCAAATATTTCATCTCAAAGCTCTTCTTGAGTTGTGAGCCTTGAGAGCATCTAGCTCATTATGAGCTTTCCCTGCTAAAAGCATGTCATCCATATAGAGTACCAAAATCGGTGAATGAACCATCACGGGATTTGTTCGTGTACAAGCACAGATCCATAGCACTACGGCTGTAGCCTTGTGACTGCATTATCAAATTTGTGGTACCATTTCCTAGGTGCCTACTTCAAGTTATAAAGACTTCTCAATCTTCACACTAGGTGTTTCCTGCCAGGCTCTACAAAGCCCTTAGGCTGCTCCATGTATATCTCATCATGCAAGTCCCCATGTAAGAAAGCCATCTTGACATCCAATTGATGCAAGTCCAAGTCAAGTTGTGCAGTCAAAGCCAAGACTAAGCGTAGGGTGGTCATATTAACTATAGGAGAGAAGACCTCATCAAAGTCAACACTATTCTTAGAGGCATGTGAGACGTACTCACCCCCGTTATCAGTCCTTAGGCATTTCAGTCTATGCCTAGACTGATTCTCGGAAGAAGCAAGCCAATGCTAAAAGACGATCAAGACATCAAATTTTTGCTTTATGGGATAAGCCCAAACCTTATGTTAATAATATTAAATTTTTATTCCCTTAGGCGACAAGATGAGCATGCCAAAGAGATGCATGTGGGATAGAACCCACTGACAAAACATGGTCAATAGTACCAGATACAACCAAGAGGTAGAGGTTGCCAGACTTGGCAGCTCTTGCAAGGACAAGCCTGCCACGAGTTATCTTCCATGCAGAATCACCAAAGAATATATGATAACCTGCATCATCAAGCTACCCAGTAGACATGAGGCTTTTTGTTAATGCAAGTACATGACGTACATTATGCAGAATAAAAGTGTTACCAAAGGGAAACTATAGAGTGACATCACCAATGCCAAGAATAACAAGAGATCGATCATCACCTAATCGCACATTACCAGCTACATTATAATAGAGGTATGAAACCACTCACGATAGGGGGTCACATGAAAAGACACACCCAAATCCAAGAGCCAACATTGTGCATGTATAGACTGAGCCTTAGTCGTCAGGTCTAAGAGGCATCACATGAAGAGGTTGCTAAGATGTAGTCACCATCAGACTCCTCAGGCTGCATGACATTTATCTCTTTAATCTTTACACTAGACTTTGCAGGTATAATGTTGCGATCATTGGATTTCTCCTACACTTTTTCTTTCCCCTTTTCTTTGCCCTGGTCATCACGCATCTTATGGCATTGCGGTTGTATGTGTCCTACTTTCCCACAATAATGGCATGTAAGAACTAACTTATGTTCGCGGGACTTGTTGCGTCCACGTGACTTAGATCGGGACTTTTGAGAGTCCTTCCCATAATGATCATTATCTTTCTGGCCACTTCTACCACCTCTAACGGATAAAGCATGTGAAATCTTGGAAGCATCATTGTTTTTCCTGTTAATTTCTTCAATCAAAAGAGTACTCTCTATATCTTTCAATTTTAGCCCATCAAGTTTGTTGGTATAGATCACTGTGCGAAATACATCCTAAGACTCAAGTAAAGTGGCAATCAAAAACAAAAGATTCAAATTATCCTGAAACTCAATACCCTGTTGAAGCAGATTCTTCATGATAGAATTAAACTAACTAAAGTGAGTAGACAATGGGGTCCCCTCCATGTGGAGATTAACGAATATATCTATGAAGCAGGTCTCTGCTTTGCTTAAAGTTCTTGAATCTTTTCCCATAGATTCCATGCACTTTGATCTTCATCTTCAACAATATTATTATGGACCTCTTTAGAGAGTGATAAAATGATAGTGGACTTGCATAGTGCATCTAAATCAGCCCCCAATCAATATCATCCATATTCTCGGGTTTAATACCTTTGTTTCTTAGTGGCCTAATCTACAATTTTTGCACCAAAACCTGTCATATTTGAGACTTCCAGCAGCCATAGTTGGTGCCATCCAACTTGGCAATGTTAAAAAAAGCCATATCTTTGAGATGACCAGCCATAATGAGTCAAATAGAGGTAGACTATGTAGAAAACAACTTGCTATAATTAGCAATAAACAAGCCAAAATCACTGCCAAAACAAGCTAAAAATAAGAGAAATTGCTAAAATGACAAGCTGTCCACCAAACAGTACCAAAAGTACATCAAAATGACATGATTAAGCTCAGTAAATACATCATAGTCCACATAAAACAACTTGCTATAATAAATCATAGCCGTGAGAAAAAGAGAGCAAACAATGAGCTAATAGTGATCCAAAGTCAAGTATGACTGCCACGTCAAATCCTGCATGAAGCAAGCATGTAACAAACACTGTAGCAGCCAAGAACCATGAGCCAAACACCCAAATACTTGACAAAGGTCAATGTATGCTCAAAGAGAAGATGGATCAAATCAACCCAAAAACATCCAATGCAGACAAGTATCCATGAAGAGCATAGACATGCAAGAGATCCTAGTCTCATCTACTCAAGAAGCTCAACTGCATAAACTACAAGATCTACAATATTATGAGATAGCATGAAGCTCCCACTGGCAGAAATATCGAAGTCAATTGAGTAACCAAGCTCAAAGATAGCATGTGAAGTATAAGGCATTAAGGTCCACCATCCAGGAGGAGACTCCTATGAACCTACAAAGTTGAGAACCTGCACTCGAAACCTAGAAGGCCGAGTTGAAACTAGTGACATCGACAAACGGTCAAGCTACAATGGGTTTCCAAGACCTTATTGTAGGCTCAAGGCTATTATGAAGGTAATACATAGATATGGGTGCCTAGAGCCGAGATGGCCAAGTGCACTACTCAAACATCACCCTCAAGCTTGACCACCCAGAGCATCGAGATGAATCAAGCGCACATGCCATAAGAGACTTAGGCTGCGAAACCCATAGAATCTCAAAAGCCTAGGCCAGCAGAGCCTAAACCGAGCTATCAACAAAAACTATAGACAGCAACCCACAAGCTGCCTCAACCTAATCCCACTTGTGTCCTTAAGACCTCAGAAGCATCCAGTTGCACAACACTCATAGCTACAACCAAGCCCATTGAACAAAAGGCCAAGCCACAACCTTAGGAGCAACCCAAGCTGCAACAATCACATGCTGAACTATCTAGTTCAAAACCCCAACCACCGATCGGCCTTAAATACTCATATGAGCGGATATTAATTCTAACCTTGGCCACAAACTTAGCGGAGAATATGGGGGATGACTTGGTTGCTTGCCTTAAACTCTTGGATGCTACCTTTATGACACTTGCTAAAAGCTATGACAAGCTGGATTTAGGTCTTTTGAACGAGCTTTGAGCAACGGAAGTGCGTACATTCCCTTGTTCTTGGGAAGATTTGAAATTTGTATTCCTTAATGCTATCGAAGCAGTTAAGGAACTAATCACATCGAGATCTCTAGAGAATACACATGAAAATGATGCCTCATTATGTCCTATCATAAGAGCACTATCCTTGCTACAGACTGATGAGAAATTGAGGAGTTAAAACAGCTCACTGACACTGACTTCTCTTTCTTGAGGAAATAGTAATACTCTCCAACTTCAATGGGAGCTAGAGGGCTACCAAATCATGACTAATGCTAAGCAATGACATGCCATGAAAACCTTGGAGTATGACCCCACTTATGTAGCTCTAGCCTCCTATAGGGTGTTAACCACCATTCGTAACTGACCCCTACCTTTCGACATGGACCACTATGCTAATCTAGAATAAATCCAAACCTCTATATGTGGCTCATGCGGAAGTAAAGCACTAAGAATAGGCACTGAAGGCTCTTGACCTCTCAACCTCTAATCCTAAGAAGGATTCTTCTCATTTCCAAGAGGGGAGGGGTTAAGGTAACAAATGTTCTAGCAAGGCTTTCTCAAGGATGAGGGAGAACCTCCAAGGGCTCTCACAAGGAAAGGGCAAGGTGCAATGTAATTCATTTTATAAAAGAACCAGGCTCCCTCATGTGCAAGTTGTAAAGTTTAAACGGACATAGGTGAAGAGATAAGGCAACCTGAAGGAAATAGGAAAAAGCTAGATTAAGATCGTGTCTTGTCAACCTCGGAGGACGAAATGAGGGATTCGTCCAACACCATCTTAAATTTCAAAGGACCAATCCACCTGCTGTCAGCGTCAAGGAGGGACCGTCCAACACCATCTCAAATTTTAAAGGACAGATCCATCTGACACCATCCCCTGTAAGGGCTTGTCTATAAAGTCAAAAAAGCCATCTAGCTACACCCATCCCACCTACCAAATTACTAACCATCAGTGCCATGGGACTGACACTAGGCTAGGAGGGGGTAATGTTAACTGCAGCACAAGAAAAAGTGAAAAAAAGTGCAAGTCAAGACCTACAAGAGGCAGTCCCAAAAGGAAATCAGACACAATGGAAGAAGTAGGAAGGGACACGACCAAAAGTGTAGGGGCGGTCTCAAAAGCTAAGGCAAAGGAAAAGGCACACTTTTAAATGTGAGGCACCCCCAAAACTTCTTGTAAAAGAGTGCCAACTCCCTCTTGTGCAAATTGTAAAAGTAGATGGGCAGTGGGAAGGAAGCTAAGAATATAGGAGAACAATGGAAAAAAGAGCCTAGCCGGCCATGTAAAAAAGGAGATGACCGCCCAAAATGGATTTAGGGTTTTGTATATAAAATTGAAAAGTGAATGAAGAGATCATTCTTTGGTGTGTGGTAAAAAGGGCCTAGGCCATGGCTGGCCATGTAAAAAAGGAGATGACTACCCAAAATGGATTTAGGGTTTTGTATATAAAGTTGAAAAGTGAATGAAGAGATCATTCTTTGGTATGTGGCAAAAGTGGACTCTTCTTCTTCTCTTCTTCTCTTCTCTTTGCTTGCTTATGAGTGCTTGAGAGAGGGAGTGTGAGGGAGCGAGGAAGTGAGTGTGTGAGGGTGAGGGATCTTGGAGGTGAAGCTCTTCATCATCTCCTCTTCTTTTCTTTTCTTCTCTTCTCTTCTCTCGTCTCGTGCACAACTATGGAGGATGGAGCTTGGAGGTGGAGGCTTGAGGATGCTCGAGCTTGCATCACATGAATCGTGGAGCTACTAGTGTGCTTGAGGGAGGAGGCAACTCATTTTGGCATCGAGGTAAGCTCACTACATCCCAGGTAGGATCAAAGGCATGTCAGTTAGGTGAGAGACAGCCATAGATGCTTTCTTGAAACGCTTGAATAATAAGCGGTCCATGGATCTTGGCAGTTGAGTGTGAGCTCCCCCTACATTGTCTCTCTCTCTCTCTCTCTCTCTCTCTCTCTCTCTCTCTCTCTCTCTTGATCTTGCTCCTTTCAACATAGTTCTTGCTTCCACTTCAAGGCTCTCTCCCTTTAGCAAGTTCTCTCTCTTTTCTACTCATGGCTATATCCTAAAAGCATCAAATAACATCCTTCTGAATCTAATCAAGCTCCCAAGGCTCTTATTTGAAGCAATTTTCATCTTCCAAAACCCTAAATTAATAGGATAATAGGATTTCAAGTAGGGCAACAAGTGCCAACTTCATTGGAGCTTATTTCTTCATCAACACTATTCCCATGGCATTCTATCAAGTGGTAGGACATTGGAGCTACATTTGAGCTTTTTGTCTCTCATTTTGAGCATTTTACTTCTCTGTTTACTGCAATACCAGCAACAAGAAAAAAGATAGAAAAATAGAAAAATCTGAGAAGCAGGAAAAGGCGTAGGGCAGGCATAGAGAAGGCGTCCAGAAGAATAATAAGTTTGAGAAAAATCCAAAAGCATGGGAACAACCGCTAAAAGTCCAAGGTGCAGCCGCCGAAGTCTAGAGGAGTTAAAAGCAAGAACGTGCACCTTTAAATGCAAAGGCACTTTCAAATCCTTGTAAAAGAGCGTCAGGCTCCCTCCTGTGCAAATCGTAAACTTAGAAGGGCGGTAGGACTAGCTAGGAAGTGAAAGAATGGAGAAAAAGAGCCTAGGCCATGGTTGGCCATGTAAAAATTGAGGATGACTGCCCGTGGGAAGTAGGGCATGTATATAAACTTGAAAAGTGAATGAGAAGCTCATTCTTGTGTGTGGCAAAAAGATTCTTCTTCTTCTTCTCTTCTTCGTGCTTTCTTGCTTGTGCTTGAGAGAGGGAGTGTGTGAGTGTGAGGGAGTGAGGGAGTGAGTGTGTGAGAGTGAGGGATCGAGGAAAAGAAGCTTCCCATCTCCTCTCTTCATCTTCATCTCTTCTCTACTCTTCTCTTGTCTTGCCCTGCTATGGAGGATGGAGCTTGTTGGAGAGGGATCGAGATTTCTTGAGCTTGCCTCAAGGATCATGGAGCTATTGGTGTACACGTGAGAGGAGGGTACTCGATCGGACATCAAGGTAAGCTCACTACACCCCATAGGTAGGGAGGGCACGTCGGCTATGTGAGAGGTAGCCATGGTCGCTCAGCTTGAAATGCTTGACCAATAAGCGGTCTGTAGGTATCAGGGGTTGAGCTTGTGGCTCCCTTCATTTTGGTTCCATTGCCGGGACTCACGAAATTGAGCTTTGAGTGCCGTGCGCTTCGAATCAAGCATAGAGGTAGGGTTTTTAGCCCAAACCGGTGCTTGAGATAGATAGGAGATTTAGGTGGTTTAATCTTTGGAACAAGTAAGTATTTTGGTTTCTTGTTGAGTAGGCAAGTAGGTAAATCAACCTGAGTTACTGTTTTTGATTTTTGTTGGGCTTGGATAGGATTAGGACCAAGGAAACACGGAAAGCAGAAGGGTTTTCTGCTGTTGTAAATAGGTTGAAAACTGGTAGAAAGGGGCATAAAATCTAAACCTTGAGTAGATGGGTGCAAGAGGGGCAACCATAAGGTTCAAGGAGACTTGAGCAGGGCAATAAGAGGCTCAAAAGGTTAGGGGAGGCCTCATTTTGCAGTCGGACATTGAGAGAGAGAGAGCTTGAGAGAGAGTGTGTGAGTGCAGGTACAGAAGGGGTTCAATCCGGTCGTTTTGCTATCGCTCGGCCATTCCAGGTATTCCTTGACCTTATTTGAGTTGTGCTTGTTTGATTTGGAAAGTTGAAGCTTGTACTAGGACCCCCATGTGTAGCATTTGTCGCTCGCATCCTTGCAACAGCACCACGACAAATGCAGTCGAACCAGGCTGCAGGTGTCCGAGTCCCAGAATCGGACACTTGAACTATCCGACTCTACCAATCGGACCGTCCGACTTGAATGCACCACCTGACAGTTGGACCACCCAGTCTGATCGGACCAACTACGCGATTGGACCATCCAACTCTACCAGTCAGACCCTACCACATGGCAGTAGGACCCGTTTTTAGACTTGGACCCACTAAACCAGTCAAACCACCCAGAATCGAGCAGTCCGATTCTGGGAATCAGACCACCAGGGCAGAACATTTTAAATTGGTAAGTGAGCCACCTCCTCAGGCCAAGGCCACTCCGAACACATCCCCAAACATCCCTGAGTACCTGACCCGGCTCTCAAAAGTCAAAAATTGGAGAAACCACACCTGGAAAACCTAGAGTCAACCTCTAGTAGCAAACCATAGAATAGACGAGACTTAGAGTTGAAACTGACCCTCAGATTCCAATCCGGCCTTGATGGAGTGTAGAGTGTGCAACGTAGACCTTAAACAATGCAAGAGGACAACCAGGGAATGCGCTTAGAGCCATATTAGGCTACGAACAAAAGGGGGAAAAGCAGGAATTGCATTGTTCATTTTGCACTCGCACCCCACGCTAATTTCATAATTTAAAGTGCACTAAAAGGGAGAAAGCCTGATTTGGCACTGTGCATTGGAAAACACTAAGGACAATTGTGAATAGAATTGACAACTGCTTTCAATAACAAGGAACTCATATAGAATCATAATAATTCAAAGAATCCACCAGTAGAAGCAGATCTTGAGATGTAGCTGGGTGCCACAGAGCCCCGTGAATAGGACCCTAAAGACCTCGAAGAGTTTGAAGATGACGGGATTGAGGGTAAGTTGCTACCCAAGCAGATTGGACTGATCAACAACCTGGTGGAACGAGAGGCTGATGAAATGTCAGGAGCAGACGTAGATCGAGAGGATGACCAGTTGGACTTGGGTGAGTTCATAATCAAATTCCAGCATATGGTCGACCAATACGACCGGCTAACAAGGACCATGATCCATGACAGACCGATCGAGGAAGTAGTTACGAGCCTTGAGGAAGAAAGGAAGATAGCTAGGAAAGCGCTGCAGGGCATCACGGCGTATAACCGCGAGGAAATGACAAGGAAATTGTGGCAAGACTTAGAGATGCAAGTGACACGACACATTCTAGCCTTAGTTAGTAAGGCCATGACAAGGCCGAACACATAGAGGGAGAGGGAGCTAGAGGCAGACCTGACATTGAGCGAGCTTGCCACCAAGCGGCTCATAGACAACACAGCTGCAGAATAGAGTGCCATTGCACTAGCCACCTCTTTGCTCACAGGCTTAGGAGTCACACAAGGGGCGAAGAGCCACAACAAGATCCCTGTAGTGGCCAAGGAGCTGGACAAGTACCAGCCCAGCAACGACGCCTATAGCTTTGTGGAGCAGTTCGAGTAGGTTTGCAAAGCCAACAGTCTCACGGACCTCACCCAATGCTCGCAGGCTTTCGAGCTTTGCTTGGGTGATAAGGAGAAGACGTGGTACACCACCCTAGATGCAGTAGAACAAACAAACTTCAATCACCTAAAGGATCTCTTCATCAAGAGATTCTCAGAGACAAAATATTCGAACAACCTCATAGTCTGACTAATGAATATCAGTTAGAAGGATAAAGAGGACATTAGAGACTACGTCGCTCATGTAAGTAGCATGTTTAAGAGAATCTCTACCAACAAACGACCAAATGAGAGAGTGGTCTCTACCATGTTTTTATAAACGGAATCCACAATGAGGAACTTTACAATGCACTGGCAAGCAACTCAAGCTTGTAGAGAGATGTGCTCGCTAGGGTTTTTGATGAGGAAATAAGGGTAGATGACCAGCTTAGGGAGAGAAGCGCTAGAAGCTCGAATCGAGATGGCTCTAGCCAAAGAACCACAAAGAAAGCCACAACCTATGGCAAGAGATTAGCCCCTGACATGTAGGATAAGGGAAAGAGCACGGCACAAGACAAAGAGCTAGTTGAAGTCAGCATGGAGCTAGCACGGTTGCAGGAGTTGGTAAAGAGACCACATCCCTGCCGAGTGCCAAGATCCAAGATCCAAGCCTTGTGCGAATTGCGGAAGGTTTGGCCACGATGCAATGCATTGTCGATTGCCAAGAAGGTTTCCTTACGCACAGCAATACAACTCACCATACTACGGGAATAGGCTGCCTAAATTCTTCAGAAGAGGATCCCCATTGGCCCTTCCAGCACCTAATGATGCAAAACCGGCTGTTCCTAGATTAGAGATCAATCCCATGGGAATACACAGACCACTTGGACCCTTCATGACACATCCACCTAGTGACACTCCCATCCACTACTTGGAAGAGCCCAATGACGAGGAACCCTTACATCTCGTATGATGAAGAGGTAATCCGATCCTCATGGACTATCAACCAATGCCCGTGATGGCGTTAGGAAGGGGAAGAGGCAGAGGTTTTTCAGGGCCAACCCAAGACCTAGTCACGTGTTGGATTTGTGGTCACCCTAGTCACATATCAACACGATGCCCAGAAAAAGAGCAAGCTAATAGGGAGAGAGTTGATCTCAGGTGTGCCGAGTGCGGCATCACCCATCTCTTTAGGGAATGCCCTAGACAAAAGCTGTCCTGGAGCTTAGGCAATGTACCATCAGTACCTTTGGGGCTGTTTGGTATTGAGACATTCAACAGTGAGGATACACCCATCCCGCTGCATGTCATGACACATGCACAAACGCAGCAAACCGACATATCACTGCCTAGGCCTAGCAACCTAGACGTTGCCTCAATAGGGAAGAAGATTCGTAGGTGGAGAAAGAAGAAAACTGATGCTAAGATCACTCTCAAAATTGATAGAGAGATGATGCTAGTGAGTGGCAGGAAGGTAACTGATGCTGAGACTGAAACCACCGCTCTGAAAACAGTAGAGAAAGGGAGTGCTAAGGTAGGGGAGTAGCCCCGCCCGAAGTGCTAACTAGAAGCGATTGAAAAGGTCAAGGAGTGGATAAAGGAAGCCCAAGAGAACTTGAAGGATGCTGAGGCCATCATAGAAGACAGAATTGAGGACTTCTCTAGTGTGAGCATCCCCAGTCTCACGCTCTCAACCAAGGTCAAGAGATGCGCCTATGCCACGGCAGCACCACCCAGGAGAAGCTTAGGAGCCACGGGCCAGCAAAACACCCAAGGCCAATGGCCTAGAGGTGTGGGAATGGAGGAGAGACAAATAATGAGTAACCTTCTCACGACAATAGTAACCACCTCAGTAGCCTTGAGCCTAGGAGACCTACTTAGGTAGCATTCGACGCTTTGGCTGGAACTGAAGCACTGGTGGAGGAACCAACTGAGAAGATTGCTGCTAACCTGCATGAGCATGATGCAGTTACACAGATACCGAGCTTGACGCTGCACTCAATGCCTAAATCTCTACATGTAAATGCTTTTTGGGAGGGCACCGAGATGCACACTGTGCTACCTATCCTGGCCCTATGAGAGATGATGCGGAAAGGAATCATAGACGCAGGCGTAGGGGTTAGTGTCTTGAGCCACATAGTCTTGCAGGCCTGGGGAAACCCTCTTGTCGATACTGCTAGATTCAATGTCACACTAGCAAATGGAATGAAGGTAAGGCTGTTCGGAGTTTTAAAGAATTGGCCAATGAAGATTGTAGGTGTCCAGTTCTCTGTACACTTCATTGTTATGAAGGGAGTGGACTACGACATCCTGGTAGGCCGACCTCGGATGAGGAATGCACGAGTCATTAAGGACCGGGGCAACGGTCTAATCTTCTTAGGGAATTGGAAGGAAGAAATAAGGGTGGAGATGGATACCTAGAAGACAACACTTGTTGAGGAGGACCCAGGAGACGACGAGCATTTAGGGAGTGATGGTTTTGGCAATGAATATGAGGATTGTTCCTCTATCAGTGAGGAGAGCAAAGAGGAAATGGGTACCGTGGAGTACGATACTGATGGAAGGGTGATAGAGCAGATAAGAGCAGACTCCAGGTCCCGAGAAAGGAATCCATATAAGATCAAGAGAGGAGTTATGAGATTGGATTGCGATCACTCTTGGTTGGAATGCATAAGGGTAGTGGATTATGAGTAGGTTGGAATTGCCCAACCACCAGTGGTACTTGTGTTTAGGACAGATGCACCTACTGAACTACAACCACCCGGGGAGACGCCTTCCTCCATTGAGGGCTGTGAGCTCAACTCGGAGTCTGAAGTCAGTACAGAGAGCAACCATGAAATACCCATGCCATCTAAAACCAAACGCACCAAGGGGGACTTGCTGATCCACCTAAGGTGCAATCGGCTAAAGGAGGAAAGAAAGAAACAAACAAAAGAGTTTGACGCAGAACAACAGAAGAAATTGCAGGACCTACCCAAACGTTTCACTAAGTTCAAGAAGGGTGACAGAGTGGTGGTCTTGCTAGGAGCAAAGAGGCAGGTCCAGACCAGCGAGCCTATTGAAGGACCCGCCAAGGTCAAGGAAGTCAACCTGGTAGGGGAAGGTGAGAAGCCTCAAACTATATTCATAGCAGACGACCTGACCAAGGATGAGGAGGCTAGCCTTGTTGCTCTCCTACAAGAGTATGTGGATGTGTTTACCTGGTGAACTTAAAGGAGTTGACCCCAGGGTTGTGACCCACAACATCCCTATGGTTCCTGACGCTGCCTGTTGAGATATCGAGCTCCACTCGTGATATGCCAGGGTGACCGTTGTGTATTTATGTCACTGACTTGTCAGTTGCAGATGCGGTTGGTACATCGCCCATGAATAATAGCTAGATGACAGCTATCCTTATCTACTCTAGTTCGTGGCTCAGTTAGTATGCCACCTTAGTTAGTTGAGTTTGGTTTGAGACCCATATATAGGGTTCTTCTATTTCTTTGTACTAGAGTTCTTTTTGGCTTACACAACTAAGAAGAGGAAAACTGTTTTCAGCCTCCACCTGTGTGTGTATTCCCCCATTGTGCAAGCAAGAAAGCTACAAGTGAGACTCCTTTCTTCTCTCCCACAATCTTGACATGGTATCAGAGCCTTGTTCGTGGTAAGGAGCTCAAGAAAGCAAGCCAAGCTCATGGTGTTCTAGTAAGAGGAGCAGTGTTGCTTTCATTTTCTGTTTTGGGAGCAGATCTTTGCAGGTAGCACAGCCGAAAATTGCAAGAGTGCATTGTCTCAGGTTGAGACGCCCTTCGCGATGAAGCAAGAGGGCAGTATATGCCATTTTGGGGCCTGTTTGATTTGAGGCCATTTTGATTTGGGGCCTTTTTGAATTGAGGCCATTTTGGGGCTTGTTTTGGAGGCAGAAGTTTTTTGCACGCACTCAGGAAAAGGGCCAGTTTTATGCTATGCACACTGTTCTACAGGTCGGTGAAAAGTTACTGTAGAAATTGCATTGTATGCCTGTGCGCAGAGACATTGGGAGTTACAGAATCATCCTTGTTGCCTGTTGATGCAAAATCGTCACTAGGAAGTGACTATGTGGTTAAATACCACTTTCATCAGTTTTGCAGATTTGCCCTTGTGAGGCTGAAGCTGTGTTCTCTGCAGTGACATAATTTTTTTGCAGTATTCTATAATGGCGTCTGATTCTCTTTCACAGATTGTAACTAAAAATCTTGACAAGAACAACTTCCAAGCATGGAAGTTTAGAATGACGAATTTCCTTATGGGAAAAGGATATTGGGAATTTGTTGCAGGAAGTGAAGAAGAACCAGTTCTTCCTGATGTTCCCAATCAATAGCAAATGCAGGCATTCAAAGCATGGCATGAGAGAGCTAGGAAAGTTATGTACTGGCTATCTATCAGTATTTCAGACTCTATGATTGTGCATATTCAGGATGCAAGTACGCCAAAGGAGGCATGGGATACTTTGTCAAAAATGTATAGCACAAATACACAAGCCAGGAAAATGCAGCTCAAGCAAGAGTTGCACAATGTGCAAAGAGAAAATATGAGCATCAACGACTACCACATGAAGGTGAAGAAGATTGCAGATGCACTTGCTTCCATTGGGTCGCCAGTGGAAGATGATGATTTAGTTTCTGTGACCTTGAATGGTCTAGGAAAGGATTATGCACAGTTTCGAACATCCATTTCCGTCCGTGAAAGATTTCCTGATTTTGAGGAGTTGATTGCTCTTCTAATTTCTGAGGAGCAGAGAAATGGTGGTGCATCTTCTTTAGGAGGAACTTCAAAAGAAGATGTCTTCTACTCAAATGCTGGAAGAGGTAGAGGCAGAGGTAGAGGAGGCCGATTTGGAGGCCGTGGCAGAAATCAGAATATGCAGCAAACTCAAGAAAACCAGTCCTATGGAGGAGGACGTGGTAACTCTAGAGGCAGAGGGAGTCCAAGAGGTCGTGGTGGATGGCAAAGAGGCCAAAATGTAAACAGCAATGTTGAATGCTACTACTGTGGTAAAATGGGTCATATGGCTAAAGACTGCTATAAAAAGCAGAATGACATCATGAATGGGAAATTGCAACAAGGGAATTATGCATCTTCTAGTAGACAGGGTGATGACAGAAATGAGCATTTGTTTTTGGTGTAGCACATGAACAATTCTGTGACAAGTGCAGAAGAAAGCAACGATGTGTGGTATGTTGACTCAGGTGCATTAAACCACATGACAGGTCATGCAGAATGGATGGAGGATGCAAGGAAAATGGAAAAACTAGGATTTGTGGAGACTGGTGATGATACTGCACATCCTATTGTGCAGATTGGAAAAATTCCTTTGTCTATGCAAGATGGGAAAAAGAAATACCTGTCCGATGTATTTCATGTCCCGAATATCACCAAGAATCTGGTTTTTGTTGGTCAAATGGTTGAGCAGGGCTTGCAGGTCAGATTTAATCCTCATGGATGCTTTGTTGAGGATATGAAAAATAAAGGTCACTTGATAGCAAAAGTAAAGAAGAAGGGCAGAATGTTTACGTTGGATGCAGACATGCCTGAATTGAGTGCAACAATGTTTGCACATGGGACCGGTGTAGTTGCAGATATTGATATCTGGCATAAACGCATTGGTCATGTTAATGTACAACGACTTAAATCAATGCAGGCCCAAAATATTGTTGTAGGATTGCCTAAATTCAAGGTTGCAGAAATGCATAAGGTATGTGAAGCCTGTCAATTTGGAAAACAGGCAAGGAAACCATTTCCTAGACATGTTCAAGAGAGTGAGAAACCATTGGAATTAATCCACTCTGATGTGTGGACTACTAAAGCTGCATCTCTTGGAGGCTGTCATTATTTTGTCACTTTTATTGATGACTATAGCAAAAAAGTTTGGGTGTATTTTATGAAAAAGAAAAGTGAAGTTTTTGGGCATTTTAAGACTCTTAAAGCTATGGTTGAAAAAGAAACAGGCCTGCAAATAAAATGCCTAAGGCCAGATGGAGGGGGAGAGTACCTCTCAAATGAGTTTGCAAGGTTCTTGCAGGAGCATGGCATAAAGCAGCAATATTCATGCAGTCATACCCCACAACAAAATGGAATTGCAGAAAGGAAAAACAGGCATATTGGAGAGATATCTCGTGTCATGCTCAACGAAAAAGACTTGCCAGATTTTTATTGGGCTGAAGTAGTTGCTACAGCAATCTATATAATGAACAGGACTCCCACTGCAGCAATACATGGGATGACTCCAGAGGAGAGGTATAATGGTAGGAAACCAGATATTTCTCATTTGAAAATTTTTGGTTGCATTGCCTATGTACATGTGCCAGATGAGTTGAGATCCAAGTTGGATCCAAAAGCTGAGAAGTGCATCTTTATTGGTTACTCTCTACAGCAAAAAGGGTATAGATGCTATAACCCTTCTACTCGTAAGTTTACAGTGAGCAGAGATGTTGTTTTTGATGAGATGAGTAGCTGGTATAAACCAGTAAATGTGATTGATGATGTAGATGCACAAAATGGTAATGCTGCACAGAATTCACAGCAGCAGTCACAAAATATTAGTGGACCTGGAGCGTCCTCTAGCAGTGGTTCACATTCTTCGCCATGGACAGGCAGATTGAGATCATGAGTATCTTCTCAAAGCAATGCAGATAGTGGTATGTAGGTATCATGAAAAGGAAAAGAGAAGGTTGATCAGCCCATGTTTGATGTGAATGCAGGTCACTCTTATGTGGATGGTGAATCCAGTGGCTCAGAACAGAGCATTGATGATGAGTTGGGTATTCCTTCTATTGTTACACCTGGAGTAAGGAAGACCAAGGATGTTTTGAGAGCACCTGGGAGTGAACCTACTTTGCGTAGGTCTACCAGAGCTAGGTATCCTGTGGATAGGCTGAAATATGATGGATTTATAGCCATTCACTATGCATATATGGTCAAAGTGATACAGGAACCAGAACCCACTTCTTTTGAGGAAGCCATGGGAAAAGAAAAATGGGAGAAAGCCACGGATGAAGAAATGGATGCCTTGGAAGCAAATGCTACATGGGAATTGGTACCTTTGCCTAAAGGTAAGAATGCAATTGGCTGTAAGTGGGTTTATAAGGTGAAGCACAATGCAGATGGTTCTGTGAACAGATACAAGGCAAGATTAGTAGTCAAGGGGTATGCACAAACATATGGCATTAATTATGAAGAAACATTCAGTCCGGTTGCAAGGATGGCAACCGTAAGAGCAGTCATTGCTATGGCTGCATCAAAGGAATGGTCTTTACATTAGATGGATGTAAAGAATGCCTTCTTGCATGGTGATTTGCAAGAAGAGGTATATATGGAACAGCCACCAGGTTATGTGCATGTTTTTCATCCTGAGTTTGTTTGCAGGTTGAAGAAAGCATTGTATGGCTTGAAGCAAGCACCTAGAGCATGGTCTGACAAGATAGGGCAGTATCTTGTCACTATTGGCTTTCAGATTTCCAAGGCAGATTTCTCACTTTATGTGAGAAAAACAGAGAAAGGTATTATGCTACTTGTCATTTATATTGATGATTTGATTATGACAGGTGACAGTGATGAAGATATCCTTCATGTGAAAATGCTATTGAAGCAAAAGTTTGAGATGAAGGATTTGGGAGAGTTGCGTTATTTCTTGGGCATTGAGGTGATTAGATCACCAAGTGGGATACAGCTCTTGCAGAGGCAGTATGGATTGGACATGCTGTCCAAATATGGGATGATAGGCTGTAAGCCTATTTTAGTTCCTTTGGAGCAGAATGTGAAGCTGAGCGCAGATGAAGGTGAGCTTCTGGAAGACCCTACTATGTACAGACGCATAGTAGGAAGCTTGATTTATATGACTATTACCAGGCCAGATTTGAGCTATGTTGTTGGATTGGTAAGTCAGTTTATGCAGGCTCCAAGGAAACCGCATTTGGATGCAGCTAGACGCATACTCAGGTATGTGAAGTCCACATTGCAGTATGGACTATTTTATGAGACTGGGGTTCAGATACAGTTGCATGGATATACTGATGCTGATTGGGCTGGTAGCATTTCTGATAGACGATCTTCCAGTGGATATGTGTTCTCTTTTGGGAGTGCTGCAGTCACTTGGAGCAGCAAGAAACAGCCTACAGTTGCCTTGTCCAGCACAGAGGCTGAGTACAGGGGTGCAGCAATGGCTGCATGTGAGGTAGCTTGGTTGCATAAGCTACTTTATGATATGCATCAGCCTACAGCATTTATTGTGACAACATGAGTAGTATACACTTGGCAAATAATCCAGTCTATCATGCTAGAACAAAGCACATTGAGGTGCACTATCACTATGTGCGGGAGAGGGTTTTACTAGGTCTTATTGATCTAGTTTATGTCAGCACAGAGGATCAAGTAGCTGACATATTCACGAAGGCATTGGGCGCAGAGAAGCTGCGCAAGTTCAGAGACCTGCTTGGTGTGCAGGAATTGGGATTGAGCTTGAGGGGGAGTGTTGAGATATCGAGCTCCACTCGTGATATTCCAGGGTGACAGTTGTGTATTTAGGTCACCGACTTGTCAGTTGTTTGCAGATGCGGTTGGTACATTGCCCATGAATAATAGCTAGATGACAGCTATCCTTATCTACTCTAGTTCGTGGCTCAGTTAGTATGCCACCTTAGTTAGTTGAGTTTGGTTTGAGACCCATATATAGGGTTCTTCTATTTCTTTGTACTAGAGTTCTTTTTTGGCTTACACAACTAAGAAGAGGAAAACTGTTTTCAGCCTCCACCTCTGTGTGTATTCCCCCATTGTGCAAGCAAGAAAGCTACAAGTGAGACTCCTTCCTTCTCTCCCACAATCTTGACACTGTCCCTGTAAAACAACGCCCTTACCCCATGAATCCAAAGCATGCCCATGCAGTAAAAGAGGAGATTGATAAACTCATGAGAGCAGGATTCATCTACGAAATAGAGCACATGGACTAGATATCATCAATAGTGATTGTTATGAAGAAAAACGAAAAGATCCGGGTGTGTGTCAACTACAAGAAAGTCAATGCCACTACGAAGAGAGATAACTAACCATTGCCATACATTGAGCACATGCTTGAGAGAGTGGCACGTAAAGAAGCCTACATTTTTTTGGACGGCTTCTTGGGCTATAGTCAAGTGCAAGTACACCCTGATGACAGGCACAAGATTGCCTTCACTATAGAGTGGGGGGTATTCGCCTACATTTTTATGCCCTTTGGGATAATGGACATGCCTGCAACCTTCCAATGCCTAATGTGCACGATCTTCAAAGACATGCTCAAATGTGAGTTAGAGGAGTTTGTGGATGATCTATGCATACACTCTAGCTGGGTGGAACACTTAAGAGAAACTACGGGTAGTCTCTGAGCGGTGTCAACTTTATAATCTCTCGTTGAACCCCCTGAAGTGCCAATTTTTGGTGAAACACGAATGCATCCTAGGGCACATGGTGTCCAAGAATGGCATCGCCATCAATTTCTTGAAGATCAGGGCTATTGTTTACTTGCCACCACCCAACAATTATAAGGGTGTTCAGTGCCTCTTAGGTCACACAGGGTACTATCGGCGCTTTGTACTGAATTATACACTAATCACAAGACCATTCTACAAGCTTCTAATTGTATTCGAGTGGACCGAAGAATGCCAATGTGCTTACAAAGAATTGAAAAAGGCTCTTACCACCACACCCATCTTACGAGCCCCAGATTGGACCAAAATGTTTCATGTGCATATAGATGCATCTAAGTTTGCCATTGGAGCTGTGTTGTGCCAATTTGGCAAACACAACCTTGATTGTCCAGTGAGCTTTGCTAGAAAGCAGCTCACTAACACGAAGATGAACTATTCCACTACGGAAAGGGAAGGGCTGGCCATGGTGTTTGCCATTAAGAAATTTAGACATTATCTTTTGGCCACACCCTTCACCTTTCTTGTTGACCAAAGGGAAACAACATTACATGGCAGATCACATGTCCTGCATACACATAGGTGAAGCCTCTAGACAAGGCTTAATGGATAACCTTCCAGATGTGCATCTCTTTGGCCTGTCCAATGACAAGGAATTATTCAAGGTTGATTTAACACCATACTGGGCCGACGATATCGTCCACGTGCTCCAACAGGGTCTACACGAGAGACCTATCGAGAAGGCCAAGCTTAGGAGGCTTATTGTGAAGATCCAACACTATCAGTTGACTCTATAGGTTAGGGCAAGACGAGTTGCTACGCAGGTGTGTGTGCGAACATGAGATGCACGACATGTTGAGAGAGGCACACGCTGGAATCGCTAGGGGGCATTTCAGTGGAGACATGACTGCCCGTAAGGTGCTACAGTCTCATTTGTGGTGGCCCACGCTATTTCGTGATGCAGCTAGATTTGTCAAGCACTGTGATGAGTGCCAAAGGACCAAGGTGCCCACGCGGAAGGAAAAAATGGAATTGTCCCCTGTAATAGCACGACAACCTTTCTAGAAATGGGGCATTGACTTCATCAGACCCATTAGTCTTGCAACCCAATATTCACAGGCTCGATATATCATCGTAGCAACTGACTATTTGACGAAATGGGTTGAAGCAAGAGCCACTAGGAAGAATGATGCAAGGACCACAGTGAAGTTCTTATGGGAGCAGGTCATCTCGAGATTTGGTTGCCCTATTGAGATAGTGAGCAACCAGGGCACCCACTTCATTAATGAGGTGATTGCCCACCTGCTCTCAACCTTCTTGATCATCCATAGAAAGTCTTCACCGTACTATCCCCAAGCCAATGGCCAAGTAGAATCAATGAATAAGATCCTGGTTAACATGCTCACAAAGGTGGTTTCCACTTCTCAAAGTGACTAGGATAACAAGCTCATGGCAGCTTTATGGGCCTATCGAAAAACCTATAAAACGGTTGTGGGACAAACAGGCTGACATACAGAACTAAGGCTATCCTGCCTTTAGAATTTGTTATCCCTAGCTTGAGGATAGCGATGCAGGAGCATTGGGAAGGGAAAGAGGCTTGGACTAAACGTCTTATCGAGTTGGAACGCCTCATTGAAACTAGACTCATCGCCACCCACGCTCTAATTTGTGAAAAGGTGCAAAGAAAGATGTGGTTTGACAAGTATGTCAAACAACATGATTTTGACCAGGGCGACCTTGTGGTACTCTGTGAAGGGCCATAAGCAGAAAATGAAGTTTCGAGGGTTAGGACCTTTTAGAGTGTGTGCCATTGGTAGGGTGGGCAATGTCGAACTTGAAACACTGGAAGGTGAGGGCATAGGATTTTTCAATGGCAGTTGCATGAAGAAATACTACTCTCCCACACATCCTTTACATGAGCCCCCTATGATAGAGGCCCCTGTCAATGTCTGCGTCGCAACTATCACCGAGATAGAGGATGATGAGAAAGCTGTTGCTCCACCTTATTTACGAATCATGGCCATAGCCCAAAAGACACATTCTTTTGATGCTTTGATCGATGAGGAAGTTGACTTCAATATCCTAACCCATGCTCATTGGACCCTCATTGGTCAACCCTAGTTGCAACCAACTAATGCTAAACTTAGCCCATTGGGGGTGAATCCTATCCACTCCTTGGGAAGTGCAAAGTCCTTGTCTCTATTGAGTCTGAAAGTTTGCCAATCATCTTCTATGTGTTGCCCAATACGAAGGAGGCAAGCAAGGCGTCGCTCTGCTAGGGCACACTTTCAAAAAATAAACCCATTGTTATGTCGATTACCACTTGCACTGTATCCACCTCACCATAGGAAATGTGCACATCGTGACAACTTTCAGCAAGGGCAGTGCGGGTCCCTCCAAGACTGCCACTCCACCAATAGAGAAGACCATGCCTAAGGCTAAGGAGGGGGGTCGTGATGCATCACACCCCGCTCAGCTCACAAAACACCACCCCACCAAACCCACTTCTAAGGTTAAGTAACCTACATTTCAATGGGTACCTAAACATCAAGGCAAGCCTTCCCACAATAAGCAAATGTGACCCCATAGACCTAGGAACTCTCATGCAAAGGCTAGAAAGCAGCCTAGACGCCAAAGCCGTAAACACACCTTCAAGCCGCGATGGGTCCCCATAACCCTATTACATGCTCAAGGATACTATGAGGGCAACAACTAGATATGGGTGCCCAAGACATTAGTCCTTAAGAATAAACCACTTACACAGATTGCGGCCACACCCGCTTCAAGCAGCGTGTTCACTAAACAACTAGCCATACCTAAGACCCAAGCTATCAAATCTATGACAACCACAAAGGCTGAAGCCCCAAAACCTAAGCCCATCTATCGGCCAAAGTTGCAATCCGCTTGCTCTAAACTAGCCACTACTAATGCCAAAGCAAAGTCTATAGAGACTCGATCAATCAGTCTCGTGCAGCCTGAACCCTGTCTCTCAAGATCTCACAAACCCATCAACTTATGCAGCAGCTAGATGTCCCGCAATCATCTAATGTGACCGACTCTTGCATGCTCAAAGCAGCTCACGATGTAGGTTGCACATCTTCCAAGTCACAGGACACACAACTAACTTTTGGTAAAATCACATATTGCTCCAAGTTCTTGGCCTTTTTTATACTGTCATTTGTCGCCTTGATGCTAACCTCAAAATTTTATTCGAAGGATTGATAGATTTGAATGTCTTTTTTCATTTTTTTGATCGATTTTCTTTTGCATTGGTGGAGTCTTTTTTCAATGTTCATTGTGTGACCTATGTAGACCTTTCCATTTTGTTTGCAAGCCATGGTGAGTTTAGAATGAAAGAGTTATAAACTTACAACAACCATATAAGTGAGGATAGACCTAATAGAATTGAGGGCACACCTAGCTGAAGAACCATGAGTGTGATGATTACAATGAAGAAGTCTATTATCAGTAACAAAAGTTATAGGGCTATTCCTTTGCTATAAGAGGAGCTTGCAAGCAAAGCAAAGAGAATTACATGGTCTTTTCCCTTGCAAGGTGGGCAAGGAAGTTTAGAAAAGTGAGCAATCATGACACTAAAAGTGACAAATTTTTGACAGGGACAATGTTACTCTTAGAGCAATGGAACTCTTGTGAAGACCTGTACATCCATGGAAATACTATTTCTAGTGTGGACCTCCTTGTAGCTTCCATGTGAAATAATTGAAGGATTTTGGTTAGCATTTTGGGGATGAATGTAAGCAGTTGAGCTATGGCTTTGTGACCTCAGACTAGCTTCAATACAGTGATCCACAATTAGAGCAAAGAGAGGGTAGAGTAGCTTGACTATAGAGCTAGTGAAGATCTTCGATAGGTGATGCTAATTGTTGGACACACAAGTTTTTGTAGTAGCTCTATTTTGAAATCGTTAATTGCATTGTGATAGGGTTCAATACTTTGAGAGAGGCAGAAGTTTCATCAAGGAAGAGGACTGATGCTTGAAAAAGAGAACACACTAGATGAAAGGGCCACATGATCTACCTATGATGGAATCCTATTTATACACTTTTCAAAATCATACTATAGAGCGGAGGAGATCAAGAGTTCAATGAGGAATCTTGCTAAAATCTTGCAATAGGGGATTTTTGTTTGTTGGAAGCCTACTAACTCAAAACATTGAATGGCATAAATGAGACCAATAAATTCATTTCTTATGGTGAACTTTGGAGCATCTATATAACTCCATTTTCTTGGATGTTGGACTATTCATGCTGAGGGAGCAACAAGTTTTCTTTCACTCTCTCTATTCTTTTTTGATGTGCAAGACATATGCATAAATCTATTGCTACAATCAATGCTCTCATTGAGAGATTGTGAAATTTGAAGAGGGTCTAACAAAGGGTTGCAGAAATTCAATAAAGTTCTTATTTGTCGGGACCACAAATTGGCCTGACATTGGCTCTAAGGTTATAATCCGGCCTTTGTGCTCAATGAAAACACCCCATAGCCTCGTGGCCAAGAGTGTCCAAAGGCTCTACACACTGATCTAACCTAGACATGTGTTTGTATCGTTCATAGTCCAATGGATCCCTTTCCAACTCCTCGTAGGGAGTACCCAAACAGGTTGTTGTCTAGCACCTAATTTCATTAGGTCTACCCTCACATATACGGTTGTTGTAAGTTTAATGCTCTTTCATTCTAAACTCACCATAGCCTATGTGATTGTAGGTGCATAGAGTTCTCCCAAGGAAGCCTATGGCCACATAATGCAATGCAAGACCCCCTCACAATAAAAAATAGGCAGACGTTTCTTCAGTATTAGGTCTTGGTCTTTATAGTGGGAACCCTCCATTGATAGCAACGAGCTACATGATCCCTACTATCAGATGTAGCTGCCTTTCACACTAATGGAAACTTGAAAGCTTTGATCTTTGATGAACAAGAGTGAGATCGGGACTTAAACACCCAAAAAATTTGGAATAAGTGATGAATGATGCAAATTTAAAGCGAAATTCAAAGACTGACGAAAGCAGAAGACACGGATCCAACAATTTTAAGTGGTCGTGAAAGTCGGGAATTCACTCAGGAATTCAAATTACTTCAAAAGTTGACTTTCATAGTGTTTGTGAAGTTTTCATAAATTTTTTGAGTGTCAGTACTAAGAAGAACAAGTTTTCGACCATTCATGAATTCAAGTTGGATGCACATATATTTTGGGATCACGAATTGGATGCCGGAGGGGGGAGAAGTGAGAGGCTAGAAGTGTCCAATAGTGGTCCTTAGATATGAAGAGTCATGGGCCTTTGAGAGTCATTACCCCAATTTTTTTGGGGAGGGGCAATTTTTTCCATGAAAACAAAAGGAGGAGGGCGCCATGGCAACATGCAACATGTGGAGAAGTAGGATCATTTGGGGCTAAAAAGCAACCACTAGATTTGAAGATGCTGACAAAATTCTTGAATTTTTCACTTTGCGTCACTTGCCTCCACATGAAGAGTGGCCGCCCTATTAAAGAGAGTAAAAATCACTCTTTCTCTCTCCTCCCTCTCTCTCCTCCAAGAGGCAATTCATGTAGGTAAAAAGAAAGATAAGAATGGGATGAAGGATGCTTGTCCGCAACATGTACTAGATTGTTGCAAGATACTGAGAAGTGATGAACCATGCTATGTAGAGACTGATGGTGCATTTGATGGTAGTTCACGCATTTAATTTTCATATCCCAAAACACGCAATTTAACGATATGTCTATTTTATGAAGAAAATTTGCTTGTTTCTGATCGTTTACAATCCAAATGAAGTTCATATGGAATGAAAATTTGCATGAAGCTTTTTTGACATGTCTTTGAGGGCTGCAAGTAATAATACATAGAACCTATAACTAAATATGGTCGTTATTAATAACTAAAATCCTAAAATACAAAATTTAAGCAAAAAATAGGATTTTTTTCGTTTCATGGGGTACCGTAGTAGGCATGGAGTTCGTATTTCTCCTGTTTGGCTGTGCATGTAGTGCATGATCAGATTGATGAGTTACATAGAAGAGATACTGATTGGGTAGCTTTTAAGAAAGCTTTAAGAGAAGAGTTTTTCTTGGAAGATACATTATTGGTAACTAAAAACACATTTATAGATTGGATTGAAAAGACCAATAAAGGGTTGGCTACTACAACTTTGCTCTATGAATTTGAAAGTTGGTATGCACAGTCAGATGCTGATGAGCAGCAATAATTAGAGAGTCAAAAAATTGATTTGTTTTTTAAGGTTGCACATCTTGTTTTGCAAGAGAAACTGATTGATCGTTTAGAAGATGCCTCTTCTGAAACAAAGTTGAAATCAGATTGGGCTAATGTATTTGAGGCAGTGCATATGTTGCTAAAGAGAGAGCGGATGAAATTAAGATGGGGTACATACACCACACTTGCCAGTGCTCAGAAGGGGGACTAAAATTGTAGCTAAGGTGCATGTCGATATGGCAGAACAATTGGCTATACCTATTGGTACGGCTCTTAAAGGTGATGATGTGGATGAATTAATCAAGGACATATGTGATTTGAGGTAGAATTCGACAGAAATCAATGCAAAGGTCGAAAAATTGGATATCAAGGTAGAAGAGAAGGGTTAGCCCAAAGGCCGTATAGAGAAGGATACAAGAGGAGATGCATTTGGTATGACAATTTATAGCATGAGAAGAAAGACTGTACAACCTACTATGAAGCCGAAGTGAAAAGGTTATTCTTTTGGAAAAATGGCCAAATACGTGCAACAGAAATTGGACTTCCAATAAAGCCAAATTTTGGAAATGGTGGCATGTAAAAGAAGTTGGAAGAGATGGTAACAAGGACAACATTTGTTGCCATAGATGGAACCACATATGGGTTGAGAATTGAAAGGACCAAAGAATCTTGTAAAGGAGGCATGGCTAAAGCAAAATCTCATGTTTGGATGCAAGCATTAGATTGCATGGAAAAGGGCAAGACAACAAAGGATGAATTGGCTAATGCAAGTCAGAGTATATGAGGAAGAACAGGATGGAATGCACTAGTGGATTCATTTTCAGCCTACGCTTATTTGGCTGAGGTTCGTAATCAAGAAGCTCTTGTGGAAGAAAAGAGAAGAAGAGATGAGGACACTGCTAGTCCTTTCTCTTTAGGCCCATCTAAATGCATAACACGAAGTAAAATGAAGTAGCAGAAAGAGGTTGAAAAAGATGTACTTGAATATGTTAGGGAGGATGCATCTCGAGAGAAGAAACAAGAAGGGAAGAAAAGGGGTAAGCAGCCCGGTTACAGTTACAATCGGATCTTGAGATTGCCACAAACCTTAAAAAGGTCATGCAAGATCGCATACTTGGCACTAGAGTGAAATTCACACTTGGCGAAGTTCTTAGAATTGCGAAGCATGAATTTCATGATGCAATCATTGATATGATGAAACAAAAATGCAGTTTGATGGTGAAGTTTTGCAAGTATTGATGCAGGTTGACAAAGACATAGAGAAAGAACTTTAGAGGGAATATGATGATGCATGTAATGCTGATGTTGAAAATGGGTTAAATGGGAGTGTAGACATTAAGCTTATGGTTAAAATTGTTCTGATGGACTATAATAAGCATAGAGAGAAGGCTATGTATAATGGGGATTTCCATCAACAAGTACATGAAGAAGAAGATGCTCATTTATTCCAAGCAGTCATTATTCATGAACACATTGAGCTCGTTCTACAATAGAGAATTGTTAAAGTGGGAGAAAGAGAGATGCCTTATATAGCTCTCTTGGATCATGGTTCTGAAATCAATGTTGTGGCACGCAGCTTGTATGAGAATGGAGGTTGGTTGATTGATGTAGATCCAGGATGGCGCATGCAGGCATCAAACAATTCATTAGGGGATCTTTATGCAACTTGTTTGAATGTACCCATGACTATTGGAGATGTTAGGGATGGATATTACTTTTTTGTACAAGATTCATGTGGTATGGAATCAAGATTGGAAACTGAGGAGTAGATTTTGGCCCTAGAAAAGTACTCAAAAATTGCCAAAAAATCCGAATTTCAAGGGAAAATTGGATTTCGTTGAAGGCGGCAGAGGCAATTGGGTCGATTTTAACCGACAGGTTTCAAAACTGCTTTAAAGACCCACCGAGCGATGGTTGGAAAATTTTCATAATTTTTCAGAGTGTGAAACGGGACTTCTGGAAGTGGCTGACAGTGGGGGACTTTGAGTCGGTGAGGTAGGAATTGTAAGCTCATCTATCGGGCGTTGGACGCGAAAATGGTAGTGCCCAAGGCCAAGATCAAAAGGAGGCTATGTAAATGGGACTTAAATGGTAGAGGGGGTGTGACCCTTGGGGCCTCCACCCCCCAATTTTCACGTGAAAGGGGAGGGGGGCGTTTGTTTTTACGCCACGAAAAGAAAAATAGATGCCATGGTGACAGGCGATGTGTGGAGATGGAGGGGCTGAAAGTAACCCCCAATCAGACTACATTGATGATCTTCAGACTTCCTTTGCTCTCTATTGCATGGCTTCATGTGCAAGATGGCTACCCGGATGGTTTGATCCAGATTTAGTATTTCTCTCTCCTCCCTCTCTCTCTTCCAAATGGCAATTCATGTGGGAGAAATCAAGAAGAAGAGGAACTGAAGGGTGCTTGTCCGATAGCTCCAAGATCAAGAGGAGGCTAAGGGAATGTGTTCAACACTGAGGAACGATTGTCAGTTGGTCCATTGGCAGTCCATATTAATTATAAAAAAACCTGCAACACACACATAAGTGGTATGCCTCATTTTTACAAATGAAAATTACTTCTTTTTTATATTTGATGATCTAAATGAAATTCATATGGAACAAAAATTTGGTTGAATCTTGTTTGCATCATGATTTAGGGTTTTATTTTTAAAAAAATATAGAAAAAATGATAAATAGTCGTAATAATTAAATTACATCCCGAAAAGCGCATTTTTAGAGTTAAAATGAAGATTTTGTTGGTTTTGGGTGGGTAAAAGAGGTGCACATGGAATGAAATTATGATAAAAAACATCTTTCAGCTGTCATAATCAGTCAATAATCATATAAAAAAAAACCTATTTTTATGAATACATAAATAAGGAAAAATAGAAAAAATGAGTTAAAAATGGATTTTTTTTGCTTTAAAAATTAAGGAAAAATATGATTAATGTTCATGAATGTTTAGCAAGGTTGAGGCATGAGGTATAGCCTCAGCTCATCCTTGTTGTATGTTTTAGAGTGTTTTTATTGCTTTATACATTGAAAGTGACAGAAAAATAAAATCCTACACTTATGCAACGATGCAATACATAACATGTAGGGGAAAAAGAGGGGTTGTGGAAGCCTTTAAGTGCTGAAAATGAAGAAAAGTCCAATATTTTGTTTGTGCACGTCATATAGGATGATTGATTACTTAAGTTAAAGAGACTAGTAGCATGATTAAGTTTGGTGCTAGTCTCTAGCAATGCAGCAACAACACATAGATTAAGAATCATTGAAGGGTTGATTTTATAGTGCTCCCCTTTGCTGATTTGTTTTAGAATAAAAGGTTTGTGTGCAATAGGAATCCACATTTGCATTTTGCATGCCACATGGTATTAAATCCTGGATGCACAACACCTGTATGCCAAACATTGACCAACGCTGAGAGTGTGAGAAAGTCATTGCTGTAGATTAGACGAGTGGCTCCTTGGGGTAAGTTTAGTGAGGAAACATCAACTCTTGGATTGTTCAATACACAAAAGAGTGGAGCTTGTGCATTTGTTCTTTATGTTGGAGCAGTGCATCAAGGGGCCAATCCCTAAGATGTAGGAGAGTTGCAATGAGGCCACAGTGTTTCAACCGAGAGGTTGCCTCCTATGTGCATATTATACCAATGTGTATGGGATCCCCTGCCACTGAGGAGTAGGGGAAGGCAAACATTGGATTGTGTCCTATTACAAACAAAAAATCGATATTAGAGTTTAGTGGAGTGTGAGCCTTAGACGCTCCTAGCCGCGAGGCCGTGTGGGATGTTTTGTGTGTCTTAGAGGTCCCGGCTAGTGCAAGAGAGCCGATGTCGGGCCCGTTTTTGGTCCTGACAGGTGGTGCGTTTGTCGAGAGCTGCCTATAAGTAGTAGCGGTTTCCAAATCTTGGTTGTATAAGGGACCTATTAGCTTTATTCTATAGTTGATTAGCTGCCTTGAAGTTGTGGATGCTAAAATAGGCTAATTAAAGTTTCAGCCATGAGCATGATGATGAAACCAAGGAACCCCCATAACCCTAAAGATATTTTGTCCATTTTGAATGGTTTAATGGGATGTTTGGCTAGAAATGTGGCTGATTACTTTACCATTTTCCTTGAAAGTGACACCATGATGGAGTTTGGGTCACTATGGGGAAATATCCATGGAGTAATCATGAGAAATATTCCATGGGAGTTAGAGGAAGGATTAGAAAGTAAAAGTGAGACTAGGAAGGCATAGGCGTCTACAATCCTCAGTGGTGTGATAAGGTTTTAAAGGGAAAGACAGTGATGCCACTAGTGAAAGTAATATATGCCTATGAGTAGGAGATACCTTCGATGTTAGAGCCTAATGCAATTGGGTTCCAAAGCGCAATTTCGCAGATCCATAAAGCATTGGATGATATCTACATATGTGGAAAACCCTTATCAGAGAGGAAGGCTCTATTAGGATGACCTACCTCTGATTATAAGGAAATGGTAGCAAATAAGGATAGAATTACTAAAACACCATCGGTAGGCAATGGACTAGACTCCCTATTGCATAGCATAGGACTCCATAGACTACTCTATGAGTTGGTATAAAGGGATGGCGGGGATAACATTAACCTCCCTATTGCGTAGCATAGGACTCCATAGACTACTCTATGAGTTGGTATAAAGGGATGGCGGGGATAATATTAACCTCTCTACACCAGTAAAGGTGGAATGGAAGAGGTTAAATACCCTAAGACACTAGAGTTAGGTCATGATTATGAAGATTTTAATGACCTAGTGCTAATCCCAAGAGAGAGACTAAATGCCCTCCTCCTTATAGGGATTTCCTAGTATTTCATGGGCTGGTAAATGAGGACTTGATGTTGCACTTAAAGGAATACAACCTAGCTTGCCTTGCAAGCAGGTATGATGATTTACATTGGATGCTCATATTCTCAAGTACCCTGAAGGGAGAAGCTAGAAAATGGTATTTGAGCCTCCCAAGAGGGTCAAGCAAACACAAAATCGATATTAGAGTCTAGTGTAGTGTGAGCCTTAGATGCTCCTATCCGCGAGGCCGTGTGGGGTGTCTTGTGTGTCTTAGAGGTCTGGCTTGTGCTAGAGAGCCAGTGTTAGACCCATTTTTTGTCTCAACAGATACAAAAGCCTTGGATGATGGTTCTTCATATGCTTGGGTTCGGAGAGTAAAGATAATACAAAGGCGGTACAGTTTCTCACTGTTTGTGTGAATCAACCCTGCAATCAGTATAGGCTACGGGATAATCCCATGCCACCTAATGCACGAGAGTTTAAGGGGTTTTAACTTGTTTAGACAACACTACTGTAAGTGGAGGCTATGGTAGTGCCTCTAGGAAGATAATTATGCCTCCAAGAAAGGGAAAATTTGTGTTTGTATCTAGATTGCAAGAATGGACATCATGTAGTCTTGGTAGTTTTGAGAATTTTTCAACCATGTCCAGGGCTGAAAAGAAATATGTAGGATGGAGTGAAAAAGAGCTGAAGACATATGGTTTGATGGCTACAAATGAAGGTATTTTAGGGTTTTTTAAAGGGCTGATTGATGTTGATAGAGTGGCTAAAATTTCTGCAGTAATTAATGCTAAAAACATGGTAGAAAAAGAGAGGTTATTTATGTTGACACTTTAAAAATGTATAAAGTCATTCAAGAGTTTGCTGAGCATGAGTATTATGGGCTACAATATGGGCTGCAAAACAGGGCTAAAGCAAGGGTGGATACAAAGTACAAAACAATTGCAAAGAAGGTTAAGCCTGTGGCTGTTCCTTTACTGCCTGAAAGTGATGAATTGGCTGAAAATGTGACTCGACAGCCTAGTTTACGGGATCCACATGGAGTAGGACATAAGTTTACAATTGAAACTTTACAAGAGCTGAAATTTTATGATACAAGATTTCTTTTGCCTATAGAAAGAGCTTGTTTTGTGTAGATATTGGTAAGGCATGGGAAAGCCTTTGCGTTTTAGCTAGATGAAATTGGATGTGTTGATCCGCCAACCATAGTTACACCTATGGTGATCTTTAGAGTACCTCATGTGCCATGGAATTTAAAGCCTATTTCAATGCCTCGGGCATATTTTCCTAAGCTGCTGGAGCTTTTAAACGAGAAGATCAAAATGTGGATTTTGGAGCCTTCTTCACCTCGATATTCAAATCGGTGGTTTACTGTTCCAAAGAAGAGTGGTGCTTTGTGGTTTATACATCATTTACAACCAGTTAATAAAGTCATCATAAGGAATGTTGGATCAGGTCCAATAGTGAATGAATTTGCAGAAGCATTTGGAGGCAAGGCAGTTTACTCTATGGGTGATTTATATTCAGGATATGATCAGTTCTAGCTTGCTTTGGAAAGTTGGGATATCACTACCATGAAGACAGTGCTTGGATTGGTTAGGATGTATATGCTTCCACAGGAAGCAACCAATTCAATGGCACTTATGATGAATGCTATGCATAAAGTCTTGAGGGAGTATATCCCTCAGTTACCTTGTACTTTATTGATGATGTGCCAATAAAAGGGTGTGATATCCATGAGAATAATGAAGAGTTGAATGAGCACGGATGTAGAAGGTTTGTGGTTGATCATATTGTTGATTATGATAGGATTTTGAGTCGTCTTGAAGAAGTGCATTTGACTCTATTAGGAGAAAAGTCAGTTTTTGGAGTGGAGGAAGTATTATTTGTTGGGCATATATGTGGACCATATAAAAGAAAGCCCTCACCAATAAAGATTTATGCCATAAGCAAGATGCAAGATACGTATTCGAATGTATACAAGGTAAGAAGATTTTGGGTGTCCATGTCTTTTACTTGATATGGATTCCACATTTTGCTCATCTGGCTGAAAGTTTATATCAGCTTTTGAGAAAATGGCAAAAGTTTTGGTGGGGTAAACAACATACGAGGGTATTTTAGAAGTTAAAGAGCTTATTGATTTCAGCCTCAACACTAAAGAGAGCAAATTATGAGAACAGGTAGCCTATTATTCTCACCATGGATACAAGCTCAATTGGCATTGGTTGGGGGCAATGGGTTAGGATGATGCTGATGGGAACAGGTATGCCATTTGGTTTGGAGCAAAGGTCCTCAATGAACGGCAACAACGGTATTCTCAAGTCAAAAGAGAGCTTTGAGGTGTAGTGATAGCCTTTAAGTGCGATAGGGAGTATTTTATGGGAGCTCATGTAGTGATAGAGATTGATTGTCTACCTCTATTGGGCATGATAGTAAATTGCTCAGCTACTGATATTGCCATGCTACGGTGGATTACATATATAAAGTCCCTTAACCCTGATTTTCAGCATATTGCAAGTAGAGAAAACCCCGTGGCTGACATGCTTTCACAGGCAAGGTTTGAAGATGAAGAGGAGCCGATAGAAGATGAAGAGGATGATATGATAGGTGTTGAAAATGACTTTATGACAATGGGAAATGAGTATGCAGTTGTTGTTACTTTATATACATATCTGAAAATATCAAGTACAACTAACATAAATGTGAGTACAACTATCATTAATGCAAGTGCAACTATCATAACAACAAATATAGAGGTACAACTATTGAAACATGAATTTCAACAACAAAAAAATAGATTTCAACCATGAAGAAGAGATGGGCAGTAGAGAGAAAGCATCATCAATGTTATGCTTCAGTGAGAACACAATTTTTGGAAGAGTTGTATGAATGCGATTGGCTAAAAATAGGCCAATATCTCAGCCTCATAACAAAGAAGGTCGAGTGGTCTAAAGCTGAATTCAAAAGGATTAAAAGAAAATCTTATGGATTTTTCTTGAAAGACGGATATTTATGGAAGCATGCAAAGAAAAAGAGAGGAGCTCCAGTAGTACGTGTATTGGGAGATAGGGCTTCTCAACAACAAGTGATGTAGGAGTTTCATGAAAGTTTATGGACTGGACATAGAGGAGTTTGGGGCACATTTGCCAAGATCAAAGAGAAGTATTGGTGGCAAAACATGTATAAAGTGTTGAAAAACACGGATCTAGAGCTAGTTAACTACGGTGGATGGAAATCAAACATACGATACATGATTAGAATGAGAAATTGTAACTCAAGTGAATTAGGTTCCAAGATAGATTAGCTTGGACTCATAAACACAATCTTGAGTGACTCAAAATGATTGTACCATATATTTTGCAATGAGTGTCAAGTACATGCCTTTATAGCTTTTTGAATAGTACCACTTTTCCTCTCAGTGCTTATGGGATTTAGGACATCTCTCATAGAGCTTCTAGAGCATACATGTTTTCTCATAAAGCCACTTATGGAAAAGTCTCTATCCAACCTCTATGGCCATAACTGTTAAGTATCATTTGATATTCTCAACACCCCCTTCAAATGATGAGTCTCTACCCTTGCTGGCTTTTGCCCCCCCCCCCCCCCCCCCTTCATGTGAACATGGACCAAGAGACTAGCTCTTTGGTAGCCTAGTCAAGTTAAGGCTTGAAACTTTACATCTTGGTAGGGTTTTAACATCCACTATGGGAAGCGGATCCACTCATGGAATTTGAGATCCTCTATGGGAAATTTTTGCAAAACATTGTGTTGGTTTGTAGTAGCATAAATTATGCTTCTTTGGCATTCTTTGGTTTTCTTCTTTGTCTTTCTCATGCTCCTTGACTTCTATTGTGCTCCTTATCCCTTTGTTGACATGCGGTACTTCTCGTTTTTGTTTTATGCTTTTACAAATGAACACATTGATGGGTACACGGCCTTGTCTTAGGATTTCTTTGACATACATGGCATTGATCATTTGCACGTGGTGCAGACAAATCATTTTTTTAAAAAAAGTGCAGGAAGGTCTTACCAAATGGCAGTGTCTAATCTCGATTACACAATGATTTGACAGATATTGGAATAGATGCACTAGTACTAGTGTCAACAGATCCTTGATGACATAGATGCTCAATTAGTTTTTGCAAAGATTCAAGCACTTTTTATAAACTAATGGAAATCAATTTGAGTGTGTATGAAAGTAAAGCTTAGTGTGAGAAAGGATTGGTGTGAAGAGGCTTTAGTGATAAGGATTTCCAAACCTTAGATAAGAAAAAGAAAGGATAATGAAAGTAATTGTGACAAATAGATATGGCCTCCAACAAGAATGGTGCAATTTCAAACAGGTTGCAATTTTGAACAGAGATGATATTTCAGATTCTCTCTTCTCGTCTCCTCTTTGACTCATCTTCTCTTCTCTATCTCTATTGCATATAGAAGTAGATCTTCTTGGCCATGCCTATGCTTATCAGAGCAACGCGATGCCTGCTAGCGCGATCTCTCGTGCTTCCTCTGTCCCAAGTTGACATGCTGGGCATACATGCCTCATGCTTTACTGATCAGGTGCTCCCATGCTCTACAACCTGCCCACCTTGCAAGGAAACAATAGAGTTTGCACTGCGTATGGTCGAAAGCCGATGTGCAACCACAACAGTGGTCCTCCCTCTCATCAGACAATCAAGGGCATCTTGGACGACCTTCTCAATTATGGAGCTTTGGGCACCCTTTGAAACTTCCTTCCTCTTCTCTGTCTCTATCCAGTTGCCTTAGTCTCTATCCACTTGCCTTACTTATTTTTGAATAGTAGCTAGACTTCAATGGTTGTAGCCTTTCTCTCTTTTCTCCCAAATGACAACTTGAGGATAAGGAAATGACGGTGGACCTCAATACCTCCAATGTGAACTCCAAATAGATCTTCTTGACACTGCAACACTTCCTTCCTTAAGACTCTTCACCTCCTACACAACACCTCGTACACAACAATGGGTGTTGAATAGCTTGTACAAAGGGAAAAAGAATGAGATAGAAAGGATTTAGAATATGCAATGAGAAGCAAATGTTGAAGCCCTATGCCCACTAGCTACCTAGCTTAGCCATGGCTTTGATACCATGTTGAAAAACACGGATCTAGAGCTAGTTAACTATGGTGGGTGGAAATCAAACATACGATACATGATTAGAATGAGAAATTGTAACTCAAGTGAATTAGGTTCCAAGATAGATTAGCTTGGACTCATAAACACAATCTTGAGTGACTCAAAATGATTGTACCATATATTTTGCAATGAGTGTCAAGCACATGCCTTTATAGCTTTTTGAATAGTACCACTTTTCCTCTCAGTGCTTATGGGATTTAGGACATCTCTCATAGAGCTTCTAGAGCATACATCTTTTCTCATAAAGCCACTTATGGGCAAGTCTCTATCCAGCCTCTATGGCCATAACTGTTAAGTATCATTTGATATTCTCAACGTAAAGATGTGGAGCATTATGTGGGATCATGTAGTGATTGTCAGATGTATTCCATGGTAAAGCATAGAGATGGGTTGCAACCGACCTATCCATTGTCTATGCATTACAAATGGGTAGTTGATTTGGTTACCATGCCTACAGGTTTATGGAATATGAGATATCTTGTGCTTGCATGAGAAGACTTGACAAATAAAGTGGAAGATTGAGCTCTTAGTACAAAGACCACTCAAGCAATCTGCAGATTCTTATTGGAAGAAGTCTTTTGCAGGTATGGTTGTGTTAGTAAAGTGGTTGTAGATAGAGGAGAATTGGATGTGGATGAGGCTTGTGACTTCTTTTCATGATTGGATATCAAGCTAGCTTTAACTTTAGCCTACAATCCAAAAGCAAATGGCAAAAGTGAAAGAGGTCATCAGCCTATCATTAAGGCATTAGCAAAGCCATGCAAGGGTAGGATGAAAGAGTGACTAATGCCTATTGAGGAGACTATTGCTACTTGGAGTGTTCTACCATGGGAAGAGGGTTTGAATAGAGAAGAGTTGCTAGTCCTATGTATTAGACAGTTAAAAGAAGGCCTGAAGTCATTGAGACAACCACGAAAAAGCTAAAGACTGTAAGGATCAAGAACAAGAAGAGGTTTGACAAGCAACACAGACTTTGACCACGAGCTATATACGAAGGGGATTGGGTGTGCTAGTTTATGACTGCAGCTTGGAAAATCAACATAGTGCCAGTCCAAAGATGGCAAAGCGGTGGTTTGGTCCATATGTGATAAGGTACAGCCTGCATGCCATGATGAGAGAGGAGGAGGCGCATTTTTCGGTGCATCCTCGTGCCTCCTCTCTCCACGTTTTGCTTTTTTTTTTTTCATGAAAGTTTCATGCTACATTAAAAAGGTTGGGCTCCCAAAGGTCACTTGTCCATTTTGGCCAAATTTTGTCCACCTCTTCGCATCTTGACCATTTCCTTGGCCATTTCCCCGTCCGGACTCCGAATAGAGCTCTGAAAAATCTTGGGCGTCCGGCTTGATGTCTTGCATTGGTCGAAAAATCCTGACAACCCGCACGATAGACTGAAAAATTATCAAAAATCAACAAGTGTCGCTCGGGCGCCTTTAAAGCACTTTGACGCTTAAAATCGTCCTAGCTGGAGCCGCCGCCTTCGACTTTGAATATTTTTCCCTTGATATTCATAATTTTTAGCTATTTTTAAGCACTTCTCGGTATCAAAACTTGCTCTCATTGGCGACCATGGGATAGGGTGACTCAGCCCGTCGAATCCCACAATAGACCTACACAAAACAACCAAAGGAAGCATCAAGTTGATACAAAATAGATACATACTAAACACATCACAGTGCTCACCCTACCCCCTGACAAAACCAAGGCATGACATCCACAAGGAGTAGGCCTAGCATAATCTGATAGAAGGTCCGAAGCTAGTCACTAACCAATTGCTCCAACACGGCCAAACGAAAAAGAACTATCAAAGAGGTTGCCCAAAGTGGTGGTCTGAACTACCTACCTAACTAAGGACAACACAACTAGGAGCTTCTACTAGGCGAGGACTCCTATAGCCTGTTCAAGAAGTATTTTCTTTCAGCACATTTCTTCTTTTAGGGTTTTTATGATTGTCATACTCGGGCATGTAAAAAGGAGGGAGCTAAGCGTAGTGACCCAAGGAGAACAGGGCATCGGCCTCAGGTCTTGTCTCGGTACCCAAGAACCTGCCAGGCCCTCGCAAGGCGACACTTAATCCTTTTCTGACGCTCACTTTTATTTTCGCTCCAACCTTTCTTAATTTCTTCTTTTTCCAGTATGATGCCACCCCTAGGAAGACAAGGCATCAGCCCCGAGTTTGACTCGTCCCTAGGAACCTACCAGGCCCTCGCAAGGAGATGATCAAATACTTATAAATTTTCCTTTCTTTTCTTTTCTAGTTCTATAGGGGGTTAGAACCCCTTTTTACACACCTCTGTATATATTTATTGTCTTTAAGATATTCAGGATTTCTTTTTCTTTATCATCATTATTTTTCTTCTGGCAGGCTTCTCTAACTGCCTCACAACTAACAAGAACTCCTAGAACGGCTGCCTAGCAGGCTAGTAGAACAGGGTCACTAGGACTCCCTTCTAAAATAGGTCTTTCAATGTCTGGCAATGGCTTTACAAGAGGCAACGACTACTCAGACCTCCCTCAAACACACTGAACCTAAACCTCGGGACTTCATGCCTTGGACTCCGGTCACCAACAAGAAAATAAAAATCCTTACAAGCACACAAACACATATATCACAATAACCACAGTATTCATAAAGGAGAGATATCACCTTGATAGGGCCACGAGAAGCTCCCACGCAACAAAAGGCTCCTTCCAAGCTCTTCTTTTGAACTTGTCTAGCACAAGACTAAAACAAACAACCATTAACCGCACCTGTACTAAACAGAAAACTGGCCCTCTCATCCTAATGAAATAAATCACTTCACTACAAAAACTTATCGGCCCTCTTGGCCTAATGAAATAAAACAATAACACCTCGCAAAACGGGCCCTCTTGGCCTAATGAGATCAAACAGAATAACACCTACATATCCTTCCCTAGAATAGCACAGATATACAATAATAAGCTCCTTTCCAAGGAGGAAAAATAGGATCGTAGCCCTAAACTAAATGCATAAGGTTATGACCCATCCCTCCTACATAGATAGCAAGAGGCATACGCATAACATGTTGTCTAATTAACCTATGGGTTTGGGATAATGACGGTAGATTGGTCTCGGCTACTCTTTGCATCACCCATATCAACCATCGTCTGCCATATATTGCATGCTCTGATAACATTCCCCACAAGCTACTAGGTCCTGTTTCATCATTGATAACAATATCCAAACTAGGACCACAATTGAAGAAAAGGTCTTCTTCATAAGTAAGATTTGCCAATGAATCCGCAAACTGATTCTAATAATGTGGAATTAGCTGAAAAGACACTCTCTCAAACTCTTCAAGTAGGGTTATAGCAGTCCGATGATACATACAAAGAATGGGATTCCGCACTGTGTATGTCCCATCTAGCTGATTCAGGATCAACTGGGAATCCCCTTTCACTAACAACCGACGAATACCTCCTTGTTTGGCAATATGCAGTCCCATAATCAAGGCTTTATACTTCGCCATATTGTTAGTGAATCCTACCCCGAGATAAGCAGCTAACTTCATCGTAACTCTTCGTCAGGGATCTTGGATTACTACTCCAACACTCCCTTTTTTATTAGGGCCCCTGGATGCTCCGTCAAAATATATTGTATACGTCCACAATGGGTTTACATAGCCTGCTATCACGAACTCCTCTATTTGTAGTTATGGTAATCAAAGTTTAGCATGTTGAGAGGATGAACTGACGGCTCCATCCCACCTTCTTCATTGAACTCAACAGGGATACTTGTCAACAGTCGTAAGCAGTGATGGCAGAAGGCTTTAATTTCTCACACAAAGGTTCTGTCTTCTTGCTCAATTACTTTGTATCCTTTGCTCCACCAGATAAGCTTCCCCTGATGGTATCTCTGCTCCAGATATGGGTGCTCCAAGTAAGGGATTAACCGCCCCATCAACTAGCTTTTAAGCTCTTTTGCAGGTCTCAAATCATCCCCAGCATGGACCTGCAATGCATTTTCTTTGTATTAGCATACTTAGAAATGATAAGGTTTAATCTTATTAAGATTAACCTTATTTTTAAACTCTACTCCCTGTAGATTAGCTAGTAGGGCCGTAGACCTATTCTTTCCTAGCCTAACAATCTTGTAGGGGCCATCCCATTTAGGTTCCAGCTTCCCTGGAGACAACTCCCTATGTGCATCATAATAGAGGACTAATTGCCCTTTTTTAAAGGTATTTTTTTTTGCTTTAAGGTCATGCAATTGCTTCATCCGATGGCTACCTCCTGGTGTAATAAGCTCTGCAACTTTAGCTCATCCAGGTGGGCTATGGTCATGAAACTGTCAAAAAGGGAATCCTCATCTCCCAAGGAGTGGTTAATTGCAAACCGTATGGTCGGCAATTCAATTTCAAGGGGTAACACACACTCTTTCCCATAAGCCAATTTAAATGGAGTATGGCCGGTAGCTCGCTTGAACGTTGTATTGTACGCCCATATTGCCAGATACAACTTCCTGTCCCAGTCTCGTTTCTTCTCAGAGACTATTTTAGACAAGATACCCACAAGCTGCTTATTAGTACTTTCAACTTGTCTGTTTGCTTGCAGATTATAAGGAGTCATTTTATTATGCTTGATTTGCCAAGCTTCAGTTAAGCTTTTGATCACTTTGTTCAAAAAATGGGTTCCACGGTCCGACACTAGTTCCTTCGGTGGACCAAAACGATAGATAATCAGCTCTAAAAGGAAACTTGTAGTCTCTTTTGCATTGTCCTGCCTCGTCGCCCGCGCTTCTGACCATTTTGTAAAATAATCAGTGGCCACTATAATATACCTCTTCTGGGTAGTAGACGACGGATGATAGGACCCACAAAGTCAATGCCCCACTTCTCAAATGGAAGGATAGCCATGATAGGCGTAAGTGGGCATTTCCTATTCTCTCTACTGTCATGCCTTTGACAGGTGTCACATCTCTTAATATACTCAAAGGAATCTTGGAAGATGGACGGCCACCAATATCCAGCTCGTAAAGCTTTCTGCGATGTCAACCGTCCCGCAAAGTGCCCTCCACATGCAGATTCATGACACTCCTCCAAGATAAAAGGAACCTCGTCAGGCATCACACATCGGCAGTAGATATCATCAACACCCTGCCGATATAGTGTCCCTGGGATCAATGAAAACTTCAATGCCTGTTGTTTGATTTTCCTCTTTTCAGACTTTGATAAACCGGCTCCCGTCTCTCCTGTTGATAGATAGTGTGTAATAGCAGTATACCAAGATGGGATAGAAGCTGTATCAATTTTAAACATTGCCTCAATATCACTTCCTTCAGCCAAAGTCTCTTTCAGCTCCCCGAAATCCACAAGGCATTCCACAATACGCTGCAGCCTCGGTGGCTTACTCTTAATCTCATAATCGAACTCCTCAAAGTGATTAACCACTTTGCCAAATGATCAGGCGGCTGCAGCTTGTTCATAAGCAATCTAAGTCCTTCCGCCTTCATATAGAACACTACCTTTTCATAGAGGATATAGTGCCTGAATTTCTTAGTCCCAAAGACCATCGCAAGACACAACATCTCCATGTAGGTATAGTTAATCTCTGAAATACCGAATTTTTGACTAGCAAAAGCTATTGGATGATACCACTTTTCCTCCCAGATTTGGGCTAAACAGCTGATACCTTGCATGGTGGCTGCTGAAAATATATAGAACACCTCGCCTCTTTTAGGTGATTTTAAAATGGGTGCTTTTACTAGCTCCTATTTTACATCCTCAAAAGCTACCTTACAAGGGTCGCTCCACTCAAATGAACAGTAAAGGATAATAAATTCATTAATGGCAACGCCCTTTCTGCCAAGGCATTTATAAACCTTCGATAATACCCTATCGATGATAGAAAGCTATGAACTTCTTTCGGAGTGCGTGGTGGACTCATATCAACTATGACCTTGATCTTTTCAGGGTCAGTTGCTATCCCTACTGAACTGACACATGGCCTAGCAATAGCCCATAAGGTACTCCAAAGACACACTTCTGTGGGTTAAGAGCGATACAAAATTGTCTGCAACGCTCAAAGCACTTTCTTAAAATAATCAACATCCTTTCCCTTACAGTGGCTGCCCCCAGGTCATCAATAAATACTTTCAACTCATCTGGGGAGATGTCACCAAAGGTCTTGTCTGTTGTTCGTTGCCATGATCCAGGTGCATTGCACAAACCAAAGGCCATCACATGGTACGCAAAAGTACCAAAGACAGTAATAAAAGTTCTTTTCACCTTGTCCTCTTCTGCAATTGGCATCTGGTTGTATCCTGCAAAGCAATCCATGAACGAATATATTTCCCTACCCGCTAATTGATCTAAAATCTGGTCAATAAACGACAACGGGTAGTAATCTTTAACCGTCTGCTTATTCAACTCTCTAAAATGCACACATAATCAGATCTGGTTGTTTTTCTTCTTCTTGATAACAACTGGTGAGTACCATTTTGTGTGTTGTACAGGGAAGATTAAATTAGCTTTTCTTAACTTCTGTAACTCCTCAAACAGCCCGTCCCTCAATTCAAAAGGCATACGCCTTACTTTCTGATGCACACGATGACTGCCATCTTTTACAGGAATAGTATGAACAACTAGGCTGGGAGGAATACCTCTCAGTTCATCATAACTCTAAGCAAAGATATCGCGGAATTCTTGAATCAAGGACACATAGTCCTCCCTTTCTACTGAACTAAGCATGGAACCTAATTTAATTGGCCGTGAATCATTCGGCATGCCAAGGTCTAACTCAATCACATCCGTATCTCTTATCCTATCTTGAGGCTCTATCAGCTCATTTAGAGTTATCTGATAGTTATCCTTTGTAGTGGACCCCTCTTTAGATTCGTCACTGGATGATGTCTCACTACCAGATGGATCCTCTGCTGTTTCTAATTCAGTAGACGATAAAGGAGCTCTCTCACTTTGAGGAGACTTAGGATAAGCATCGACTATTACTCGATTAGCACCTCGACCTAGAACCACTCGACCAGCGGGTATATCGACTTGACAGTCTGTTCGTAAGATCCAAGGCCTACCTAGCAAAACCCGATAGCTAGGGCGTCCTGCAAATCTTATCACCCTAAAGTCCAAGAAGCATTCTACACTTGCAACTGTAACATGGACCTTAGTAACACAACCTTCTGGTTGTCTTAGACTATCATCAGCCATTCTCAGAAGGGTGGAGTTGTCTTTCTGGATGCCTAGACCCAACCTCTCCATCAACTCTGAACTCATGATATTGAGACGGAGGATCCAATGTCTACAATGGCATGTTCTACTAATATTCCATCCACATAAGCTAGAACCCTAGGGCAGTTCTTTTCAGCATGGTCAAACCAATCTTCCCCTACTCGTGCTATGCCCAGGGGTTCCACAATATACTCGATACGCAGGATCTTCTTAAATTCCTTGCGTACTCCTGGAGATAATTTGATCAATTGCAAGAGGTTCACATCTGGTTTAACTTCGCAAAGAGAACTTGCTAAATCAAAGTCATGATAAGTAGCCAAAGCTCTCTTTTCTCGCCAAACCATCCTCTCTTTTGGTCTTTGGACCGGTTTTGGTGCTTCTTTCTTGGCTCTTGCCTTCTTTCTTGGCATTGCCTCATCCTTCTTAGGGTCAGCTTTCTTGTCAACCGGCCTTAGCGGTCCCCCTTCTATGCTAGCATTCTGGACTTGCGTCCCCTTATCCCCTTGTTTAGGGTTTACCTCGATCGGTTTTGCATTATCTTTATCAACCTCTTTAGCCTTTTGGCCCCTTGTCACGGCTCTTAAGTTAGAGGTTTCAGCATCATTAACTCGTACAGCCTCAATAAGGCTGACTCCGTTGCCTTGTGGCAACTCTTCTATAGTTGTTTTTCCCCTCTGCAATATTTGCCTAGGTGCATCACTCTGCTGCAAGTTATTTCCTTGTGCTCTATGATTCACTGGGCCCGGTTGTTTACTCCCTTGTTGCAGAGAACTAATCTTACTTCAACAGGTAGCAGCTAGATGGCCTGACTTCCCACAAATGTCACATTTCACATTTGGACAGTTTCTGGGGAAGTGCTGTCCACCACACCATTTACAACTAAATCTAGAGGGTTCACCCTCTTCAGGGCGTCGACTCCCTATCAAATTTTGTTGCTTCTTCAAAAAATTAACGTCGACGGCTATTTGTCGATATTGTTCGGAAATCATATCGGTATAATGCTTCATCATATCCTTGACTTCGCAAAGGACATTAGATGCACTCTACTCATAGCCTTGATCATCGACCCGTCGTTCCATTGGCCTAACGATCTAATTTGGCATTGACTGTTGACCCACAGGAACAACATTAGAACTCGAAACTTGGCCTCCAACATTTGGTGGAGCCAACTGACTTGCCATAGGCATAGTCACACTGGGAGGAGCTGGTAGTAAAGGTACATTCGAAACCATACTCCCTCTCCCAATAGGGTTAGTCATAGGCATCCCTTGACTTCCATTCATCAATGATGGATTGCCACCAGTTACTAAACCCCCATTAACATTCATTCCAGAGGAGTAGGCCGTTTGTAATCGTGCTTCTACTCCCTCTGCCCGCATAATAGTGGTGTCTATATCTGCCAAGGCCACACTGCTCAATTGTACTTGGATATTAAAATCTAATCCATGCAAAAAGTATTGCAATTGGGCAGCCGTTGGAATGGGAATGTAAGTTTGTAACTTACGGAATACTTCCTTCAACTTCTTAGCATATGCTTTCACATTCTCGTGGGGATCTTGACGTGTTACATTCAAGACCCGCAACCAATATTGGCCACCTCATTCAAGGGCATATTCCGCTCAGAAAGCTGCATAGAATTGATCAATGGTGGTTATGGTTCCAGACTCTATGCTGTGATACCATACACGTCATATTGAAGAACATCATGAGATGTCCCTCATCTTGAATGCGATAATTAAACATCAATCTTTGAAATTCACAAATGTGAAATTCTGCATCCTCTTCCGTTAACCCATTAAAAATGGGTAAGAGAACTCCTAAGGCCGGTAAATCCAGCGTCCCTGCAGGAATCGCAATAGGCTGTGCCATGGTGACAATCGGATTAGCAGTAGGAGCTTGGAGTGACGGGTTCACACCCCCACTTAAAGTGGGTAAACTTGGTGGAGGAGAGGAAGATCTTACACTTCCTCCTGCACACCTAATGGAATAGGTGGAGTAGTTAAATGACTAAGACCACTGCTTCGTATACGTACTGGGCTACTCCTTTGAGGAGAATAAGGCTCACGATCTCTAACTGCCGTCTAGCCCTCTCAGCACGTTCTGCTTTCTGGATTTTGGCTTGACGGTCCTTGTCAGAGGACATAAACCAACTTCCTTTTGGTCCCTGAAAATCCTAGATTCGAAAGCCACCACTTATAGGCGGCTCCCGGCAAACGCACCACTGATGGAACCTAAAATGGGCCGGCACTGGCTATGGCACTAGTCGGACCTCATGCTCATGACATACAAACACCCTCACGGCCTTGCAGACTAGGAGCGTCAATCTAATGCTAAAGGACAAACTGCCCTAAAGCTTAATTCATGCGTTTATAGTTTATAGTCCAACATTTCCCTAAAACTCCTCAAAGGGAGAACCCAAAGTACATAGACATAATGCCTCATCACACGCACATAGGAGGCACTCCACCGACTAATAGTCGGAGCCCCACTGCAGCTCTCCTACATCGCATGGATTGGCCCTTTGATGCGTTGCTAAACATATAACACAAACGAGCACAAAATCTTCTCTTTTATATTTCTCGTATTTCCAGGAGATATACCATGCTTCCTCACTTCACAGTCCCTTAAGAAACCGACCCTCTACCCTATGGTAAGGGATAACCTCACACTCTCAATCGTGGGTCAAAGTCCTAAGAAAACAATTGCTATGCAGTCCAGGAGATTTTCCTTCGATACCATGAACCATGCATAGTGCATAATGTAAATGGTTTAGTGCACAAACAATAGAAAATTAGCATTGTGTATCGTGCGTAACCAATCTTTTCATGATTTCCATGCTAACGTTTATGTATTGAAACCAGGAGAGACACCGAGCCTTACGCTCATGTTGCCTTTTCCTTTATTTTAAAACAACGTCCTATAGCCATGATGCAATACATAAATCAGATTTAGGATTGTACTTTGATGCTCAAACTCCCCTCTCACCCTATCGTTTAATATTTTGCAATCGTTGATAGGTGTAAGAGTCGTTTTATATGTATTTCTTTGTAGAGAAAGAAATAAATACGGACAAAAACATAGAAATGAGGGTAAACTGCGGCTAACCTTGTGCTCTACCTTCATTATACATTGCACAAACACTTATGTAATTTTTTGGAATTTTCCTTTTATCGTTTCCTAAATTTCTCCCATTTAAAACCCATTTTCCACCATTTTTTTGTATTTTTCCTCTATTTTCTTCAATAAAAAATGACTAGAAATTAAGATTGATTATGGACTGTGGCCCTTGGATTCTTTGACAACAAAATTTCAGGTTTTATTGATGTTATATCTCATATTTCCCCTTTATTTTACAAAAAATCTCCATTTTGCCTCTTAAACGTGTGTTTTACGGGTTTTATACCATTAATTTCAACCATAACACTTATGATTTTCTGATTTCCTGAGCATAAACTGATCAAAATCATAGCAAACAACAACATAATGCATAATCAGCCCATGGGAACAATATTTCATCAACCAAATAGCATAAAAACTCATTTTTTCTTCATAAAAATTGAATTACCGCTTAGGCTTTTTGTCTCGGGATCTCAGTTTTGCTATGGGACTACGTGTCAGCCCTCATTCAATCTCCAGCATCTTCAAGAACAACGCTCTTCATCTCTTCATCCACCCGAAAGCAATCCAGTCTCATCCGGACATCATTCTTCATTGTCTTCTTCCACACAAGAACAGCCCCTTAAGGGAGAGAGAGGGAGGAGAGAGAAAGACTGAAATCAGAGATCTCCATTGAGGCCACCATTTGACGGGCGAAGCATGGTGATAGAGTTAGCATACAGAGGAGAATCACTGCCAATGATCATTGGGGGGGGTTGTTTACAGCCTGCATGTCATGATGAGAGAGGAGAAGGCGCATTTTTCAGCGCATCCTGGTGCCTTTTCATGAAAGTTTCATGCTACATTAAAAATGTTGGGCTCCCAAAGGTCACTTGCCCATTTTGGCCAAATTTTGTCCACCTCTTCGCATCTTGATCATTTCCTTGGCCATTTCCCTCTGTCCTGACTCCGAATCGAGCTCTAAAAAATCATGGGCGTCTGGCTTGACGTCCCGCATTGGCCGGAAACTCCTGACAACCTGCACGTCAGTCTGAAAAATTATCAAAAATCAACAAGTGTCGCTCGAGCGCCTTTAAAGCACTTTGACACTTAAAATCGTCCTAGCTGGAGCCGCCACCTTTGACTTTGAATATTTTTCCCTTGATATTCATAATTTTTAGCTATTTTTAAGCACTTCTCGGCATCAAAACTCCGCATCAAAACTCTGCTCTCACTCTCTTGCCAACATTTCTTCTACTTCATTCTTTTCAACATCTTTGAATTTGGCTTTCATTTTAGTATAAAGGGAAAAATATTTGATTCTTAAAGGTATCAAAATTCATTCTTTTGAGGATCTCCATAGTGCCATTGTCCTGATAATACCAACTTTAGAAAGTTTCAATAGCATAGGTGGTGAAGAACACTTTGGCTACCAACTTCCAATGGGTTGCCAATTGGACAAACAGAAGGTTGTCAGTGCACCAAGCATCAAACGTATCTTGTTGTTAAGCGTCCAAGACCAAATTCCAACTCTTTTCCTTCTTATTCTTGTGAACCTCAACTTACCATGACTCTTGAAGCTTCTTCGCAATATCCCACTTGATGTTGTTTAGAAATTCTTGAATGAAGGCCAAATCTCCCATGGATGGGTATTCTATTTGTTTTTTCTTTGCTCTTCAGTTTTGTGGAAAACAATTTGCTATAGTGATATAACTTTCTATAGCTTTAGAAAATAGTGGGGTCAATCTATCACATAGAGCTTGCATCAAGATAGTGACATGCTTCTGCCACCCATTGAGGAATGCACTTCTTGTAGAAAGTGGCTTTGGCAATGAAGATCTCTAATTCTTCAACAATAGCAATAATTTTATAATGTTCCATTTCTTTTCTTCCTCTTCAGCAGTGCTATTTCTTCTAGTTTTAGCCTCTATTGGTGCTTGTTGATGGCACTATTCTCTAGCTATGCACAAAAAACATGGAGCCCCAAGATGAACACTAAGAAAAATGAAAAAGTACTGTAAGAAAATCTATCTTGTCACACCAACAAGCATGTTCTTCTAGTTGAATCAACCATACTAAGAAAAAGAACACCAATCTTTACAAATCTTCATGTAGCATCATATAGTAAATATTGCACGGATTTATCATAACAAATCTTTAACATATTCTTCATTTTCTTCATAGAAACCATCAAAGAACCACAAGTACTTTGAATGGAATTCATTACATAGTATTCATCTTTCATCATCTTCATAGTCTTTCTCTTATGTAGATATAATGTTTCTCATAGAAAATTGACTACCTCTCATACACTACCTCTCTCACATACGCTCTCTCTCAATAGTACATTGGAATAGCCAAAAATTACTCTCAATAATCCTCTCTTGGTCGTGGATACCCCTCCCAAGAGGTATGCATGATATGAAGAGTCACTAGAGCCACTATAGTGTCCCTTGGAAGTTGACTATTGTCACTGTCACTGGAATCTTTAGTTCAAGTCTTCTTCAACTACTTCTTTTACTTCTTCAAGCTATTTTAAGCTTGTATTCTTAGTCTTCCAAGTTTGAAAAATATTCTCCAATCTAAGCATCCATCCATCAGAACATATACAAAAGCAAAAAGAGGCTTACAAACTAGCTACATAAGCTCTACAGAATACTAAAAAAGGCATAAAAGCCATATAGCTCAAACCAAAACCACTTCAAACTACCAAAAACTTGTTAACACACTTTCAATCATTCCTCAAAAGACTCATTCACAATCTCAACCTTACAAACATAAGGAAAATAGATCAAAAGACCTTATCAGAACCAAATAGATACATTATAGAACCTATTAAAACATCATATCTCAGCCAAAAACCATCATGAGATTCTCAAACCTTTTCAACCCTTCCTAACACACTCAAAAATACTTCCAGCACATCCAAAATCAATCAATCCATTGCAAAGTCAACCATTCATCTCACAAAAACAACAAGAATTAGCCCAAAAAAACAAGTCAATTTAGCTCTCAACAATGCTCTTCATGTGGATTGTTTTGGGTTGTGAATAACAATCAAGAACAAGGTAGCAAGCTAAAAATGGATATTTGATTACAAATAGGGCTTCTCTTGAGTTCTGCCCACCACTGGATTCTCAATCTCTACCTTTGGTAGACATAGTATAGACAACGAACATAGAGTTTTTTTTGGATTTGGAGCAATATCTATATCATGTTTTAATGCTATAATAAAGCTATAATTATAGGGATAAAGTGCTTCTAAAGACTCACAGAGTATTTATAGGGATTTATGAATTCTAATTTATGTGTCTTGTCTATGGTGGTGCCACCTATCATCTTCCATCAGTAGATTGATGTATTCATGAGATTTTGAGGTGTTGCCTATAGGTTTTGTATTATGTTCAATAGAGATTATTTGTGTATTAGTGTGTATACTGAGCTATAATCTCAGTTTGTCTTGGGCTATCATCCCAAGTGTGTGCATGTGTCTTTGTCTTGGGCATATCTATAAGACATGAGATGTATTATAGATTGATTGCTCTACTAAGTTGTATGAAATGAAGCTACTCAATTTCACCTCTATCTATCTCCTTAGATATTCTAAATTCTAAATTCTCTGTCTTTTATCTTGTGGCATCTCTCAATCTCCATACAACCTTTTGTCTCTTACCCTTGCAGTAGACCTTTAACCCTACACACTTCGATATTGTTCATTTGAGGGTTATAAGTAGTAATTTTATTATGCTTAACCTTTAAAGCTTCAGTCAAGTGACAATGATCTTATTTAAGAAGTGTGTATCACGATAAAAAACAAGCTCCTTTTGTGGATGGAAGTAGCTCATAATTTATTCTAGGATGAAATTGGTTGTTTCCTTGGCATTATCCTTCATAGTAGCATGGGCTTCAAGCCACTTCATGAAGTAGTTTGTTGCCATAGGGACATACCATTTTTGCATTGTTAACAACAAAGGACATACAACAACATCAAAGCCCCATTTTTTAAAGGGCAATGTCATTAGAATGGGATTAAGAGGCAATTTACAATTTTCCCTAGCATCATGTCTTTGACAAACATCACACTGCTTTTCATATTCAAAATAATCCTAGAAGATTGTTGACCACCAATATCTAGCATACAATACCTTTTGAATGGTGATCCATCTAGCAAAATTACTTGCACACATTGATGATACGCTTCATCCACATCCCTTATGTACAAAATATATGCTATCAAGGAAAAGCCAAGTGTTTGATATATAATCTTCCTCTTTTTTTACAAAGATAATTTTTTTGTTGGATTGTCTATAGATAAATAATGGGTGATCTTGGTATACCATGAAGGAATAGAGGCTGCATCAATCTTGCACAAATCCCCACAATCATTGATATCAACCTACTCTTCTTTAGGCTCACCGAATTCCACTAAACATTCAACAATTCCTTGCAACTTTAGTGGCTTACTCCAAATCTCATAATCAAATTCTTGTAAGGAAAATAGGGCTATTGGTGGGCTCATTGCTACAATGACAACTATCTTTTCACGACCAATAACAATGCCAAGAACACTCACAACATGTCCTACCATAGGGCACCCCAAATACACAATTTCACGAATTAAGTGTGATACATTACTCTTGACATCTCTCAAAGCATTTATGAATCACAACAAGCTATCATTCATGTTGAGATATCGAGCTCCACTCGTGATACGCCAGGGTGACCGTTGTGTATTTATGTCACCGACTTGTCAGTTGCAGACGCAGTTGGTACACCGCCCATGAATAATAGCTACATGATAGCTATCCTTATCTACTCTAGTTTATGGCTCAGTTAGTATGCCACCTTAGTTAGTTGAGTTTGGTTTGAGATCCATATATAGGGTTCTTCTATTTCTTTGTACTTAAGTTCTTTTGGCTTACACAACTAAGAAGAGGAAAACTGTTTTCAGCCTCCACCCTTGTGTGTCTTCCCCCATTGTGCAAGCAAGAAAGCTTCAAGCGAGACTCCTTCCTTCTCTCCCACAATCTTGACATGGTATCAGAGCCTTGTTCGTGGTAAGGAGCTCAAGAAAGCAAGCCAAGCTCGCGGTGTTCTGGTAAGAGGAGCAGTGTTGCTTTCATTTTCTGTTTTGGGAGCAGATCTCTGCAGCAGGTAGCACAGCCGAAAAGTGCAGGAGTGCATTGTCTCAGGTTGAGACGCCCTTCGCGGTGAAGCAAGAGGGCAGTATATGCTGCGCAACAGGGCTTTAGCCCTACAGCGACCTTGTTTTTTTGATTTGAGGCCATTTCGGGGCCTGTTTTGGAGGCGGAACTTTTCTGCACGCACTCAGGAAAAGGCCCACTTTTATGCTGTGCAGCCATTGTTCTACAGGTCGGTGAATAGTTACTGTAAAAATTGCATTGTATGCTTGTGCACAGAGACATTGGGAGTTACAGAATCATCCTTGTTGCCTGTTGATGCAAAATCGTCACTAGAAAGTGACTGTGTGGTCAAATACCACTTTCGCCAGTTTTGCAGATTTTCCCTTGTGAGGGTGAAGCTGTGGTTTTTGCAGTGACAGAATTTTTTGCAGTCTTCTGTAATGGCATCTGATTCTCTTTCACAGATTGTCACTGAAAAGCTTGACAAGAACAACTTCCAAGCATGGAAGTTTAGAATGACGAATTTCCTTATGGGAAAAGGATATTGGGAATTTGTTGCAGGAAATGAAGAAGAACCAGTTCTTCCAGATGTTCCCAATCAACAGCAAATGCAGGCATTTAAAGCATGGCATGAGAGAGCCAGGAAAGTTATGTATTGGCTGTCTATCAGCATTTCAGACTCTATGATTGTGCATATTCAGGATGCAAGTACGCCAAAGGAGGCATGGGATACTTTGTCAAAAATGTATAGCACAAATATGCAAGCCAGGAAAATGCAGCTCAAGCAAGAGTTGCACAATGTGCAAAGAGAAAATATGAGCATCAATGACTACCACATGAAGGTGAAGAAGATTGCAGATGCACTTGCTTCCATTGGGTCACCAGTGGAAGATGATGATTTAGTTTCTGTGACCTTGAATGGTCTAGGAAAGGATTATGCACAGTTTCGGACATCCATTTCAGTTCGTGAAAGATTTCCTGATTTTGAGGAGTTGATTGCTCTTCTAATTTCTGAGGAACAGAGAAATGGTGGTGCATCTTCTTCAGGAGGAACTTCAAAAGAAGCTGTCTTCTACTCAAATGCTGGAAGAGGTAGAGGCAGAGGTAGAGGAGGCCGATATGGAGGCCGTGGTAGAAATCAGAATATGCAGCAAACTCAAGAAAACCAGTCCTATGGAGGAGGACGTGGTAACTCTAGAGGCAGGGGGAGCCAAAGAGGTCGTGGTGGATGGCAAAGAGGCCAAAATGCAAACAGTAATGTTGAATGCTACTACTGTGGTAAAATGGGTCATATGGCTAAAGACTGCTATAAAAGCCAGAATGACATCATGAATGGAAAACTGCAACAAGGGAATTATGCATCTTCTAGTAGACAGGGTGATGACAGAAATGAGCACTTGTTTATGGTGCAGCACATGAACAATTCTGTGACAAGTGCAGAAGAAAGCAATGATGTATGGTATGTTGACTTGGGTGCATCAAACCACATGACAGGTCATGCAGAATGGATGGAGGATGCAAGAAAAATGGAAAAACCAGGATTTGTGGAGACTGGTGATAATACTGCACATCCTATTGTGCAGATTGGAAAAATTCCTTTGTCTATGCAGGATGGGAAAAAGAAATACCTCTTCGATGTATTTCATGTTCCGAATATCACCAAGAATCTGGTTTCTGTTGGTCAAATGGTTGAGCAGGGCTTGCAGGTCAGATTTAATCCTCATGGATGCTTTGTTGAGGATATGAAAAATAAAGGTCGCTTGATAGCAAAAGGAAAGAAGAAGGGCAGAATGTTTACATTGGATGCAAACATGTCTGAATTGAGTGCAGCAATGTTTGCACATGGGACCGGTGTAGTTGTAGATATTGATATCTGGCATAAACGCATTGGTCATGTTAATGTACAGCGACCTTAATCAATGCAGGCCCAAAATATTGTTGCAGGTTTGTCGAAATTCAAGGTTGCAGAAATGCATAAGGTATGTGAAGCTGTCAGTTTGGAAAACAGGCAAGGAAACCATTTCCTAGACATGTTCAAGAGAGTAAGAAGCCATTGGAATTAATCCACTTTGATGTGTGGACAACTAAAGCTGCATCTCTTGGAGGCTGTCATTATTTTGTCAGTTTTATTGATGACTATAGTAGAAAAGTTTGGGTGTATTTTATGAAAAAGAAAAGTGAAGTTTTTGGGCACTTCAAAACTCTTAAAGCGATGGTTGAAAAAGAAACAGGCCTACAGATAAAATGCCTAAGGTCAGATGGAGGGGGAGAGTACCTCTCAAATGAGTTTGCAAGGTTCCTGCAGGAGCATGGCATAAAGTAGCAATATTCATGCAGTCATACCCCACAACAAAATGGAATTGCAGAAAGGAAAAACAGGCATATTGGAGAGGTATCTTGTGCCATGCTCAATGAAAAAGACTTGCCAGATTTTTATTGGGCTGAAGCAGTTGCTACAGCAGTCTACATAATGAACAGGACTCCCACTGCAACAATACATGGAATGACTCCAGAGGAGAGGTATACTGGTAGGAAACCAGATATTTCTCATTTAAAATTTTTTGGTTGCATTGCCTATGTACATGTGCCAGATGAGTTGAGATCCAAGTTGGATCCAAAAGCTGAGAAGTGTATCTTTATTGGTTACTCTCTGCAAGCAGAAAGGGTATAGATGCTATAACCCTTCTACTCGTAAGTTTACAGTGAGCAGAGATGTTGTTTTTGATGAGATGAGTAGCTGGTATAAACCAGTAAATGTGATTGATGATGTAGATGCACAAAATGGTAATGCTGCACAAAATTCACAACAGCTGTCACAAAATATTAGTGGACCTGGAGCGTCCTCTAGTAATGGTTCACATTCTTCGCCATGGACAGGCAGATTGAGATCAGGAGAATCTTCTCAAAGTAATGCAGATAGTGGTATGTAGGTATCACGAAAAGGAAAAGAGAAGGTTGATCAGCCCATGTTTGATGCGAATGCAGGTCACTCTTATGTGGATGGTGAATCCAGTGGCTCAGAACAGAGCATTGATGATGAGTTGGGTATTCCTTCTATTGTTACACCTGGAGTAAGGAAGACCAGGGATGTTTTGAGAGCACCTAGGAGTGAACCTACTTTGCGCAGGTCTTCGAGAGCTAGGTATCCTGTGGATAGGCTGAAATATGATGGATTTACAGCCATTCACTATGCATATATGGTTAAAGTGATACGTGAACCAGAACCCACTTCTTTTGAGGAAGCCATGGGAAAAGAAAAATGGGAGAAAGCCATGGATGAAGAAATGGATGCCTTGGAAGCAAATGCTACATGGGAATTGGTACCTTTGCCTAAAGGTAAAAATGCAATTGGTTGTAAGTGGGTTTATAAGGTGAAGCACAATGCAGATGGTTCTGTGAACAGATACAAGGCAAGATTAGTAGTCAAGGGGTATGCACAAACATATGGCATTGACTATGAAGAAACATTCAGTCCGGTTGCAAGGATGGCAACCGTAAGAGCAGTCATTGCTATGGCTGCATCAAAGGGATGGTCTTTACATCAGATGGATGTAAACAATGCCTTCTTGCATGGTGATTTGCAAGAAAAGGTCTATATGGAGCAGCCACCAGGTTATGTGCATGCTATTCATCCTGAGTTTGTTTGCAGGTTGAAGAAAGCCTTGTATGGCTTGAAGCAAGCACCTAGAGCATGGTCTGACAAGATAGGACAGTATCTTGTCACTATTGGCTTTCAGATTTCCAAGGCAGATTTCTCACTTTATGTGAGAAAAACAGAGAAAGGTATTATGCTACTTGTCATTTATGTTGATGATTTGATTATGACAGGTGACAGTGATGAAGATATCCTTCATGTGAAAATGCTATTGAAGCAGAAGTTTGAGATGAAGGATTTGGGAGAGTTGCATTATTTCTTGGGCATTGAGGTGATTAGATCACCAAGTGGGATACAGCTCTTGCAGAGGCAGTATGGATTGGACATGCTGTCCAAATATGGGATGATAGGCTGTAAGCCTATTTCAGTTCCTTTAGAGCAGAATGTGAAGCTGAGCACAGATGCAGGTGAGGTCCTAGAAGACCCTACTATGTACAGACGCATAGTAGGAAGTTTGATTTATATGACTATTACCAGGCCAGATTTGAGCTATGTTGTTGGATTGGTAAGTCAGTTTATGCAGGCTCCAAGGAAACCACATTTGGATGCGGCTAGACGCATACTCAGGTATGTGAAGTCCACATTGCAGTATGGACTATTTTATGAGACCGGGGTTCAGATACAATTGCATGGATACACTGATGCTGATTGGGCTGGTAGTATTTCTTATAGACGATCTACCAGTGGATATGTGTTCTCTTTTGGGAGTGCTGCAGTCACTTGGAGCAGCAAGAAACAGCCTACAGTTGCCTTATCGAGCACAGAGGCTGAGTACAGGGGTGCAGCAATGGCTGCATGTGAGGTAGCTTGGTTGCATAAGCTACTTTATGATATGCATCAGTCTACAGATGGGCCAGTTGTCATTTATTGTGACAACATGAGTAGTATACACTTGGGAAATAACCCAGTCTATCATGCTAGAACAAAGCACATTGAGGTGCATTATCACTATGTGCGAGAGAGGGTTTTACTAGGTCTTATTGATCTAGTTTATGTCAGCACAAAGGATCAGGTAGCTGACATATTCACAAAGGCATTGGGCGCAGAGAAGCTATGCAAGTTCAGAGACCTGCTTGGTGTGCTGGAATTGGGATTGAGCTCGAGGGGGAGTGTTGAGATATCGAGCTCCACTCGTGATACGCCAGGGTGACCATTGTGTATTTATGTCACCGACTTGTCAGTTGCAAACGCGGTTGGTACACCGCCCATGAATAATAGCTACATGATAGCTATCCTTATCTACTCTAGTTTGTGGCTCAGTTAGTATGCCACCTTAGTTAGTTGAGTTTGGTTTGAGACCCATATATAGGGTTCTTCTATTTCTTTGTACTTGAGTTCTTTTGGCTAACACAACTAAGAAGAGGAAAACTATTTTCAGCCTCCACCCTTGTGTGTCTTCCCCCATTGTGCAAGCAAGAAAGCTTCAAGTGAGACTCCTTCCTTCTCTCCCACAATCTTGACAATTCATAGGTCACACCAACTCCCAAATTATCTATAAATGCCACCAAAGGTCTTATCAACCATCCTCTACCAAAATCTTGGGGAATTACATGAACTGAGGCCATAACATGATACATAAAAGTAATAAATATCGTAATTAACGTCATTCTTAGCTTATCTTCTTAAGCAAAGGGCATTTTCTTGTAGCCCACGAAATAGTCCATGAAGGAATATATCTCTCATACTACCAATTGATCTAAGAATTGTGCAATAAAGGGCAAGGGATAATAGCCCTTGACCTTCTACTTAGTGAGCTCCTTAAAATCCACGTATAGAAATATTTGATTGTTCTTTTTTTCCCTAATTATCACCAATGAGAATCATTCAATATGTTTCACAAGGAAAGTCAATCTGTCCTTTCATAAATGTATCAATTCCTCAAAAAGAGGACCTCTAAGCTCAAAAGACATTCATATAACCTTCGATCTCACTGGATTACTCCCTTCTTTTAATGGGATTGTATGCATGGCAATATTGGGGAGAATCTCCTTCAGCTCATTGTAACTCCATGCAAACTTAAGATAACATAGTGGATCTAATTCTACCACATCATCATCGTGGATTCGATCTTTTGTCCCAATCGGCTCATTTAGATACAACTGATAGACTTCATTTGTGGTATAACCCTCATCATATTCGATAAAATTAGATGTTTTAGCCCTGGAGGTCCCCTCAACACTTCCCATCCCATTCTATAGTGGAAAGTAAATCCCTTTCGTTCAATGGATATTTCAAGATAAGCATCTAGAGTGGTCCTCTTTAAACCATGCCTAAAGATCAATCATCCAACTGTGATATCAACCAAGCAATTAGAACGTAAGATCCATAGTCGTCCCATGAAGAGTTGATAACTTGGCCTTCCAACAATTTCAATCATGCAAAAGTAAAAAATACACTCAATTTGAGCTATCATCACATGTACTTGGGAAATCATCCCATGTGGTTGCCTTAAACTATCAATGTACTTGGGAAATCATCCCATATGGTTGCCTTAAACTATCATCTACCATCTTCAAAATGGTGGTGACAGCTTTGTGAATGGGTAAACCTAGCCTCTCCAATAAGTCCATGCTCATAATGTTTATGGAGGAGCTACGATCTATCACTATAATTTCTATCAAGTTGCCATCCCTAACCTTTTCCATTTGTAATAAATCCTCATCTCTTTTGCATTCCACTTTGGGCTTGCAATTTGTGTGGAAAGAAATTGTGGACACGGTCCATAAAAATGGTGAGATATGCCCATTCCCACCTCTACAAATGTTATGAGTCTTCTAATTATAACTCTAGGAGATTTTACAATTTTATGGGGATGAGCTAGACTCTTGATTTCTTTTACAAAAATACAAAATTCTTATATCAATGGTAGGTGTTAAAAAGGAAAGAGTTAATTATTCTCATCGTAACCTTGTAGTGCATAAAAATAATATGATGAGGTTCATTCCATCACATTTTCACCACTATTGTCTAAAAATAATATGATGAGGTTCATTCCATCACATTTTCAGCACTAGTGGTTTACCATTTTTTGTTATTGTCCTCTAGCTTTACCAGTTATTTTCCCATCTTGTTATCTCTTTATGTTAATAGAGTGCTACTTAGAATTCAAGTTTTATGTAAAAGTTAATATCCTTGATTTGAGAATAAATAAACTTCTTTGCTTGGGAATATTTGAACATGAAAGGGCTTGAATCATGGCATGAGAGAACTAGACCCATGATTCTAGCATCACAAGTTTTCTTTGAAACTAGAGGTAGTTCTTGCTCACATGCAATAGTATAGGATGAATCCTAGCATGTAAAATTTGGCGAAGGAAGAAATTGTTTGCTTGTCTTTTGCAAGTTGGTTTTACTAGAAGACCATGTGGAATGGATTTCTTCAATTCTGATTATCCTTGAGAAGAATAAGAAAACTTGATCTATGTTGTAGAATATACAAAATTGAATGAGTTAACCATTTGAGATTCATTCCCTATTCCTTATTTTGATATTCTTGATGAAGTATCAAAGGACAAAATGTATTCTTTGCTAGATGGTTTCAACATCTATAATCGAGTGTGGATGGCATCGGAGGACCAACCCAAATCTACTTGTATCACAATACAAGGGTTTCCTTTTCTCCACACGATCATGTGATTGTTAGGGTAAAGGCCAATGGTTAATAGCCAAGTGGACACCCCTTGTATGTGTATGTTGTATAGTCATATAGTCATATATAAGTGAAGATAACAAAGAATAAGGGTACCATTCAATTTTTACCCAATAACTCTCTTGTGTTCTTCTCTCTCTCAACCCTTTTGCACACCATAGCTTCTACTCACATCCCATTGTTGCTTCCCTTTCAATTGGTATCAAAGCAACATTCGTTGTTCATGGGAGCTTGTGATTAGAGTGAGTAGCATGAGGAGTGAAGCTTTGTTGCAAAGGTTGAGGATTCAAGCTTCTTATTCAATATTGATGCTTGCTACCCACACACTAACAGAGGCACTATTCTCTTTGCGTTGGGATCTAGATCTGAGTCAAGCAGGTGATTGAACCATTGATACTCAATTTAGGGATGTAATAACCCACTTTGGCAATACTTTGGCAACTGTTTGGATTGGCTTTGGAGCAAAATATATTGGCATTGGATGCTTAGGAATAGATCTTGGTACATGACTTTGATGTGTGCAAACACAAGGGAAACTTGTTTTTTGGAAGCAAAGGGTTTGCTTGGATCTATTAAGGGGTTTTCTTGAGCTCAAGCTTTGCTTGTTTTGAAGTGGAGTCTACTTATGTTTGCAAAATAGAGAGAGACTTGATAATTTTCCAAGATAGTGATATCTATGGGCTTTGTTGTGCTTATCCAAATACTCTAGGAGGATGCTTATGTTAAAAATGACCTATGTGAATGCGTTTTTGTTAAATTAAGCTGCTCCCTATATATTTTCATTATCTAGAAGCTAGATGACGTCTATCTTATCACAGAAACCTATTCGTAAGATTTAAACATTAGTTGGCAAATAACTACTTCGCACACAAGGGCTCCTGAATTACTCCCTGGCTTTGGATTACACACAAATTTTGATGAAATTTTTATCTTGGAGGATTTCTTGGCTCACTTTGCACAATTTATGCACGTTGAATTTGATGTGTGAAGGCAATTTGTATGTGTTTGGTCTTCAATGTTTATTTTATGCTCAAGAGATGCCTAAAATACTTGGAACGACTTGTAGAAAATTCATATACCCTAGGGAGTGCTAAAATATCATTTTTACATAAGTTTTGTACTAGTTTGATATTTGAATAGCCATTTTTAAGCTTTGTGAGCACTTTATTTGCAACCCATTGGTCTACTTTAAGCTTGCAATTGGGTATTTTTTTGGTGTGCAGACATACTTTTTAGTGTAGACATACTTTTTATTATTGAAAGGCTTGATGGTACAAAATTTTCATATTGGAAAAAGTAAATATACACGGTTGGTCCAAAACAAGCAAGTAAACCCGATCAAATGTAGTCGGATTAAGCTTGAGGACATGGATGCAAATATATGGGAGGAATTAGATGAGCTTGCATGCTTTAAGATTATGTTGAAACTCTCAAAGTCCATATATCTTAATTTGAAAAATACATCAAATGCATATGGTATATGGAAAGATCTTTGTGACTTATATGAAAAACAAAGTGTAGCCTCACAGGTTTATTGGCTTAAAAAACTCATTGATCTCTGTAGAGAGGAGGAGGCTTTGATATCTAATAAGCTCAATGAGTTTAACACTATGTTTAACCACTTGGCATCTCAAAAGTTCTTCTTTCATGATTTAGTGAAGATTATGTTCTTGTTAGTCACCTTGTCTCCTGGAATACTTGCAAGACTGCTATTAACAACTATGTATGCACCTATGCAGGTGATCTTATGTGTGCTAATGTTGAGAGCAACTTACTTATAATCAAAGAAGTGAATAGAAAGAATAATGTAGGGTCAAATAGATTTAGCATACTTATGGTGAGAGAAAGGTCAAATGTTAGGGGGAACTCTCATAAATCAAGATGGAGGTCATGTAGCAAAAAGAGTGTAGAATGCTACTTCTGTAACAAGAAGGAACACATAAAAAAGGATTGCTACAAGTGGAAGAATCAGCAAAAAGGCAAGAAGGCAAATGAGGATGATGAAAAATAGAAAAGTAAGGTAAAGATTGAGGAGATTAATATTCGAAGGAGATCCTTTATAAGAGCTTTGGTGAAGATATCTGCTCCATTCTCCTCCATTGGATAGTGACCAGCTCTACTATGCCATCCTTGATCAAGTCATGCATATAGTAATAGTGGATCTCAATGTGTTTGGAGTGATCAAGTCACCTATCCAATCTGAGTCACATTTTCCCATAAGGGCAGTTCTAGAACTATATGTGATACCATAGTCAAGAGTCCCCTTCAAGTATTTGAGCACCTGCATCCTAGCTTTCCAATGGCTCTCTCATGGTTTGTTTAAGAACCTGCTCAAAATTCCAATAGCAAAACTAATATTTGGCTTGGTGTTACACAAGTAGATGAGACTACCAAACAACCTCTTGTACCTCCCAATGTCTGCTAGTTTTGATGTATCCTCAATGGATAACTTCACATTGACATCCATAGTGTAGCTATCTCCTTACACTTGGTCATGCCAAATTCTTTTAAGATCTCGCATGCATACTTCTTTTGAGAGATGAAAATTATGCTAGGCACTTCCAACAAACTTCAATTCCTAAACAATAGTGCAATAAGCCCAAGTTTATCATTTCAAACTCAAAGCTCAAAGCCTTTCGAATTGGATGGATCATATCTTCATAGTCACTTGTAATAAGAAGGTCGTCTACATATAGGATAATCATTACAAAATTTTCGCTATCCCTGTAAACATACAAGTTAGCATTTGAGGCTTATCTTTTGAAATTCAAACCTAAAAAGAATTTACCTATCCATTGGTACCATGCTCTACGGGCTTGTTTCAGCCCATACAATGCCTTCTTCAACTTACAAATTTTATTCTTAGAATGGGGGGTCTCAAACCTTGGTGGCTGAGCAACATACACCTCCTTCTTGAGGTCACAATTTAGGAATGTTGATTTAACATCCATTTAGTAAATTGGCCACTTCTTATGAGCAGACACTACAAGTACTATGCAAATAGTGATCATTCTAGCAGTTGGGACAAACGATTCTTAAAAATCAAATTCTTCAACTTGTGAAAATACATGTGCAACTAATCTAGTTTTGTACTTTTATAAGCTACCATTAGCATTGTACTTTACCTTCCAGACCCACTTGGTGCTAATAATCTTCCTCTTTTTTTGCTGATCCACTAGCTCCCAAGTGTCATTCTTCATGATGATATAATACTAAGCTTGCATAACTCCTCTCCATATTGGATCGGCAAGTGCTTCTTCCAAGTCTACTCGCTCCTTTACTTCTGTTAACCCTTGGAATGACACAAAGCACAAAGAAGGCTTAAGAAGGAGCATAAAAAAATAGCCTATTGGAAAAAGAAGAACAAGGAGCATAGAAATTTTTTTAAAAATCAAGAACAAGGCACACAAGAAATAAAGCATATTTTAGCCCTTTGTAAAAGAGTGCAAGGCTTCCTTTTGTGCAAGTTGTAAATAAAAAGGTGCACATAAAGGAGTCATGAGAATAGGAAATCGGTTGGGTGCCCAAGGGGAGAAGGGCATGTATAAGAGTTAAAAAGTGAATGAATAAGCCCATACTTGGTGTGTAGGTCAACTAGCTCTCTTCTTATTATTGCTCTTACTTTATTCTTATGCATGAGAGAGGAAGAGACGGAGTGTGAGTGTGTGAGAGTGAGGGACCATGGAGAAGCTCTTCTTCTCCTCCTCCTTCTTCTCTTTTCTCACGCATGTGGCTATGGAGATTGGAGCATGGATATTGAGATTGCTTGAGCTAGCACCTTGAATCATGGAGTCATTGAAGGATTTAGGGAAGAGAACTACAATAGTAGAGTTCAATGGTAAGCTCACTACATCATTGTGCAAGAGCATGCACGGCTATGTGAGAGGTAGCCATTGCCACCCGCTTGAAACACTTGACTTGATAAGCTATTCGTAGACTCTTAGTGGTTGCTAGTGAAAGTGATGACATTTTGGTTCCATTGTGGCTGAGACCAATAGATTCAAGATTGAATGCTTCTATGCTCCAAATTGAGCGATGGAGTAGGAGTTCACCTCTGAAAGGTGCTTGGTTTAGATAGGAAGCGAGAGTCAGAAGGTGTTTGATCTCTTTTGCCAAATAGTTTAGGATTTAGAAGATTTAGGAACGTTAGTTATATCAGTGATAGGATCTATTTCAGTAATAGGATGCATTAAGGTTGAGGAAATAAGGAAAAATAAAGAAAAGACAAGTTTCTATAACAATCAAGAAATAGGGGAGTAGGAAAAGAAAAGAAAAGAGATTTTGAATATTTGAGAAGGAAAACAGAAAGCAAGGAAAGAAAGAGAGAGCATTAAAAGGGGGAAGAGCTCATTTGAGCTTGTGAGAGATATAGAGAGAGAGAGTAGTAGGCCAAGAGAGCAGCAGAAATCTATTGTGTCATCACTCTTGGTGGTTCTAGGTATGCTCATAAACCTTCTTAAGGATAAGGACAAGATCATAGCTAGATGCGCATGTGATATAGTGATTCATTTATTAGTGATTTGTGTCATTTAGTGTGTTTTTTCCTATCGCTTGGGATGGTGCTTCAGGCCTCAAACGGTTGAATCATAATTGGCCATCGGACGATTGAGTCGCCTAAGTCCACTTAGATAGCCTTTCTCAAACTCGGATGGTCGATTCAGTCCACTCGGACACTTAAAAAGTACACTTGGATAGTCTCGCTCGGATGCTCGAACGACCAATTGTCCACTCAAACACACCTTCTTGGACTTGGATGGGCTCCAATCTCTGAGTTAGACTCAACCATTCGGACAAGCCAAACTCACCACTCGGATTGGTTGAGTCTAGAACTTGGATGGTTAAAAACTTGCAACTTGGAGGTCCGGATTGGAAGACTGCCTAAACTAGAGCACATTCTTAGGGAGCATTCACACCCTCAAACATACCAAATTCTATGAGCTAAATACCAAGTGACCCTAGCTAGATCCCAGACCTGTGAGTGTGACCATAGAGCTAACCAACACTGAAATTTACCTTGACAAACCTAAGAATTGATCAAATCAGCCGATCACTTGCATCTTACTTTCCACTAGAGACACTATTTGACTGCCTAGTGTGTGTGTGTGTGTGAATGATTTCATTGAAGGTTGCACATTGCATTGTATGCACTTAGGTGCATGAGAAAATTTGAAAGCTTGATTGTGCACAGCTCACCTTGCATTGCACCATCTAAGTATGCGAGGAAGTGTAAACTTGTGAATTGATTTCATTAACCAAGAATACATTAAAGGGGAAGTAAGCTAAGAAACGAACCCACTAGTAGGACTTGCAATATCCCTCGAACCATGGGGACAAACCAAGGAACCCAACATTGAGAAATGAACAACCTTAAACCACCTGATAACCAAGTGAAGGAAGGAATGACTCATAATTAGAGACGTGTCCTTAGTTGACCTAATCACCCTCATCAACACCTTAGTGGTTCAAGAGACCACTAACATGGTAGGTGCTAGCATGGACATAGGTAGCCAAGATCTCGACCTAGGCGATTTTCCAATTGACATACATCAACTCATATCATGATACAACCATCAAACAAAAATACCACACCATAGGAGATTTGCAAATGAAATCATAGTTGATCTCAAGGAGGAAAGAAGGCTAGGAAGAGTAGCCTTGCAATGCTTAGCCAACTACAACTAGGAGCAACGTGCTTAGAGGCTATGCCAAGAAATAGAGCTTAATGAGGTCCAACAAGTTCTAGCCATCCTAGGTAGGAACAGAGCCAGAGGAAATGCCGATAGGGAGAGAGTGTTAGAGGCTAATCTTACATAATCAAGTGAGCTTCTCACAAAGTGACTGCTAGACAACACTGCTGCAAAGAAAAGCGAAGTAGCCCTAGCAACTTCTTCATTAGCTAGACTAAGAATCATCCCAAATGCTAGAAGCCAGACCAAGATACCTAAAGTTGCGAAGCAACTTGAGAAGTATCAGATAGGTAATGATCCTTATAGCTTCATTGAGCAATTTGAGCAAGTGTGCAAGGCAAATAGCCTCATGGACCTTCCTTAGCATGCTTAAGCTTTTGGACTTTTCTTGGGAGACAAGGAATGAAATTGGTTCACTAGACAATACAACAAATTCAATAAGTTGAAGGATCTTTTCATTGAAATATTTTTTGAGGCTAGATACTTAGACAACCTCATTGTAAGGTTGATGAATGTCAACCAAAAAGACAAGGAGGAAATTCGAGACTACATCACTCATGTGAGAAGTCTCTACAAGAGGATTCCATCAATGGAGAGACCCAATGAGAGAACAATCTCCACCACGTTTATCAATGGAATCTGAAAGGAGCTCTATAAGGCCTTAGCTAGCAATATCAAAAACCTACAAAGGGACATGTTAGCTAGGGTCTTTGAAGAGGCAATACATGTGGATGACTTGTTGAGAGAGAGAAGCTCAAGAGTCACATTGCAAGAGAACATCACCTCTACGAACACTAAGAGAACCACAATCCTTAGTGACTAGTCAAACCATGGCACGTAGGATAAGGGAGAAAACATCCACCAAATCTAAGAAATAGCTGAGTTGAAGTTAGAGTTGGCCAAGCTACAAGATATGCTGAGAAGGCTAGTGTGACCCCCCCATGTGTAGTGTGTGCATTGTGGTGGGAACCATCTCCCAGCAACTGAACCCTTGATCACGGACTTGTGCTAATTGTGGTAGGTTTGGACATGGTGCATTGCATTGTTAGTTGCCAAGAAGGCTCCCATACCCACAACCCTATACTCAACCCTACTATCCAGGAAATAGATAGTCTAGTTTTGGAAGAGGAGCTCCATTAGCTCTACCAATGTCCAATGACTCAAAGCCAGCTTCCCCTAGGATTGACATCAATCCCACAGGAATCCCTAGGCCACTGGATCCATAGTGACCCATCCACTAAGCAACGCTTCTATACACTTTATAGAGGAGCCACTAGAGGACAAAACATATGTGAATCCCTATATCTCCTATGATGAGGAGAGTAATCCTATATTGATGGAATTTAGACCATTGTCGGTATAGCTTTAGGCAAGGGAAGAGGTAGAGTCTAGGAGGGGGACCCAAACCAAGAGTCACTAGCATGTTGGACCTAAGGTAAAAAAGAGCTAGAGAAGGACAAGGAAGAGGGTAGATGCCAAGATAACACTCAAAATTGATAGTTCTACCACACTGACCAAAGGGAAATAGGTTACAGACATAGAGGTAGAAACTTTTTCTCCTAAGATAGTGGCAAAGGAAAGTGCCAAGGTTGGAGAATACCCTGATTCAAAACACCAATTAGAAGTTGTAGACAAAGTTAAAGAGTGGGTGAGAGAAGCTCAAGCGCACCTACAGGATGCATAGCATGTCATGGAAGATAAGATTAGTGAGCTCTCTAGCGTGAGTCCACCAGTCTCTCCTATGCACTTAAGATCAAGAGGCACATCAATACCCCATGTAGCACCACACAAGTGGAATCTAGATGCCATGGATAGATGAATTTCCCAACAACATTGGTAGAAATGACTTGAGTTAGAGGACAAGGAAAAGGTTGGCAATTTACTCACAACACTGATATCAATTCCTATAACCTTGCCATTGGGAGAATTGCTTAGGAAAAACCCCATGCTATGGCAAGTGTTGAAGCAGTGGGTAGAAAGACTCGACGAGCATGGAGAGAATGACTTGCCAGACCATGATGTAGAGACGCATATACCAAGATTAACCTTAAACCCATTATTTAGATCCCTACAAGTGAATGCCTTTTGGGAGGGCGCAAAAATGTATGTAGTCCTACTTCTTATTGCATTAGGTGATGCCACACGGAAATGAATTGTGGACATAGGAGCAGGAGTTAGTGTGCTTAGCCACACACTTCCACAAGCTTGGGGAAATCTACCAATGGAAACTGCATAGTTTAATGTTACACTGGCAAATGGAAGTGAAGGTTAGACCATTCGAAGTGCTAAAATATTGGCCTCTAAAGATAGCAATAGTTCGATTCTTAGTTAACTTCATAGTCATGAAGGGAGTGGACTATGATATTCTATTAGAACGTCCATGGACAAGAAATGCTTGACATTGGGGTAAGGGCCTGATATGTTGGCATTGTAAGCTCCGTTGTTTGCGGGTGTGTATATGTGAAAGCACTCTTATGTGCTTAAGATTGTATGGTGCATGAATATGGATGAGAGATGTGGAGTAAAGTGTGCCACATAGGGCACACATGTAAAGTGTGGGTTGTATGGTGTCACATGGAAACACACATGGAAAGTGTGAGGGATCATTGATTGGTATCTCTTCCTTTTTATATGTAACGAGTCTATGCAATGAAAAATAAGAAGAGAACATTTGTTGAGTGTGCATATTGTTTGGCTTCTCTTTGTAGCCATGGAGTTCCTTGTCTATTACAATCCTCTATGATAATGTATCTATCATTTTCTTACACACCATGATCAACCCCCACATTGGGTTTCTTGACATGATATTCTTGGGCAATAGAACAAAATGTGTTTGAGTAGAGATGGAAACTTGGGAAGCCTCATCAGTTGACCTTGATGCTATCTTTGCAATACTAAAGGGTGACTCACAAGAAAAGTGCAAATGTGGATTGCCATTTTTTGACGATGAAGTTGAGTATAGGCAAGCTGTAGAAGTAGCTAGTAAACACAAGGGAGTCATAGCTTTTGAGTTGCCCAAGAATGATGCTACATCATTAGTACCTCTTTGCATGATGGCTAGGAGTTCCATTAGCCGACCAATGCCTATCACCTACCATGTACCAACTAATAAACTTGAACTCCATGGAGTTCTTGAATGCATGGTGAGAGAGCTAATTGGAAACCCAGCTGCTGCAAACTTTAAACCTCTTAAGGATCTCATGGAGAATCTAAAGTGGCAATGGACTAAGGTGCATAACCTAAATCTATTAAACAACTAGGCCCTCATTGCGGATGAGAACTGTCCTATGGTGAACAGGAGCCATGGGAACAATGAACAATCTGAGTGTGAGGATTTGGATGATGAGTATGAAGATTACTGATCTAGTAGTGAGGAAAGTGAGGAAGAAGTCGAAACCATAGAATATGACATAGAGGGACGAGTGATTGAGTAGATAAGAGTAGATTCTAAACCTCGAGAGACCGATGATTTTAGAGTGGAAAGAGGATTCATCAAGGTAAATTGTGATCATAGCTAGTTAGAGCACATGGATATAGTGGAGTATGAGCAAGTTGGATTAGTGCAATTAGGTGCTACACTGGTGCTTAGAGTAGAATCAGTCTCTCAGAGCTACAACCACCAGGGGAAACTTCAAGTGAAGGTTGTAAGTTCAACTCTCAGTCCAAAGCTAGCTTTGAAAGTGATCCAAAAATCCCATGACCACCTAAGACCATATGCACCAAAGGGGACCTCCCAATCCATCTGAGGTGCAAGTGGCTCAAAGAAGAAAATAGTCCAAGTCCTTTGAAGTTAAACGACAAAAGAAACTACATGACTTACCCAAACACTTCACTAAGTATAAGAAGAGAAACCACATAGTGGTATATAGTAGAAACCAAATGAGTAGGACAGGTTAGTGAACCCATTGAAGGTCCTGCTAAAGTTAAGGAAGTCAATTTGGCAAGGGAAGGGGACAAGCCTCGACCCTATACATAGCCAATGACTTAACTAAGCAAGAGGAACATAGTCTCATTAATCTCTTACGAGAGTATGTGGATATATTCACTTGGTCCTTAAAAGGGCTGAAAGGGATCGATTTGAGTATCGTGACTCACAACATTCCTATGACCCCCAACACAACACCATTCAAATAAAGACCATATGAAATGAATCCAAAGCATACTCATGCTATGAATAAGGAAATACATTAGTTGTCAAATACTAGATTCACTTACAAGATTGAGCACACGGACTAGATATCACCCATAGTAATTGTCCTTAAGAGGAATGGGGAGGTTTGAGTGTGCATGAATTACAAAAAGGTCAACATAGTCACAAAATGAGAGATAATTATCCATTACTGTACACCAAGCACATGCTTGAGAGTGGCAGGGAAGGAAGCCTATAGTTTCCTAGATGGCTTCTCTGGTTATAACCAAGTGCAAGTGCACCTAGATGATAGGCATTAAAGACATTCGTAGTAAAATGGGGTGTGTTTGCCTACATAGTCATGTCATTTGGGCTAACTAATGCACATGCTATCTTTCAGCATCTCATGTGTACTATTTTCAAGGACATACTTAAAAAGTGCTTGGAAGTATTCCTTGATGATCTATGTGTTTATTACTCCACCTAGTCTTTGAATGGTGTAGTCAACAATACAATCTCTCATTGAATCCCTTAAACTACTAGTTCTGGGTAAATCATGGATGTATCCTAGGGCACATGGTCTCAAAAAATGGCATTGCTACCAACTTTTCCAAAGTTAGAGTGATTGTCAATTTACCACCACCAATCAACTACAAGGGAATTCAATGCTTCCTCGACCACATGGGGTACTATCAACAATGGTTTGTGTTGAATTACACACTCATCACACAACCACTTTCAAGCTATTGATTGTATTTGAGTGGACTAAGGAGTGCCAACACACTTTTATGAAGAATTGAACAAGCCTCTGATGACCACACCTATTAAACGAGCCTCAGATTGGTCCATTACCTTCCATGTGTATATTGATGCATCAAAGTTTGCCATGGGAACAGTTTTGTGTCAACCTAGAGGACATAACTTGGATTACCTAGTGAGATTTGCAAGAAGACAACTCACTAACATGGAAATGAACCACTCCAAAACCGAAAGGGAAGGGCTAGCTATAGTGTTTGCTATTAAGAAATTTGACATTACCTTCTAGCTACACCATTTAGTTTCTTTGTTGATCAACATGCATTGCTTTATCTTGTGAACAAACCCTACACAACAAGATGCATTGCTCAATGGTTACTTCTGCTATTAGAAATTGATTTCTTTGTGGTAGTACACAAGGGCAAATAACATTACATGGCATACATATGTCTCACATAACCACAAGAGAAGTAGCTAGGCAAGGCATTGTAGATGACCTACTCAATGCACATCTATTTAGAATATCATGTGAAAGAGATTTGTTTAGAGTAGATCTTGCACATTATTAGGCAAACAATATAGTCAATATCCTAGAACATGGATTACTTGAATACCCAATTGAGAAGGCTAGGCTAACACATCTCATTCTAAGGATTCAAACCTATCAATTGATTGCTAGCCAACTCTACTAATTAGGGTAGGATGGACTATTGAGGAGATGTGTCTGTGAGCATGAGATGTATGATGTGCTTGTAGAAGCTCGTGGTGGAAATGTTGGGGCACACTTCAATGGGGACACTATAGCATGTAAGGTGCTCCAGTTCCAATTGTGGTGGCCCACACTATTCTACGATGTAGCTAAGTTTATGAAGCACTCTGATGGGTGCCAACAAACTAGGGTCCCTATTCGTAAGGATAAGATAGAGTTGACACCAGTGATAGCACACCAACCATTTGAAAAATGGGAGATCAATTTCATTGATCCAATCAGCCATGTAGCACAGTACTCACAAGGGAGATACATAATTGTAGCCACATATTATCTCACCAAGTGGGCTGAAGCCCTAGAAACTCCAAAAAATGATGCTAAGACCATTGCCAAATTTCTTTGGGAGTAAGTGATCTCATGGTTTAGATGTCCCATAGATTTTGTCTAGTGATCAAGACACACACTTCATCAATGAAGTGATTGCCCACTTGTTATCCACCTTCTTGATAATTCATTGAAAATCCTCACCGTAGTATTTTTCCCTCAAGCTAATGGTCAAGCTGAAGCCGCAAACAAAATCCTAGTGCAGCCTACAAAACGGTTGTAAGATAGTAGACACCATCTAAGCTGACCTATGGAACTAGAGAAATATTACCAATAGAGTTTTTTATTCCAACCTTGAGAATAGCAATCCAAGAGAGATGGGATGGCAAGGAAGCATGGACAAATCACATAGTAGAACTAGAACACCTATTTAAAACCCCACTAATTGAAACCCATGCCCTAACCTATGAGAAGGCATGATGCAAGACTTGGTTTGATTAGCATATCAAACAGTGCGACTTTGGACAAGGGAACTTAGTGTTGTTGTACTCTATAAAGGGTCACAAACAAAAGATGAAGTTCAGGGGGTTGGGACCCCAAGTACAATTAACTAACGCCAAACTCAATCTCTTTTGGGGGCAACTCTATTCATCATTAGAAAAGTTCAAGGTAATGGTTTCTATCAAGATTAAGAGTCTCATGTTCATCTTCTATGTACTATCTAACAAAAAAGGTGTTGGCAAGGAATCACTTTTGGTTTGCACTTTCAAGAAACAGATTCATTGCAATTTTGACTATGACTCTTAGCGCATCTACTTAGCCATAGGCAATGTCAGGATAGTCATAGCTTTTAGCAAGGATATTGTGGCTTTGCGAAAGCCCACAGTGATACCAGTAATTAAACCAGGCCAAACCCTAAGGAGAGGGGTAGTGAACATGCACAGATGTCTAGTGAGAAATAGTCACAACCCTTAGAAGCCCCGATCAAAGCTGCAATCTAGATAACCAAGTGGGTTCCCAACAAATGTATGTCACAGCCTACCAAGGGCACATCTGCAAGATTTCATGGCTCTCGTGTCCCATACACTATACCTAAAAGAAAAAGCTTGCATTACACAAATAGGAAAAGAACCAAACCTCGATGGGTGTCAAAATCCCTATTGCATGCCCAAGGCTTTTATGATGGGAACACCATGGTGTGGTTGCCTAAATCCATGAACAATACACCTACCTATCCACCATAACCTCCCAACTAACATAAACATACCCATCAGCCCCAATAGGAGGTAAAAACTAGAGTGAGCAAAAAGATGCTTAATCTATGAACACTCAATGGGTCTATCGCCCAAAAGTCATAGATTTACTACATATAGGCCTTGTCCTAATACCTCCAATAATGCACCACTTACTACACAAACAGAGGCCCACACAACCCCTGAACCACAAGCTCTATTACACGTGACAAATAACAAACATTCCAATGACCACCTCATAGCGAAGGCAACTATAGCTAAACGGTCCAATCGAGTCAAACGCCAACCATCCACAGTCCTTAAACCATCTTATCAATGCCAATCAGTTCTCAAATTGACATCCAATATGGCCATGAATATGGGAGACGACTTAATGGCCTATATCATATGTCTGGACTCAACTTTCACACTATTTGCTAGAAGCTATGAATGTTTGGACCTAGGCATGCTTGATGAATAAATAGCAAAATGATAAACGCTCTTTGCCTTGTTCTTGGGAGGAATTTGAATTCATATTCAAAAAACTCCCACAATTTCAGAAGAGTTGATTTCCCAAGAAAAAGCCTTAAAGTAACGGTTAATCATGTTCTTCAAGAAAAGTAGCGTTCCACTGTTGCCCGATGAACTTGATGACCTGAAAAAGCTAGCTGAATCTGAATCCAATTTCCTATGGAAATGGTACTCTCTTCACATCCAATAAGAACAAAAGCGTTGTCAAATCATGACCAATGCAGAGCAAAGATGCACCATCAAGACTTTCAGAATATGACCCCACTTACATGGCTCTAACTTACTTCTTTTAGAGTATTGGCCTTGATATGAAATAGACCATTAGAAGACAATGTCATATTGAATCCATACTTAGATAAGATCCTGACAGAAGCAGAACTTCATGTTGCTAGTAGAATGCACTCAGGGGATCTCTTGACTAGTGTCTTGACCTATATCACATATGTGGGCATTCGCCCGTAGGACATGGACCACCATGCTACATTGGAGTATAACCCAAACTTCTACAATTGGCTCTTGAAACACTAGAACACACCAAGAGTGTATCGAAAGTTGTTACCCTCCGTTCTCCAATCCTAGGAAAGGATTCTCATCATTCCAAGAGGGGAGGGAGTAAGGTGAAAGGTGAAGTAAGGTGAAAGGTGAATATGAATCAACATATGATTGAACTCCAAAAAGAAGGATGAATTGATTGATATGAAAAATTCTCTTTCCTTGGCTTATACATTTCACTATTTGATAATGTTTCCTCCTTTCTACTTTTCTTTTTAATTAAAATTTTTCCTTCAAAGAGAACTCATTGTGAGCTATTGTATTGTGATAAGAATCGAAATGGCAGGGCTACCACTTTTCGAGGAAGAATGGAGCAAACATCACCTAACCATGAAGACACATGTGTTCAATCAATTACAATATCAAAGCATACACAATCTGGAAGAACTAGTGGCAACTGAGGATACAACCAAGTAGATGGTCGAGCAATGCAATTTAGCCCAAGTACCTAGAGAAGGTCGGCCAATAAATAGATCACAACAAGTGTACAAAATTTCCCAGATCCTTCTATACCAAGAATAGTGGTAAAGTGACAATGTGTATGGCATGCTGGGGATAAATAAGCAACAAGTGTACACGAATGATGAAATCAACATAGTAGACATCCTTGACCCTACTATCAAATTGCAAGCCGAGATGGTGCACGCTCTCTTTTCAAGCGAGAGGTACAATGCACTCACAAATAGAATAGGGGTACCACTGCTCGAGAGCATTGTAGCCAAGGTCCTGGAGGACGTAAACCTAAACTCCTTTGTCCAAACAACAATCCAAGAATCAGCTAAAGTACTAGTATTAGCTCGAAGAGCCACAGGCAGAGAATCCCTAGCGATGAAGGCTGAGTCAAAAAGGAAAGCCTCGGCATCCAAGGAATCAAACGTAGGTTTCAAAGAAGTGCTAATAACCCTAATCTAAGAGGCCGTGGGGAAGATGGATAGAGAAGAGAAAGGGGAGGAAACACCAGAACAATCACCAATCCATGAGCACCACTCACCCATTCTAGTGATCCCTCTCATCTCTTTCTCTATAGGGAACCTGAAGCAAGAGAACATTCAGTGAGTAAGAGGAGCAAGGCTCAACACCATCCAGCCATCCACAGAGAGATAAAGAATTATGGTGAGGATTCCCATGAGGAAGACTAGATCCACCAATGTAGAAAGTAGAGATTTGCAAAGGGCTGAAGAAGAGTCAACAAGGAAGCTCGAAGAGGAATAAAAAGAGACAAGAGGAGGAAGAAAGGTTAAGACAAGAGGAGGAGAATGTGGCCATTGCCATCAGAAGATTAGTAGAGCAACCTCTCGATCCCAAGAGCTAGCCATGATGAGCCCGATACATGAAGATGTGCCTAGCACGAGTGCTGATGTAGAGGAGGCTGAACAAAGACCAGTGGTAGAAGGTAAGGGAAAGGCCCCCATGCATGCAATACCATCAGTCATGGCTACCATAACCACACCAATACAAGGAGCCACAGAAGTAGTGGTCAATGAAAGTAACGTGATGGCATGGGTGCAATACCTATTAGGTGAAGTGCATGAGTTAGCACCAACAACATTAGAAGGGGCCCCAATGGTAGGAGCCAAGAGACTAGCATCAGCTAATGCAGAGGTTTGAAGGTACCATGCCTTGAAGTATCCACCACTTTGGTACTGTTGGAGAGTATAACGAGCTAGTGAAAGAGCTCTAGAGCTAGTGTGAGAGAATGAAAGAGGAGAGAAAAGTTGTGCTTGCCGAGCTAGAAGCAAAAAATGATGCTTTTGCAGCCTTTCAACTGGAAAAAACAAAGCAAATGACAATATACACCAGGGAAGTAACAATGCTAAAAGAGGCCTTGAAGGCAAGATAGGATGAAGAAAATCTAAAGGACCTATATGAAGAAGAAAGGGAAAGCTGCATGGCTTTAGAGCAACTATGTGCCTTGAACTCCAATGGAAAAAAACGTTTGGAGTTAGAAAACAAGGAGTTGAAGCAGCAGAGAGAGGAGTTGAGAAAAAGAGATGCATGCTACAAAGATGCACAAAGATGAAGAGGCCATGAAGAAAATGGTGGAGCTACATAATCAAGTCCAAGTGGCACTCCATGAGTAAGACATCCTAAGGGAGCAGGTGGAATGCTAGGGCGTCAAGACAAAGAAAGGATGCTTGTGATTTGGAAAGAGCAAGAGCAAATGGTAACTACTCTCTCAGAAGAGCAAAACCAAAGCCTCAAACTGATGAAAGAGAGAGAGCTGAAGGATGGACAGAAATGAATAATGCTAGAATCAAAGATTTAGTAGAGTGCCTGGTGCTCTCAGAAAGTGAACGCATGATGGCTGAAGGAAAAGAAGAAGCGATAGTGGCGAGGATGTTGGTACAACAAGAGGCATTTTTTAACACAGTGATACATATCACTTAGGCATAAGGAGAAGAGACAATCAAAGGGATTAAAAGGAAACTAGAACTCACAAGGAGAGCATTAAGATATAGCCTCCATGAAAAGACACATAGAGCTAGCACCAACCTAAGCATAGAAGAGCAAAGTTAACACGTGATCAAGGCAAGGGTTGTCTAGGCAAGAGTTTGACCTACTAGGATTTTGAGAACAAGAGCAACAACAAACACAACCCCCTATTAAGGAGCCTGTAGAGCCAAATCTTGAAGAAGGGCCTAATCTTGAGTAGGTGAATGATAAGGAAGAGCAGCCTAATGTACCAAGCCCACCCCCACAAACAAAATCGCAAGCAAAAGTACATGACGAAGACCCCACTTCCCTAGAGAGAACTGTGGAAATGAAGTGCAGAAGAAGGGAGTTGGCAGAACTATCACCACAGAGAAAGCTTAGTGCCAAGTCTCATCCCAGTGAAGCCCCTATCCCTCAATGTGAAGAATGCTTACTAGTCAATTGGCCATGATAGTTGTCCCTATGGGAGCAGTATGAAGGTTGTTGCAACCTATTCAAGTTCACCTTCTCCTATCCTTGATCACTTGATTGAGTGCTATCACCAACAAGGGTGGTGAAGGAGATGATCAAAATTTCAGTGCAGTTGGGCAAAAATTGACTAGAGGAAAGGGCAACACACCCAATGCTATGGCAAAGGGAACCCTCCAGGTACTAGGAAGATAAAGTGATGGATAATCCTAGAGTAGTCAAGGGCTATGAATCCCATAAAAAATGGTGAAGGAACATATGGGATGTCAGTATTGATGCATGGATAGTCTTTTGTAGCACATTGCCATATGAAAGGGATAATCTGACCTACATGTCCTACCCAAGGAGATACAAAGTAGATTTTGATTTGGAAGTGCATGGAAGGTACGATCTCCCTTTAATTTATAATATTAATTCTGCAACCTCTAAGTGGTGCGTGACCTTCACTGAAAAAGATATTTTCCCATCTATTGTGCAATTTCTCAAGGAGTTTTCTTCATGTCCAGATTCAGTGTTTATCACCACTTGTAACTATCTATGTCTCTTAAAAGGATACCTCTTAAGCAAAAGCCCGTAGAGTAAAGAAAGAGTGACTATCGCCCCTCTTTTTTTATGTAAATGTCGGCATAGATAGTTGTGCTATGACTAGGCTCCTGATGAGAGCTACCTTATTGCTAGCTTTTTGTATGAACATCCTAGAGGACATGAGTCATAGTTAGTTCATGAGGTGTAATGACCCACTTTTGTCCACTACACCTTTGAACTTGAGGTTAACTTAAAAGGTTATATGCTAAGCCAGTCCTTCCTAAGTAGGTTGCTTAAACCTCCACCTACCTTTGCCCTTGTAGGAGAACGCGATGCAACTTAATATCATCTCTTGTAATTTATTTATTTAAAAAAAAGAAGGGGAAGGAGAGGGGGAGAGAGAGAGAGAGAGAGAGAGAGAGAGAGAGAAACAAAAGAAAAAACAAAATTTTCTCATTTGTGATGTATGAGTGCCACAAACACTACATCTAGGGAACATTAAATCCCTAGCCCCTCCCCACTTCACGCACTTAGGGCACATCAAGGGTAGCACATTGCGATAGACCTATCTCCCTAAGCCTTTCTTTGCTCCTCTATTCTTAGTGATCTCCTTGGTCCATCTTCCTTTTCCTTAGTTGTGGTAGGCATAGGATTACTATGATCATAGAGCTACTTCACCCATCGTGGCAATGGCTTTTCCGATGGCATGATTGCAAGTTGGTGAACTTTGTCCTCATCATCCAAAGACAATGCTTCCTCCTCCTTAAGAGTAGGGACAACTCTTGGGATAGGTTCATAGTAGACTACTTCTTCACTAGATGATAAAGTGGAAGAACTTATATTCTCCTCCTCCACTGTATGTGGTTGCTCATTGAACACCACATCATGGCTCGCTATGATATTCTTTGCCTCTTGTTCATACAATTTGTAAGCCTTTTGCTCATCACTATAACCCAATAAGATACATATTGTGCTTTTTGGATTTAACTTGTTTCTCTTATCCTTTTGAGCATGTGCATAACATTCATATCTAACAGTTCTAAATTGTGAGGTCGCAAATGGTTTCTTACCAGAATAGGCCTCATGAGGAAATTTGCCCTTAAGAGTCTTTGTGTAACTCCAATTGAGAATGTAGACTATAGTATTAATAACTTCTACCCAAAATTGGTTAAGCAATCCCTTGCTCTTAAGTATGCACCTTGCTATTTCCACAATGGTGCGATTTTGGCATTCAACAACGCCATTCTACTAAGGTATATGAGGTGTTGTCAATTGATGCTTAATCCCTTTGCACTTGCAATAGTCTTTAAACTCCTTTGAGTTAAACTCACTACCACCATCTATTCTAAACTTCTTCACACTTTGTTCTATTTCATTCTCAATAAGTTTTAGCCATCCTTTAAACTTAACAAAAGCTTAAGACTTATCATGAAGGAAGTACATGCACATATTCCTACTATAGTCGTCGATGATCAACATAAAATAAGAAGATCCTTGCAAGGCTTTTGTAGGCATTTTACTGTGCAAGTTAGCATACACCAACTCTAGAGGAGCCTTTGATGTATTCTTACTTTCTTGTGGAAATGCCTTTCTCTATTGCTTGCCCATCATACAAGCTTCATAATGTTCCTTCATTTCCGTTAGTCTAGGTAGATGAGCAATCATATCTTGCTTATGTATCTCCTTTAACACTTCAAAACCAATGTGACCAAATCTTTCATGCCAAAGTTTACTTGTGCCCACACCAATGGTGGCTGTAAGAGCACTCACATCATACAGGTTGTTCCTCCTTTCTTCTTTGTTGACAACTTTGCTAGCTCTATCAATAAATTCTACACCTGTCTTAGTGAACCTCACCTCATGGCCAAGCTTAACTTATAGAAGCAACTAATAGTAGATTTCTCTTAATCTTTGAAACATACAATGCATTTGAAAGATTCTCGAGTTCATCATCTGTAGTAACAAAGGAAATAATACATGTGCCCTCAACAGGGCATTTTGCATCATTCCCAACCATCACAAACAATGATGGATTCTTATAGAGGCTTCATAGAACTATATAGACACTTCTTTTTGGTCATGTGATGGGTGGCACTGCTATCTAATATCCATGAGTCAGTATTAGATATTCCTTGCACCTAGAAACACACTTCCTTAATGGTTGCCATGAATAACTCCAACTCTGCTTCAACTAAATTAGCTTTCTCCTTCCCTTTATTCTTCACAGTGCCATTCTTTTCATTTGCCCTCTTGACATGGCAATATGCAATTGCATGTCCTTTCTTCTTGTAGTAGAAACAATCTCCTTGAAACTTTTTCTTACCACCCTTCTTCTTTTTGTCACCGTTGGTAGAGGAGCCACCTTTGCCTTTCGCATTGGTAGAGAATGCAACATCTCCACTACTACTACCTTCTCGAGCTTTAAGCCTCAACTTCTTCTCCATTAGTAGTGCACAAAAGTCTTCAAATGTCAAATCTTGGGGTCTCACCTGAGTGTTTAGGATACTTACCAATCACTAGTATTTAGAGGCAAGGACGTTCTTGTACCAAGTTTTCCCTTGTCAATGGGTTTGAAACACAAGTAGAAGTGCTTGGACAAAAAGAAAAAAGGGTAACACCATCAGTTGAATGTACTTTGCATCTCCACATGTGGTGAATGATACTATTTGTGTATGCTATTGATGATTTGCAAGGGGAGTACATCTTTTAAGGGCTTAAGAACTATTGGGTATGTGTTGTATGATGTATCCCATGTGCAATGAATCTTGCATAGTGATGGGTGTGTTGGAGAGTGATAATGGGGTGGTTTCAGTGTTTGCATCATGAAGCCTCAAATATGCAATTGGGTGTGCAATTGAGGAATTTGTTTGTAGTGATTTTGGCATTTGCATCATGAGAGATATTTAAAGAGTCACTTACAGAGGGTATCGTCCATAGATTTAGAGTGGGTGGCCTACAAGGTGATTGACTAAGGATAGAGGCAAGAAATGCAGCCTTGAAACATCTAGGGTCATTCTTGAGACAACATGGCTACACTCTATTAGATTTCACCCAGGATGCCATAAATACAAGTGCAAGGTGAGGTGTTGCAAGGAAATCCTCTTATTCTTGAGGAGCTTGAATATGATCGATGAGAAGAAGCATGAACTGATAAATTGATGAAATCAAAACTCAATGATGGCCAGGCTACTGCACTTCATGTTATTCTTGGTGCCTTGGATGTTGGTGAGTGGCAGCCCTTCTTCTTGGATGGTCTAGGGGATTAGGCAATACATTTCTCTATAAATGTATTTTGGCAACATTGTGTGCAAGTGGTCATTTGGCTTTGGAGACTACATCATTTGGGATTATTGCATTCATATTGCCAAATGGTAGGATGGCCCACTCATGATTTAAGATCCCATTGTAGTTGGAGGGCCACTCTACATGCAATATACCCATGTAGAGTGATCTAGCAAGATTGTTGAGAGAGACTTGCCTCATTTTTGTGGGATGAAGCTCTAATGATGCACCATTATGCTTTTGAGGCCTTGGATAAGGGTTTGTGAGATATCATGGCTTGCTATCAATATTTTGGTGGAAAAATCATGTGGTTTGGCAGTGATTTTAGATAAATATTACCTGTTGTGATGGAGGGAAGTCGTGAGGACATTGTGAGTACATCTCTTTACTACTCTAGTTTATGGCAACAAAATTAAGAATTTTAAGATTAACACAAAATATGTGGGTGCATCAGAATAATGACTCTTGGGGTGTAGGATTCATTGGGTGGCTTTCAGGTATTGAAGATGGTGTGGCCTTGATAGATACTGCTAGTAGGGTTGTATTACCTACAAGCATGGTTATAGGGAGGGGGCTGATAATGGATCTCATTGCATGTGTTTATAATGACTTCTCCAATGTGCATGATCAAGAAACTTTCTTTGCAACAAGAACGGTCCTTGCTCTAAGGAATGTGGAGCTTGAACAACTGATTTTAGAAGCATTGTGTTTGATGTCGAGAATTGTGAGGCAATATTATAGTGGTAATAGTATAGTTGATATAGATGATACTTTGTGTTGGGGGTAAAGGCACATCCATCTAGCCGCCCATGTATTACTACACTGATAGTACCTGTCACTGCACAGTGCACGTGACACCGTCACTTTATCCTTTATTCTTTTAGTGATAGTTTGAATAAAGGAAGGCCCAGTCACACATTGTGACTGTTGGAGTTCCCATTTTGAGTTCTCTCTCTCTCTTTCTTGCTCTTGCTCTCCCGCCATAGCTCTTCCAAGCAAGCTTCAATCCTTCTCACCTTTCACTTTGTTTCTCTACTGTGTGAAATATTTGAATTCTCTTGACCTTGGTTATGGATTTCCACCACATTTATTACTTTTGAAGGTTAATACACCCATTATTTTTCTCTGAAACTTGAATCTTGCAAGAGGGATATGTAATGGAACAAGGTTGACATGCAAGTAAGATCATTACAGGTGCAAACATTGGTGCCCTTCATTCCCACAACATTGCACTTTCCCTTTTCTATGAGGCAAGGATAATTTCTATTGTGATCGGCATTCGAAATGACAATTAACAAAGCTCAAGGATAGACCACCCTGGCTTTAGTGGGACTCTATCTTCAAAGCCCCATCTTCACACATGGCCAGCTATGTGTGGCATTTTCATGGGTGAAGTCCTTTGCTGGCTTAAAAGTCTTGTTGCTTAACAACAATCACTATGTGGGTTCCACAGTTAATATTGTGTACAATGAAGTCTTGCATAGAGTTTGATTGCATCCTAATACTTATAATGTGTGTCATGCTTGATTGTTTTGAGTATTGTTTCTCTTCAAAGATTTGTTTCATGTTGGTTTGTTTGTTTATTTTGCATTGCTTTTGTAGAGAAATGAGGACCCCAGTGTTTGGTTACTACCATGCATCTCAAACTCATATGAAATTGTGAGAGAAAATCCTACCTTTTGTGAAAGAGCCTAAAATGCATAGATCTCTTGAATGGGTGGTTTTATTCAAAGGTGCAAGGGCCTCTTTATTGAGATTATTTCTGAGGGATATGTGCATTGCTATTATGTGGCACTCCCTGGCTACATCCACATTGTGTCTCAATCATGTTGAGAAGGATTCCTCCTCAATGTGGCAACCACGGGAGTGTTATGACCTATGCTGCTTAGTTGTGCTGCATCGATTGAATATGGATATCGACCAATGTATTTCTTTTTCCATCAATGTAGTTGCTTTTGTTGTTTGGTGTGTTCGTGTAATATACTCTTGCTAATGTTGTGTTGTTGTAGCATATTGCATGTTTTGTACATAAATAAATTTCGCTTGCAATGCTTCGACTGTAATTATGTTGCCCATGCATGTGCAAGTGAGGACACTTGCTATCATACAACAATGCTCTCAAAAGAAGATTGTTTGAAGACTATGTGATATAGTTTGGATGTGCAAGAGCATTTCAAATATCATTGATTTATTTCCCCTTTTGCAAGTGTAGTTTTTAAATATGCACACAAACTAGTGCTATGGATTTGAGGCTCTTTTATGATTTTGGATGGAGTGTAAGTTCCCCAGTATACATAGCATTGTGGTTATGTTTGCAAAAGGTCGATATGCTTATCATTTTAGTACTACTCACAAAAGAAATCAACTTTAAGGCTACATGGTGGTTTGATCATTTGTCTTTTGTTGGTTTTACATGTGGATATTGTGACATGAACTTTTAATGCTTTTCACTGCTCTCTCAAACATGCACTATGTTGTTGTGAGAAATAGGAAGAGAGAGAGACAAAGACAAAGAGGGGAGGAGGGGAATTTTAAAAACATTATGTTACAGCCTCCCTTAAGACTCACAATTGCATAGGTCTTGGTGCAAAGCATTAGGGTAACAAACACACATGCCTGCACACGGGTACTTGCATAGAGCACTAGCATTCATTATGAATAAATATTAAATAGAGATCCTATACAATTATATAATTGTATGTTTTAAAGAGACATATAGGGTTTTAAATATTTTGTTTTAATTTAATGTTATTGTATGTTGTCTTTCAATTTAATTGGTATTTTGGTTGTATGCATATCTTCCTTATGAAAAATTTTAAGTAGAGATCCTATAAAATCATTAATTGAAGAACCTTCAAGTAAGGAAATACAAAGATGGAGTAAGAGCTACATGTTCTCCTCCTCTTCATTATTCTGCAAGGGCATCGTGTTCTCCTACAAGGGTAGAGCTAGGTGGAGGTCTTAGCGACCTACTTAGGAAGGACCTGCTTAGCATATAGCTTTTTAAGTTAACCTAGAGGTGTAGTGGACAAAAGTGGGTGATTACACCTCATGAACTGACTATTGCTCATATCCTCTAGGAGATTCATGCAAAAATCTGGCAATAAGGTAGCTCTCATCATGAGCCTAGTCATAGTGCAACTATCTATGCCTACATTCATATAAAAAAAGAGGGATGGTAGCGGCTCTTCCTCTGCTACTGGCTTTTGCTTAAGAAGTATCCTTAGGAGGCAGAGAGTTACAAGTGGTTATGAATGCTTGATCTGGACATGAAGGAAATTCCTGAAGGAAGTGCACGATAGATGGTTGAATATCTTTTTTCGTGAAGAACATTCACTCCTTAGGGGTCGCGGCATTAACATTGTAAATTTGAGGGAAATCGTACCTCCCATGCACTTTCGGATCAATGGCTTTTTTGAGTTTGTAGTCAAGCCCTGGCGAGGGATGGTGTCGGGTGGATTGAGCCATGTTTATGGTAGGGGGATCTATTCTTTGAAATTGAAGATAAAGTTGGGGCGGGTCCCTCCCTGACGCTGACCTTGAGTGGATCTATCCCTTGAAATTGAAGATTGTGTTGGATGGATTCTTCTTGGAGAATGGCAGATGGATAGCTCCATTTTTGAAATTGACAATGGTGTGGACAAATGCCTCCTCACGCCTTCCGAGGGTGCTATGACATGGCTTCTCCTTATTCCCTTCAAGTTGCCTTACCCCTTCACCTATGCTCGTGCAAACTTTCCCACTTGCATAGGAGGGAACCCGAAACTTTTTATAAAATGAATTACATTGCACCTTGCACTTTTCTTGCAAGAGCCTTGGAGGTGCTCCCTTACCCTTGAGAGAGCCTTGCTAGAATATTCGGTGCTTTTTCCCATCCTTAAGAGAGCGTCCTTCATGCTTGACATGGCTTTCCTCATCCTTGAGAAGACCTTTCCAAAATAGTCGGAGCTCCCCCATGTTGTTTTTGAGGTTTCCATATCCTGCTTGAGCAGAGTGAGCTTCTTCATTCACTTTTTTGGCTTGGGATTCCTTGGTCTTCCTCTGCTTTGTCTTGGGTGCATGGTGACAAGTGCAACAATGGTAGTGAAAGTTGATGACGATGTGGTTGCAGGGAGAATGGTCTTTGGAAAATACCAATCAACCGATTGAAGTGGTGGGGATCAAGAGTGTATTGCATGGATGATGGGGCCTTCGAAGTTGGTGGGTTGAAGCACTAGTTTTTGCCTGAAAAGAAAAGAAAGTGCACTATCTAGGGTGTGTCTACCTTATCGTGTGGTGTAGAATGCTTGTGCGAGTGTAACTGGGAGTTGGATCTAACAGGAAAGCATGGGTGTTGTCCCACACTTAAGGATCCCATTCATGCATCGTTGGAAGTGCGGTGCGAGGATTAGGGAGATAGGCCTGGAAATCCTATCGTTGAGGTGCCCTAAGCATGAAGTGGAGCATCAAAATGGGCTAGGGGGTTAGGGATGGAGATGGCCATGGACTGAAGCCACTGGTGGATGCGCCTAACTTGAGAACCCCTAGGTGCAGTGGACTGTGACATGTGGAGTTGACTGCTTTGTTTTTTTTCATTTTTATTCTCTTGTTTCTTTTATTTTTCTTTTTTTCTCTTTTTTTTTTGGAAATTATATAGTCATGACGATAGCTAATCTTCATCATCCGTGTCAGGAGAGGGTGGAGTTGGAGGCTTACAAGATTTATCTAAGGAATTGCCAGCTCTGCATGTACCCTCTGAGGTTCAGGTGCACTTGGAGAGTGGTGCTGGAAAGAAATGGATGATTACAGCGTGTGAAGCAGCTATCATTCATATCTTCCAAGAGGGCTAAGCAAAAGGAAAGAAGTAGAGCTACTTGCATGACCAATCTTGCCATGGCGCAACTATCTATTCCATTGGGATAAAAAAAGAGGGGTGGAAGGCGATGCTCTTGTGGCATGGAATCCTGTCTAAGTGGTATCCTAAGTAGTCTAAGATAATTATAGGTAGTGATGAAGGTGGGACCAAGACAGGAGGAGAATTCATCAATGAAGTGGACTATAGAATCATATAGGTCCTTTGGCACGAAAATGAGGGCCTTTTCAGGTTTAGTAGCATTGGCGTTGTAGATCCATGGGAAGTCGTACCGACCATGGATGCTTGGGTTAAAATCCACTCCTACCCTTCTCGGATATGGCATGAAGGTTGGATTATTTTGCTCAAAGGGTAGGGTGTTACAAAAGGCCATCCAGGTGTCAATATTTACATAAAAAATGCGCCTCCTCCATGTGGGTTGGCACTCATAGCCCTTCACAGCCCCAGGCACTTCAAAAATTTTATATTGCCAAAAATCTACGTCCCCAGTCCCCCATAGGGTGGGATTCTGATCTCTCTCCAAGGTCCATTTGTCTCCTAGCCGGTTTCCCACATTAATCACCTCTTCCACCACCTTGACTAGCAGTACTCTGCACAAGTTGGTGGGGAATCGGAAATTAAGGTTGAAGGGCCTTCTAATGGTCTTCTGTTGCTCCTAGATAACAAGTTCGACATTAAAGATTGTTGGGCCATCGTCCTAACTTGGTGGAATGGGCGCAGTCAACACCACTGCTAGCTTGGCATTCAATTTGCACCTTGCTTGCTCCATTATCCATTGCTTCTTCCTTTTAAGCTCTACTTTTCTTTGAAGCAGAGGTGTCTATCTACTGTTGTTGTTCTTTTGGGCATGGGGAAGGAGGCTATGGGACAAGTTCTTCTTCGTGAGGTCCCATGTCAAAGCTTGTGCTTGCCCCTTCTCCTTGATGGTCTTCTTGTTGTGGCCCCTCAATGAACCCTAGTGCATCGGCTTCTTGTGGGGTCAAGCATGCTTGCAATAGATAGCTTGGTTGCTTCTCAAGGCCAAGGCTAACACCCATGGGTTTTACTAGCATTTGCATGCCTGCTCAAAGGGTCCTGCATGCAATCCCTAGCATCTTCTTTATGAAGTCAATGGCCTCCCCTTTCTCTGTTTGAGTGGCATCCAATAGTGTGCTGAAGAAGGTGCATTGTTGGGCTTCGAAACTCACTTGGGTGGCCTCTGCTTTGCTCTTAGCTAGCACTTTGTCCTTTTCCACTTGAGCCAGATGGCGCACCAAAGCTTTGACTTTTCTCTCATTACGATTCGCCCAGTCCTCTGCTTTCTTCTCCATTTCCTCAAGGCTTTCTCCTTGCCTTTGAGCCAATATCATCAACCTCTGCTCTGGATCCTTGATTCCTCTTTTTAGCCTATGTTGCCCTTCTTGCTTTGAGATTACCTCTTGCTTAAATTTGCCGATCTCCTCTTGGTATCCATGTGCCCTTTCTTCCCTCACCACCTCTAACTCTTCTATGGCTTTATGGACCTTTTCCATCTCCCCTTGCAAGTCTTCATAGAGCCTTACGAGCTCATCATTATGGCATCATAGGCTTACTAGGGCTTGAGTCTCTTCATTCAGCCTTGCTTGCCACTTAGTTTCTGCTTCATCCTTGGCTCATAGCTACTCCTTTAGCTCACTTATCTCCTTTTGGCACATGGTCATTTGACAAGTTTTCTCTAATTGTGATGTAGCCATGGCCTCTTTTTCTGCCTCTAGTTCAGCCATTGTCATCCTCTTATCTTCCTTTACCTTCTCTAGTTGTGAGAGGAGCTCCTTGACGTATTTGTCATAATCTATAGAGGTGGCAACTCTGTCATGGGCATGGAGGTTGTGGAGGTTTCCCTCTTCTACTTCTTGGGACCCTACGCTTAGACTCGGCATCTTCTCTACTATTGCCGCTGGTCTTTTAGTTCCTATTATGGGGGTGCCCTCCCTCGTTCCTTGGGCCATTTCCTTATTAACAAAGTATTTTACCCAAGCCATGAGGTTAGTAGCATCTACTTTGGTCGTGGAGCTCAGTGCGGATATGATTGTGGGAGTGGCGAGTACTATGAGGGTAGAGGTGAGATCAATTGGGGCCTTGCCCTTGCCTTCCTTTACTGAGGTTCGCATGATTTTCGGCACTTGTGTGCTTGAGCTCGGGGCTCACCGGGCTCATGGTGCCCAACTTGTCCTACCTGCGTAGTTGCTCTATAGATAGGCGTGTTGCCAAAGCCATGTCTTTGTCTTCTTTCCTTTTCAACTCCTCCTCTTCTCTTGCCTTCCTTTTTCTCTCCTTCTCAAATTTTCTTGATTCTTCCTTCAACTTCTCTGACTCCTCCATTTCTTTCTTCTTCCTTTCTTCCCCTTCCTTCTTAGACTCTCTTTTGACTTTTTGTAAGTCTACTTTTTCTTTTTTCCTACTTTCCTCCTCGGCCTTCTCTTGCAAATCCTTCTTCTTTGGCTTTTTGGGTTTTCATTGGTTACTTTGCATTTTTTGTTCTCCTTTCTCATTGTCACTCACTAACCTCTCACTAGAGTGCGACTGCTATTCGTGGTGAGGAGGTGACCTATCTGGTGTTTCTCTGACTCCTTCTTCTTCACCCTATCCTTCCCCCAATGCTTCCCTTATTATAGCTAACAGAACCCCCCCGAAGCCAATGGTTGAGGCCTTGGAGAATGACACTTTCCTTTTCACCTTGGTAGCCGAGGACTCTCCTCCTACGGGGCTTTCTCCTATTGCTAGTGCTTTTGTTGAAGACTCAATGGTCTTCAACACAAAGCCATTTAGGCTCACGTCGTCAAAGGATCTTGCTGCAATGCTCTCTAGCATAGGAACGTTGATTCGGCTCATTATTGAGTTGTACCTATGGCTGGAGAGCAGTGCATGCATCATTTTGGCTTGGAGTTGGATTTCAAAATTAGGGATGTCTACCAAGATGATGCCATTGTTTGTGTGAACCATTACCTTGTCCATTCCTAGCATGGCATACACATCTCTCTTCGGCTGTTTCACCACTTTGCTTGGTAAGTTCTCTCTACCATAGCATTGGGTGTCTTGATCTTTCCTCCATCCATCTTTTTCCCAACCACATCAAGAGCTTGATCACCTCCTCCACTACCCTTGGTGATAGCACTCGATCAAGTGATTGGGGGTAGGAGAAGGTGAACTTGAAAGGATTGCAGCGGCTTTCATACTACTCCTAGAGGACAATTCTTGTGCCCAATCGACTAGTAAGCATTCTTCACATTGAGGAATCGAGGCTTCAAGCACTAGTGGTTGATTTTGGCACTAAGCTTTCTTTGTGATAGCTCCACCAACTCCCTTCTTCTGTGCCTCATTTCCATAGTCTTCTTTGGGGCAGTAGGGTCTTCGTCCGTGCACTTCCACTTGTGATTCATCTTGTGGAGGTGGGCTTGGCACGTTAGGCTGCTCTTTTCATTATTCTACAACTCAAAATCAGGCCCTTCTTCCAAACCTCACTCTAAAAGCTCATGAGTGGGGAGTTGTGCTTGTTGCTCTTGTCCTTCAAAACCCAAAAAGTTGAGCTCTTGCATAGACAACCCTAACTTGACCAGGTGTTTCCTTTGCTCTGCTACACTTTGGTTGGTGCTGGCTCTAGGTGTCTTTTCCTAGAGGCAATATTTCAATGCTCTCCTTGGGAGTTATAATTTTCTTTTAAGCCCTTCAATTCTCTTCTCCTTCAATCTAGGTGACATATATCAGTATGCTCAAGAAGGCCTCTTGTTAGGCCAACATCCTTATCTCCAACACCTCCACTTTTCCTTCAATGATCATGCGCTCACTTTCTAATAATGCCAAGCGCTCTGCTAAATCTTTGATTTGAGCCTCGTTTCTTTCTACCCATCCTTCTAATCTCTCTTTCATTTGTTCAAGTCTCTAGCTTTGTTCTCGTGAGAGGGTAGTTACCATCTGCTCTTGCTCCCTCCATATTGCAAGCATCCTTTCTTTGTCTTGGCCCTGGCATTCCACATGCTCCCTTAGGATGGCCTACTCATCGAGTGCTACATGGAGTTGATTATGTAGCTCTGCCATCTTCTTCACATCCTCTTCATCTTTTTGCATCTTAGTAGTATGCAGCTCTTGTTTCAACTCCTCTCTTTACCTCTTCAACTCCTTGTTCTCTAACTCTAGACATTTATTTTCCTTGGAGTTCAAGGCACACAGTTGTTTTGAAGTCATGCAACTCTCTCTTTCTACTTCGTACATGTCTTTTAGCTTTTCTTCACCTTGTCTTGCCTTCGAGGCCTCTTTTAGAGCTATCACCTCCCTAGTATATATCGTCATTTGCCTTGTTTTTTCCAGTCAAAAGGTTGTGAAGGTCTCTTTTTTTGCTTCTAACTCAGTAAGCCCAATAGCTTGTTGTTCCTCATTCATTCTCTTGCATTGGCTCTAGAGCTCTTTCACTAGCTCATCATATTCTTCTGTGTTGCATGCTATAAATGATAGTGAAGTGGTGAACACTTCAAGTCTTGGCACCTTTGGACCTTGGCACAATTCCACATTTGTTGTGCTACTAGTCTCTTCACTCCTACCATTGGGACCTCTTTTGATGCCTTTGGTGCCAACTCCTACACTTTGTCCAATAGATATTGTGGGTGCACACCATCACATTACTTTCATTGACCGTTGCCTCTATGGACCCTTGTGTTGGGGTGGTTGTGGTAGCCATGTTTGATGGTATTGCATGCATGGGAGCATTTCCCTTCCACCATTGGTCTTTGTCCAACCTCCTCTATAGCAGCACTTGCGCTAGGTACATCCTTGTGTGTAGGGCTCATCATGGCTAACTCCTAAGATTGAGAGGGTTGCTCCACTGATCTTCTGATAGCAATGGCCACCTACTCCTCCTCCTCTCATCTTAGCCTTTCTTCCTCTTCATCTTGTCTCTTTTTGTATTCCTCTCTGAGTATCCTTGATTCTTCTTCAACCCTTTGCAACTCTCTATTTTCTTCATCGGTGGATCTGGTCTTCCTGACAGGAATTTTGAGCATAATTCTTCACTTCTCTCCCTAGCTAGATGGTGTTGAGCCCCCTATTCACTGATCATCCTCTCGCTTGAGGTCCCTTATTATTGAGCTTAATGGTCAGTTTCCCTCATCCTGGCCGCTTGCTCTACTTCTTCCTACTAGACTCTGTTAGCCTCCTCATCTCTAAGGTTTCCTATGAAAAAAGAGACTAGAGGACTCATTGGAATGGGTGAGTGGTGCTCATGGATTGGCGATTGTTCTGGAATTTCCTCCCCTTACTATTCTCTATCCATTTCTCCCATAGCCTCTTGGATTAGTGCTATTAGCAGTCCTCCAAAACCCACATTTGATGCCTTGGATGATGGTTTTTTCCTTTCTGAGTTAGCCTTTGTTGTTGAGGATTCTTTGCTTGAGACTCTTAAGGCTGATTCCAATACTTTAGTTGATGCTTGGATTGTTGTTCAGACATATTCATTTAGGTTCACTTCATCTAGTGCCTTTTGGCTACAAGGCTCTCAAGCAGTGGCACTCCTATTCTATTTGTGAGGGCCTTGTACCACTAGCTCAAAAAGAGCACATGCACCATCTTGGCTGGCAACCTGACTATAGGCTCAGGGATGTTTGCTATGTTGATTCCATCATTTGCGTATACTTGCTACTTGTTCATCCCCAGCATACCATACACATCTCTCTTCGGCCTCTTCTCTAGCTTCTCCACCAACCCTAGAGCTTTCTCCACTAACTTTGGCCTGAGCACCACTTCCAAAGTCCTGGTTATGTCTCCTTATTTGATCGTCATCACTATGCCACTGTTTTTCGTGGCATAGAAGGATCTGAGGAACTCTGTACACCTATTTTGATTTGTCTAACCTTCTCTAGGTACTTGGGTGGATTGCATTGCTCAACAATCTACTTGGCCACATCCTCAGTTGTGCCACAAGCTCTTCCAGGTTGTGTGTGCTCCAATATCGTAGCTAGTTGAGCACCCTCATCTCCATGGTTAGGTGATATTTGTTCCATTCTTCCTCAATAAATGGTAATCCTACCATTTAGATCCCTAACACAACACAATAGCTCACATTGAGTTCTCTTTGAAGGATGTTTTTTTCTTAAAAGCAAAGTAGTTAGAAGGAAACATTGTCAAATAGTGAAATCTATAGGCCAAGGAATGAAAATTTTTCATATCGATCCATCCACACAAAAACTTCATGAAGAAAATTTCACTAAATGAGAATTCACCTTTCACCTTCCTTCCCCTCTTGGAATAATGAGAATCCTTCCTAGGATTGGAGAATGAAGGGATAAGGCATTTGGTACGCTCTTGATGGATTCTAATGTTGCAAGAGCCAATCGTAAAAGTTTGGATTATACTCCAATGTAGCCTGGCAGTCCATGTCTTGTGGGAAAATGCCCACATTTGTGACATAGGTCAAGACATCGGTTAAGAGATCACATGAATTCATTTTGCTAGCAACATGAAGTTCTTCTTTTGATAGGATCCTATCTAAGTATGAATTCAACAAGACATTTCTTCTAATGGTCAAGGCCAGCACTCTAAATGAAGTTGGGGCCATGTAAGTGGGGTTATATTGGGAAGTCTTGATGGCTCATTGTTGCTCTACATTGGTCATGATTTGGCACCCCTCTTGTTCCCATTGGATGAGAAGAGCATACCATTTCTGTAGAAAATTAGAGTTGGATTCGACTAGCTTTTTCAGCTTGTTGAGTTCATCAAGCAACATTGGAACTTCACTTTTCTTGAAGGACATGATTATTGACTCGCTTAAGGCCTTTTCTCGGGAAATTTGAGTGGCAATCAACTCCTCTATGATCGTGAAAGTTTTTGTGAATATGAATTCAAATTCCTCCCAAGAACAAGGCAAAGAGCATACATCACTTGGTCTGTGTTCTTCAAGTAGGCCTAGGTCCAAGCATTCATAGCTTCTAGAAAATAGTGTGAAAGTTGAGTCCAATCATTTGATATAAGTTAGTAAGTCATCTCCCATTTTCATGGCCATATTGGATGCCAATTCAAGAATTGAGTGGCATTGATAAGATGGTTTAAGGCCCATGGCACGGGTGATTGGTGTTTGATTGGACTAAACTGCTGAGCTATGGTGGACTTTGTGATGAGTTGGTCATTGGAGGGTTTGTTATTTGTTGCTTGTAATGGAGCTTATGGTTTAGGAGCCATGCAAGTCTGTATATGTGTATTGGGTGGTGCATTGAAGATATTAGGGCAATGCCTAATAGTATTGGGTCTAACTTTTGGGCAATAGGCCCATTGAGTGTTTGTGGCTTGAGCATCTTCTTGCTTACTCTAGTTTTTACCTCCTAATGGCTTACAAATGTGTGTACGTTGATTGGAAGGCTGTGATGAATGGGAAAGTGTGGCATTCATGCATTTAGGCAACCATAGCAAGGTGTCGCCGTCATAGAAGTATTGGGTACACAATAAAGCTTTTGGCACCCATTGTAGTTTGGTCCTCTACCTATTCATGTGAAGCCATCTTTTTCTTTTAGGCCTAGTGTATAAGACACGAGAGCTGAGAAATTTTGCAAATGTATCCTTGGTATGCTACAATTTTCATTTGGGAACCCACGGTTATCGAAAATACAGTAGCTTAGTTCAGGTTTTCCAAGAGTGTTGCAAGTATTTTCCACTCAATGACTGTGTGAGATGGCACTGGGTTTAACTACCGACATGGCGTTGTGGGCTTTGGTGAAGCCACACTACCGATGCTGAAAGCTATGACTATCCTAACATCATCTATAGTAAGGTGGATGTGCTTAGAGTCATAGTCAACGTTGCAGTGAGTTTGTTTCTTGAAAGTGTGACCCAAGAGTGATTCCTTGCCAACAACTTTTTTGTTAGGCAGTACATAAAAGATGGTTGGGAGGCTCTCAATCTCAATAGAAACCATTACTCTGCACTTCCCTAGTAGTGAATACGACTCCCCCAAAATGGGTTGAGTTTGGTGTTAGTGAGTTGCACTTAGGGCTAACTAATGCAAGTCCAATGATCATATGTGAGGATGTTGTTATCAACTCCCTCATTGATTAATGCATTAGAGATATGTACCTTTTGGGCATTTATTGTTGTGCGCAAGTAGGCTAGTACTAATGTTTCTTCATCCTCATCATCCATGCATGTGATTATTGCTACTCAAACATTCATGGGTGGTATTATCATTGGAGGCTCATGTAGTGGGTGTGATGGAGGGTAGTACTTCTTGATGTGACTACCATTGAAAAAGCCTATACCCTCTCCTTCTAGGGTTTCATGTTCCACATTGCCTATTCTACTAATATTGAAGACTTTGAAAGGTCCCAACCCCTTGAACTTCATCTTTTGTTTGTGACCCTTTACAAAGTACAATAACATTAAGTCTCCTTGTTTCATGGTATTTGACATGCTTGTCAAACCAAATATTGTAACATGCCTTCTCATAGATTAGGGCATGGGTTGCAATGAGCCAAGTGTTTTAAATAGGTATTCTAGCTCTACTGGGTTATCTGTCCATGCTTCCTTGCTATCCCACCTCTCTTGGATCACTATCCTTAAGCCTGGTACAAAAAACTCTAGTGGTAGGATTGCTTTAGTTCCATAGGTCATCTTGAATTGTGTCTATTCTATGGCCATTTTATAAGTTTTCCTATAAGTCCCTAATGCTACAGTTAGCTTATTGTCCCAATGCGGAAGGGGGAGAGACCACCTTGGTTAGGACAGTCACTAGGATCTTATTTGTGGCTTTAGCTTGTGAACATTGGCTTAAGGGTAATACGGTGAGGATTTTCAATGAATCATCAAGAAAGTGGATAACAAGTGAGCAATCACTTCATTGATGAAATGCATGCCTTGGTCAATATGGAATGTACAAATTGTGAGATCACTTGTTCCCAAAGGAATTTGTTAGTGGTCCTAGCATCGTTTTTTCTGGTTGCCCATAGCTTCAGCCCACTTGGTGAGACAGTCTGTGTCTACGATTATGTATCTTGCTTGTGAGTATTGTGTTACATGACTGATTGGACCAATGAAATCAATCCCCCAATTTTCAAATGGTTTGTGCCCTATTATTGGGGTCAAATCTATCTTATCCTTAGGAATAGGGACTTAGGTTCATTGGCACTCATCACAATGCTTCACAAACTTAGTTGCATCATGGAATAGTGTAGGCCACCATAATTGGGAATGGAGCACCTTACCTGTTGTAGTGTCCTCATTGACATGTCCTCCAACAATTTGACCATGAGCTTTTATAAGCACATCATGCATCTCATACTCACAAACACAACTCCTCAATAGTCCATCTTGTCCTAATTAATAGAGTTGGCTAGTAATCAATTGATAGGGTTGGCTCCTTAAAATGAGACATTTTAGCCTAGCCTTCTCAATTGGACGTTCAAGCAATCCATGTTCTAGAATGTGGACTATGTTGTCTGCCCAATAAGGTGTAAGATCTTCTCTAAAAAAATCTCTTTTGTTGGACATTCTAAAGAGATGTGCATTGGGTAGGTCATATGCAATGCGTTGTCCAACTACTTCTCTTATGGTTATGTGAGACATATGGTCAGCCATGTAATGTTATTTGCCTTTGCATACTACCACTGAGAAGTCGAAATTTAATAGCAAAAGTAACCATCAAGCAATGTGTCCTATTACATAGGGTTTGTTTAATATAAAAAAATAAACCACATATTCAAGAATTTGGGAATTTTCATAAAGTTTGGGAATTCCTAATGTGATTAATATTTGGACACATGGTCAAATCTTATCCCCTTACTTAAATTTGAACTTTTCCTTAGATACTATATAAGCAATCCCCCCAAGTCCCACTCTTGAATATGGAATTAAGATTTAGCCACTTGGTCAAATCTTTACTCCTTATTTAAAAGCAGAACTTGGAAGATTCCCAAATTCTCTAATATGGTATTAATACTTGATTGTCCACAAAGAGAGTAGAGGGTGTAGCTAGAAGGTAATATCAAAATTACTTGATAGAAAACACCATAGCTAGCCCTTCCCTTTCTGTCATGGAGTAGTTCATTTCAATGAGTTCACTATTTACAAAGCTCACTAGGTAATCCAAGTTATGCTCTCCAAGTTGGCACAAAACTGCTATCATGGCAAACTTTGATGCATCAATGTGCACATGGAAGGTAATGGACCAATCTAGTGCTTGTAAAATATGTGCGGTCATTAGAGCCTTTTTCAATTCTTCCTAAGTGCATTGGCACTCCTCAATCCACTCAAGTACAATCAATAGCTTGTAAAGCGGCCATGCAATGAGAGTGTAATTCAACACAAATTATTGATAGTACCCCACGTGGCCGAGGAAGCACTGAACTCCCTTGTAGTTGGTTGGTGGTGGCAAATCGACAATCACTCTAACTTTGGAAAAGTAAGTAGTAATGTTGTTTTTTGAGACCACATGCCCTAGGATACATCCATGCTTTACGTAGAACTGGCATTTTAAGGGGTTCAGAGAGACATCATATTGTCTACATCATTCCAAGACTATGAGGAGTTTGCTTAGGTGCTCTTCCCAAATTGGAATGAACACACATATCATCAACAAATACTTCTAGTCACTTTCTAAGAATGTCCTTGAAAATAGCACCATGAGACAATGAAATATAGCAGGCACATTAGTCATCCCAAATGGCATGACTATATGGGCAAACACACCCCATTTTGTTGCAAATGCCATTTTATACCTATCATCTGGGTGCACTTGCACTTGGTTATAGCCAAAGAAGCCATCTAGGAAACTATAAGCTTCCTTCTCTACCACTCTCTCTCAAGCATGTGCTTTGTGTACGGTAATGGATAATTGTCTCTCTTTGTTGTTGCATTGGATTTTTTGTAATTCACACACACTCAAATCTTACCATTCTTTTCCAAGACAATTACTTTGGGTGATATCCAGTCCATGTGCTCAATCTCATAAATGAATCCACATTCAACAGCTTGTCTATTTCCTCCTTCACAGCATAATCATGCTTTTGATTCATTACGTACATTCTTTGTTTAATTGGTGTCGCACTAGGGGTCATAGGAATGTTGTGAGTCACAATACTTGGGTCGATTCCCTTCAACTCTTCTAAGGACCAAGTGAATACATCTACATTCTCACATAAGAGATTAATGACATTGTGCTCCTCTTGCTCAATTAAGTCATTGGCTATGTACATGGGTTGAGGCTTGTCCCCTTCTCTTGCCAAGTTGACCTCCTTAACTTTAGTGGGCCCTTCAATGGGTTCATTAACCTATTCTGCTTGTTTGGCACCTATTAACACCACTATATGGTCCCTTCTTATACTTAGTGAAGCATTTGGGCAAGTCATGTGGTTTCTTTTATTGTTCAGCTTCTAAGGACTTGGACTGGTTTCTTCTCTCTTCTTTGAGCCTCTTGCACCTTAGGTGGACTGGGAGGTCCCTTTGGTCCGTTTGGCTCCTATTAACACCACTATGCAGTCACCCTTCTTATACTTAGTGAAGCATTTGGGTAAGTCTATTTTGTTGTTTAGCTTCTGAGGACTTGGACTGGTTCCTTCTGTCTTCTTTGAGCCTCCTGCACCTTAGGTGGACTGGGCGGTCCCCTTTGGTGTGTTTGGTCCTAGGTGGTCATGGAAATTTTGAATCACTTTTAGGGATGAATTTTGACTTAGAATTGAACTCACAACCTTCACTAGAAGAGGGATTTTCCCCTAATGGTTGTAGCTGTGATACTGATTCTACTTTAAGCACTGGTATAGTGCCTAATCACATTAATCCAGCTTTTGCTCATAGTCCACTATGTCCAAGTGCTCTAACCAAGAACGATCACAATTGACCTTGATAACTCATCTTTCCACCTCTTGGGTTTTAGAGTCCGCTCTTATTTTCCCATCAACCACTCGTCCCTCTATGTTTTATTCTATGGTTTCAGCTTCTTCCTCACTTTCCTCACCATTGGAATAATAGTCTTCATATTCATCATTTGAGTCCTCATACTCAAACTATTCCTTGTTCCCCTGGCTTTTCTTTGTAGGACTTTTCTCATCCACAATGAGGGTCCAGTTGTACAATAGATTTAGGTCATGTACCTTAGTCCATTGCCACTCCAAATTCTCCATGAGATCATTAAGAGGTTTAAAGTTTGCAATTGGGTTACTAGCTAGCTCTCTCATGAGATACTCAAGAATTCCACAGAGCTCAAGTTTATTAGTTGGTACATGGTAGGTAACATGCATTGGTTGGCTGATGAAACTCCTGGTCATCATGCAAAGAGGCACTAATGATGTGGCATCATTTTTGGGTAACTCAGAAGCTATAACTTTGTTGGATTTACTAGCTACTTCTATAGCTCGCCTATAGTTATCATCATCATCTGAGAATGGCAAGTCAATGGTTGCCAATACGTGCATCTAATCGTGATCATCCTCAAGGGAAATTAATATACTTCGTTATAGGTCCATATTTATACTTTCCTTGTGAGTCACCCTTTACCATTGCAAAGATAACATCAAATTCAATTGATGAGGTTTGCCAAGTGTTCCATCTCTACCCTAAAATTGCTTTCATTTTGTTGCCTAGGAATATTAGGCCATCTCTCATCCATGGCCTTCCTAATAGAATATTATAGTCCACTCCCTTCATAACTATGAAGTTAACCAAGAATTGGACTCTTACTATCTTCAAAGGCTGATCTTTTAGCACTCCAAATGTTCTAACTTTCATTCCATTTGCTAGTGTAACATTAAACCATGCAGTTTCCACTGGTGGGTTTCTCCAAGCTTGCAAAATTACGTGGCTATGCACACTAACTCCTACTCTGGTATCCACAATTCCTTTCCATGTGGCATCACCTAATGCAACAACAGGTAAGATTGTGTGTATTTTTGTGCCTTCCCAAAAGGCATTTACTTGTAGAGGTTTAGATAATGGATTCATGGTTAAGCTCGGTATATGTGTCTTTGTCTCATGGTCCAGCAAGTCAATCACCCTGCGCCTTTCAAGTCTTTAAGCCCACTATTTCAACACTTGCCATAGTATAGGGATTTGGCTAAGTAATTCCCTTAATGACAAGGTTACATGAGTTGATATCAATGTCGTGACCAAATTGCTAACCTTTTCCTTTTCTTCTAACTCAAGGATTTTTTGCCAATATATTGGGTAGTTCATCTATCTGTGGCATTTAGATTCCACTTGCATGGTGCCACATAGGGTATTGATGTGCCTCTTGATCTCAAATGCATAGGGGAGACTAGTGGACTCATGCTAGAGAGCTCATTAGGTATGCCAAATTTGGCACCTCATGCTAGGACAAGATTTTCACATGTAATCATTCATGAGAAATCACCAAAAGAGACAAAGTAACTTGCATCATCCAACTGTTCAATAGAGAGTAGACTTTTGGTCAAAGTTGGAACGTGGCATACATCATACCAAGTAAAGATATTGGCTGAAGCAAACTACAATTGTACATCTCCAATACCAACTCATTACCCAACTTGACAGATCTTGTCATACTGTGACAGGAGTGAAACCACTCTTGATGAGGGGTAACATGAAATGAAGCCCTTAAATCAATTAGCCAATACTTAGTATAGGTGGATGAGGCATCAATCAACTAGAAAACAACAAGAGAAGAATCTACAAGTATGTAATCATCATCTTGGAATCAGTCTACACAACATTAATCTCTTCAATTTTAACACTTGACTTCTTGGACAATGTTGCGATCATCATTCTTTTCCTTCACTTTGTCCTTTCTCTTTTCCTTGTGCCAGTCATTACACATTATATGGTACTATGACCGAATTAGACCTTGCTTTGCACAATAATGGCAAGTCAATCTAGACTTACAGCCATAAGACTTGTTACAAGACTATCCATGTGACTGAGAATGAGACTTCTAAGACTCTCCTAAGGCGGTCATTCTTACTGCTCTTAACATTATTAGCTCTGAGACTGTCAAAGCATGCAAGTTATGAGAAACTGGAGCACAGATCGGATGCCGTATGCGCGCGGTGAGCGTCAGAAGGTCCCCAAGAACAAAAGAACTCTACTTTTTGCACAAAAAACAATGAAGAAAGCTTGCACGACATGAACAAGAGACCAATTGGGTATCTTCCCCCATGCCTTGTGTGAGCACTCCACAAAGCATGTATTTTATATATTATTCATCTTCAAGCTCAAAAAATAGCCCAATTTACAATTAGCACGCTTTAGCTTTTGTGTTTGCTTTTGTGCCACTAAAGAATTAAAGCTATTGGGCGCCCAAGAAATCAGGCGGTACCCAAATACAATGTCCAATACAAATATTTAAATCGTGCGTCCATGCGCATACAAAAATAATAAATAAATATCAAGTGCTTTAGTAAATAAGCGCGACAAAATATAGACGCCATGCCTAAGATACGCACCCATAAAAAATTGATGATAATTTGAATACACGCTATCCTCTAATGCTTCCCAATGCCACTGCTGCTTGCTCTACACATCAACTGAAGCATTCACAATTGTTAGAAAAATAATACAATTAAATCGACAAAAGTGAATACCTAATAGTCTTTAGCTACAAAAATAAATTGGTTAGAAATCAATCCTAACCTTAATTTATTACGAGTGCGCACTCTAAACTCATAAACGTTTATTAATTTGAATATGTATTTTGTGGAATCACCCGCTATGGAATCACCCACTTACACATTAAATTAACAAAATGCCCGAAAAGGATAGGCGTCCCATCGACTTTTCGCACAAAGAATCCACCTTGTGTATGAGCCCCGGGAATAAAATTTTACGAAATCCACCGCAAAATCTCATGGAATCCACCGTAGAATATGCGTCCTGGCATCATACCCCCGGGGTGGGATAGCAATTGTCCTCAATTGTTATTAGCTCAATGTGGAGCTAGCAATGTGGGGAAAGCACTTAGGTCTCTAGCATGCATCCATTGGGCCTCTTCAACAGGATGATTTTTAAACTTGACCAAATATCTAGAATATCTACGGCCAGTTCTAGTGGTCATAAAGTCAGTATCTATAATAGTTTCAGGCTCAAGGATTTCAGTTTCTTCGTCTAGCAAAGGAGGGTTTTCATAGACAGGGTATACAGGTAGTTGTCCTCTAAAGGGTCGTAATAAACTAATATGGAAGGTGTTGTGGATTTTCCAATGTTGTGGTAATTCTAGTTTAAATGCATTGTCATTGATTTTGTGTATGATCTTGAATGGTCCATAAAATCTAGGTGCTAATTTGACAACGGGGTGCTTATCTGCACTTTGTAATCTTCGTTTTTCAATTCTTAACCAAACATAATCATCAACTTTAAATTTCATAGCTTTTCTTTTCTTGTTTGCTTGTTTTGTGTATGATTGCTGGGCTTTGGCAATCATATCTTTAACTTCATCAAAAATAGTAGTATGCATGTTAGCAATATCATCAGCAGTCCGAATTTTATTTGATAATGATGTAATAGGTGTAGGCAATCGATATCCATAAATAATTTCAAATGGTGCTTTCTTTGTAGCTATATGTAGTGTGTTATTATATGTAAACTGAAGTAAATGTAGATATGTATCCCATGTGTGTGGTTTTGAAATTGTGTAGGCACGCAAAAGATCTAAAATAGTACTATTAGTAGCTTCTTTTGACCATTTGTTTCAGGATGAAATGCAGATGAAAAATTAATATTTGTTCCTAAGCTAGCAAACAAAGTAATCCAAAAATTATTGCAAAATCTAGAATCACTGTCAAAAATAATGACTTTTGGTAAACCATGGTTAGTAAAAACAGTTTTCAAAAACAATTGAGCAGCTTGAGATGCAGTTAAAGTTTTCTTGCATGAAATAAAATATGCTTGTTTGCTAAACCTATCTACAACAGTCCAAATCATATCATGGTTAGCTTTAATGTTAGGTAGACCAATGATAAAGTCCATTGAAATCTGTTCCCATGGTCGTGATGGAATGGATAATGGCATTAGTAAACCATATTGTTTACCATGGTGTCTTTTAACTTGTTGACAAATTAGGCATTCAGATACAAAATTAGATACATCAGTGTCCATATGTGGCCAATAAAAATCTTCAATCAATGTACGCAAAGTAGATATAATTCCTTTATGACCTTAATATGGGGGACAATGAATTTCATGCAAAACAAATGATCGAAATGGAACAATCACACATAAATTTTTTTCATAAAACATAAATCGATTAGTGTAAGACAATGAATCAATAGGAATCCAATTATTTGGAACTAGTTTATTCCAATTAGCTTGAAAAGTAGGATCTTGATGATAAGTATCTTTCATAGAAATAAGGGAATCAAATGATATCACAGAAATATTTTGAATTTTCGGTCTTCTACTCAAAGCATCAGCAACAATATTCTCTTTTCCAAGTTGATATTGTATAATGGGATGAAAACTTTGAATAAAAGCGGCCCATTTAATGTGTCGGTTAGATATTTATGGTTGACTAAGAAGATGTCTAATGCTTTGTTGGTCAGTTTTGATCATGAATTCAGGTCCCATTAAATAATGTTTCTATTGACGTAAAGCTTGTACTACGGCTAACAATTCCTTATCATAGGTAGAATATTTAAGTTCAGATGGTTTGAATTTGCAGCTAGAGTAGGCTATGGGATAAGAATCTTGCATAAGGACTGCTCCTATTCCAGATCCACTAGCGTCAGTAACTACTAAGAAGAATGGTCTATTAAAGTCAGGTAATTGTAATACAGAAGCATGAGTTAAAGCATGTTTCAGCAAATCAAAGGACTTTTGTTGATTGTCTGACCAATTATACACAATACCCTTTTTTAAGAGTTTTGTCAAAGGTAATGCAAGTAATGAGAAATTCCTTACAAATTTTCTGTAAAAGCTAGCAAGACCTAGAAAAGAGCATAATTCATGCACATTTTTGGATATGGGCCAATTTAGAATTGCTTCTATCTTTTTAGGGTCGACTTTAATACCTTCTGATGAAATAATATGTCCTAGATATTCAATTTCTGTTTGGAAGAATTCACTCTTTTCTGGATTAGCTTATAATTGATTGTCTTTTAATAACTGAAAAACTAAAGACAAATGTTCATAATGCTCATTCTCATTTTTACTGAAAACTAATATGTCATCAAAGAAAACAATGACACAATGCTGATGTTTCAGAAATATGCAATTCATCATACGAGTGAATGTGGCTGGTGCATTAGTTAAACAGAAAGGCATAACCAGAAATTCGTAGTGTCCAAATTGTGTTCTAAATGCAGTTTTGAATATATCAAATTTGTCCAATCTTACTTGATGATATCCAGATTTAAGATCTATCTTACTGAATATGGCAGATCCTTATAGCTTATCCATAAGATCATCTACCCTAGGAATCGAGTATCTATTCTTAACAGTAATTTTATTTAGGGCACGATAATCAATGCACATGCGATAGGTATTATTTTTCTTTTTCACTAATAAGACAGGTGCACCAAATGGAGAACTACTAGGTCTAATTAATCCTCTGTTAAGCAATTCTTCTATTTGGTTTTAAATTTCTTTCCATTCAATTTGGTTATGTCTATATGGTGCTTTACATGGTGGTTTGTGTTCCAGGAATTAAATCTATCTTATGATCTTCAGGACGTGCAGGTGGTAATCCAAGTGGTAAATCAATAGCAAAACAATCTTGGAATTGGAAAAGAAATTGTGTATGCCTAGAATGCATCTAGTTTTCTTTAGCTTGAATTTCATTAACCCATATTAAATAGGATTTGCTACTTTTACGTCATGCACGTTTAGCCTGAGTATGAGTAAGAAATGGAAATTTATTGGAAGAGTGCATACCATGTAGTGTGATTTGTTTTCCTTAAAAATAAAATTTAATTGAATGCGCAGAATAATCTATATTAGGATTGTATTGATGACGCCAAGGCATTCCTAAGATGATGTCACTAGACTGCAAAGGTACAACTAAGAAATTTTTTCGTTCAGTATAATCACCAATTTTAATTTCTAAATTATGCACCTCTTATGTTCCATTATATCTGGTACCTAGAAATGCAGCCTTGATGCGATAATGTGTAGAAACAGTATGTAAATTCAATTCTTTGACTAGTTTTACAGAAATAAAGTCATGTGTGTTCCCATCATCATGTAAAATAGTCTTTTCTTTACCATGCACAAAACATTTCATTGTTAATAAAGAATGGGGAGTTGGCATACCTGGCAAAGTATCAGAAGTAGTACCAATGTCGTCATCGTCTTCCATAAAGTCCGGCATTTCCTCATGTTCTTCATCTTCTATTGCGCCCAGATAATTGATATGGACAGATGGCTTTTTGGATTGACAATTGGCTACTAGATGTCTAGGTTGATGACATTTATAACAAACTATGGGTTTTGCTTTGGATATATTATTGGTAATGACAGGAAGTTTAGGAATGTTGGGATTTGATTGTGGGGATGACTTAGGGTTTGGATTTGTGTTTGATGGCAAGGCAGGTGGTCGTGTCCAAGATTTACGGAATGAAGATGGAAGAAAACGACTTTGATTGAATCTTCAAAAATTTGAATTGAATTTTTTGGAACCAAAGTTACCATTAGTTGAAAATTGTTGTGGTCATTCGCAAATTTTATCTTCAATGTCATGGGCCAAGGAAATTGCATCTTCAAGGGTTGTTGGCTTGAACATATTGACTTCCGCATAAAAATGTCCAAGTAGGCCAGACATAAACTTGCGTTTATGAGTTGCTTCATGTACATCTTCAAGCATTCGTAGTTGTAATAGGGCATTGCAAAAACGTTCAGTATATTTGGAAATAGGTTCGCGATTCCTTTGTTGTAGAAGATCCCATTGCTTGATTGCTTTTTTGTGGAATTGGGGAGGAAGGAAATTCTGCAAAAATTTCTTTTGGAAATTCTCCCAAGTAGTGGGACAATCAATGCTTTTGCGGACCACAGTCCACCATAAGGATGCTCGGTCAACTAAATGATTAGTGACACATTTAATTTTGTCTTTCTCAACATATGTTTCTTCATGGAAATAATCATCAAATTGACTGATAAAAGCAAGAACAGCCTTTCCATCACGTGAACCATTGAAAGTACAAAATTTGAAGTTTCTTTTACTTATCTTTGTTTCTTTGCGAATAGATTGGGCTTCAAGTATTGCATCGATGGTACGTCGTATAAGATCTTCAGGTTGCAATCCATCTTGGTCAGTGGTAGATTGTTGCAAATTGGCCAATTGAGCTTGCAAAGCTTGTCGTGCTCTTCATTCCTCTTGTAGCTGCATCATAATCAAATCCAACTTTTGCTCCATTGTTAGTTCGGGTAGATCACCTTCAGTCATAAGATCGTCCATGTTTTGATCAGTCATCCTGCAAAATTCCAAAAAACCTCACACACTCGAAACCTTGTTAGCAGGATGAGCATAGCTCAAAGGCGGGTTTACAAGGCTTGTATATATTTTTTTAGTTTGGCTTTTGTAGTCTTTCTCCTTTACGATTGCGAAATTCGATGTCACAATCGTCTTCCAAGAAAATAATTGTGTGTATAGACTGTGTATAGTCTGTGTGTTGATGATTGATTGCTGTAATCTGCTTCTGTCGGTTCACAGGTGTGAACAGAGGCTTCCAGAGAGTAGTAAATTGAGTTGTGTGTTGTTGAATACGAATTGCTGCTATTGTAGTTGTTGGAGATGACTTGTTAGACTTTAGTGACTTGAGGAACTTAGAGGACTTGGAGTTTTAAGTCTTTATGACTTAGCTTGGATTTAAAGGACCTTAATATCTTCTTGCCCGATTCGGCGTCGACCTGTTCGTGCTGCCGCCGCTGTTTGATGAATTCAATTAGGGAAGCTTTTAGTTAAGATTCTTTTGAAGCTTTATTGCTTATCCTTTAAGCTTGAAAAGCTATGGTAAAGATTGTCTTATCTGAGAAGAGAAAACCAACGACTTCTTCAAGGATCTTCCCGCGTGGTTCTCTGCCTGCTGCAGAGGCCGGTCCCTCGCGATCTGAGTGTACAGCAGGGGGTTCTTGACTGCCAGGAACACGCTCGTATCGACCGTTTGCCACGAGACTGATTGTAGAGCTCGATCGTTCCAGGAGCTCCGCCTTCGTACAAGATGGTAAGCGATTGGAAGCTCTCAATCTCAGCTTCGCTCTGATACCATTGGTGCACAGATCGGACGCCGTATGCGCGCGTAGTGAGCGTCAGAAGGTCCCCAAGAACAAAAGAACTCTACTTTTTGCACAAAAAACAATAAAGAAAGCTTGCATGACATGAACAAGAGACCAATTGGGTGCAATCTCCCCGCATGCCTTGTGTGAGCACTCCACAAAGCATATATTTTATATATTATTCATCTTCAAGCTCAAGAAATAGCCCAATTTACAATTAGCATGCTTTAGCTTTTGTGTTTGCTTTTGTGCCACTAAAGAATTAAAGCTATTGGGCACCCAAGAAGTCAGGCGATACCCAAATACAATGTCCAATATAAATATTTAAATCGTGCGCACATGCACATACAAAAATAATAAATAAATATCAAGTGCTTTAGTAAATAAGCACGACAAAATATAGACGCCATGCCTAAGATACGCACCCATAAAAAATTGATGATAATTTGAATAAACGCTATCCTCCAATGCTTCCCAATGCCACTGTTGTTTGCTCTACACATCAACTGAAGCATTCACAATTGTTAGAAAAATAATACAATTAAACCGACAAAAGTGAATACCTAGCAGTCTTCAGCTACAAAAATAAATTGGTTAGAAATCAATCCTAACCTTAATTTATTACAAGTGCGCACTCTAAACTCATAAATGTTTATTAATTTAAATATGTATTTTGTAGAATCACCTGCTATGGAATCACCCACTTACACATTAAATTAACAAAACGCCCAAAAAGGATAGGCGTCCCCATCGACTTTTCGCACAAAGAATCCACCTTGTGTATGAGCCCCAGTAATAAAATTTTACGGAATCCACCACAAAATCTCACAGAATCCACCGTGGAATATGCCTCTTGACATCAGAAACATCAATATTCTTACTATTAACCTCTTTATTCAATAATGCACCCTTTATATCCTGCAATCCTAGCCCATCAATAGACATATTTGCAAACATAGAAGTACAAAATGTGTCCTGTGATTTAGACAATATAACTAGCAAGAACAATGGTGAAAGATTGTCATTAAAGTCAATCCCCTATGAAGACAAGTGTTTGAAATAAGAATGAAACTCATTAAAGTGGATGGACACAGAAGTCCCCTCCTTCATACAAAGGTCCATGAGTTTCTTTAGCCAGTACATATGAGAGGTAAGGCTTTGCTTGTCATGGCCGTTACGGATCTTGTCCCATAACTACTAGGCGATCTGCCCTTCATAGATAATATTATAGTAGATATGCAACACGATTGTAGATTTACATAACTCATCCAATTCAACCCAATTCTCTATATCAAAGCATTTGAGCTTTACATCCTCATGTCTCAATGGCTTAATATGAAATTTTTGCACCAAAACTTGCTATATTTATGCCTTCCAATAGTTGTAATGAGTACCATATAGTTTATCAATGTTAAAGATAGCACTATCATTTGATCCACCAACCATCATGACAAGAAATGAAAGCACATTATAAGCAAAAGAGCTGCTATAAATTACTGCAAATCAACAAATCGCACCCACAACACGAGGCCTAAGCAAAAGAAACTACCAAAATAGTGAGGTATCCACTAAGTACAACAAATAATTTGCAAGATAGAGTGTCTACTCTCATAAACAATGGTGAAAATTGCAATTACAATATGCTAAAATAAATACAATAGTAAATCCAAAACCAAGCATGGGTAAATTTCCAAGCCACTATTGCTAGGAATATTTGAGGAAACAATCAAGATATGTGGAAGCAACTAGCAGTAAAGATGAATATAACTGATACTGAGATTTGTCACACCTCAAAGTGTCATTGAACCATGCATCCAGTCGATAGATATATCTTGCATGTGGTAGATCTTAAGAATAATAAAAGAGAACTACCAAATGCACGATCGACTAAGCAAAAGTAACAAAGCTCAATTTATAACCAAGCAATATGTATACATAATTGACATCACACAAACAAAGATAGGTGCTAGATCCAAGGCATACATCAAATCAACCCATAAAGAGTAACTACATCAAATAAGCATTAGGAGAGCATGTATGTAGCTCAATGAGTCCCATTGTCTCAATGAAAGAAGATCAACTGCATAATATCCAAAGCTCTACTCAAATGTAAAATATCGAAGTAGCTCAAGTGACTTCCACTAGAACAAAACTGATGCCAATTGAGCAAGAAAAGCTAAGAAAATCATAGACATGACATACAAGCATCCAAGTTATATGAAGCATAAGCTAGGTGCATACAACCCAATGTGATCTTCAAGCCCTTAATTCTTGTAGCATCCAAGACAGTAACCACAATTGATGCAAGTGTCACCAAGCTCAAATCAAAGCTCAAGAGCATCCCATAGCATATTCAAGTGCATAGACCAATGTAAGTATTAATACATTCATATGAAGCACCCAAATGACATCCAAGAGCAGTAGATATATATTTTTCCTAATAAAAAGCTTGCTACTTTGTTATAACAGCAGTGAAAAAACCTTTGAAATTTGAGCCAAATGAGAGCTCAAATCAACCAAAAAGCATCCCAACACTGTCAAGATTTTGGGAGAGAAGGAAGGAGTCTCACTTGTAGCTTTCTTGCTTGCACAATGGGGGAATACACACAGAGGTGGAGGCTGAATATAGTTTTCCTCTTCTTAGTTGTGTAAGCCAAAAGAACTCAAGTACAAAGAAATAGAAGAACCCTATATATGGGTCTCAAACCAAACTCAACTAACTAAGGTGGCATACTAACTGAGCCACGAACTAGAGTAGATAAGGATAGCTATCATGTAGCTATTATTCATGGGCGGTGTACCAACCGCATCTGCAACTGACAAGTCGGTGACATAAATACACAACGATCACCCTGGCGTATCACGAGTGGAGCTCGATATCTCAACACTCCCCCTCGAGCTCAATCCCAATTCCTGCACACCAAGCAGGTCTCTGAACTTGCGTAGCTTCTCTGCGCCCAATGCCTTCATGAATATGTCAGCTACCTGATCCTCTGTGCTGACATAAACTAGATCAATAAGACCTAGTAAAACCCTCTCTCGCACATAGTGATAATGCACCTCAATGTGCTTTGTTCTAGCATGATAGATTGGGTTATTTGCCAAGTGTATACTACTCATGTTGTCACAATAAATGACAACTGGCCCATCTGTAGACTGATGCATATCATAAAGTAGCTTATGCAACCAAGCTACCTCATATGCAGCCATTGCTGCTCCCCTGTACTCAGCCTCTGTGCTCGACAAGGCAACTGTAGGCTATTTCTTGCTGCTCCAAGTGACTGCAGCACTCCCAAAAGAGAACACATATCCACTGGTAGATCGTCTATCAGAAATACTACCAGCCCAATCAGCATCAGTGTATCCATGCAACTGTATTTGAACCCCAGTCTCATAAAATAGTCCATACTGCAATGTGGACTTCACATACCTGAGTATGCGTCTAGCCGCATCCAAATGTGGTTTCCTTGGAGCCTGCATAAACTGACTTACCAATCCAACAGCATAGCTCAAATCTGGCCTGGTAATAGTCATATAAATAAAACTTCCTACTATGCATCTGTACATAGTAGGGTCTTCTAGAAGCCCACCTGCATCTGTGCTCAGCTTCACATTCTGCTCCAAAGGAACTGAAATAGGCTTACAGCCTGTCATCCCATATTTGGACAGCATGTCCAATCCATACTACCTCTGCAAGAGCTGTATCCCACTTGGTGATCTAATCACCTCAATGCCCAAGAAATAACGCAGCTCTCCCAAATCCTTCATCTCAAACTTCTGCTTCAATAGCATTTTCACATGAAGGATATCTTCATCACTGTCACCTGTCATAATCAAATCATCAATATAAATGACAAGTAGCATAATACCTTTCTCTGTTTTTCTCACATAAAGTGAGAAATCTGCCTTGGAAATCTGAAAGCCAATAGTGACAAGATACTGTCCTATCTTGTCAGACCATGCTCTAGGTGCTTGCTTCAAGCCATACAAGGCTTTCTTCAACCTGCAAACAAACTCAGGATGAATAGCATGCACATAACCTGGTGGCTGCTCCATATAGACCTCTTCTTGCAAATCACCATGCAAGAAGGCATTCTTTACATCCATCTGATGTAAAGACCATCCCTTTGATGCAGCCATAGCAATGACTGCTCTTACGGTTGCCATCCTTGCAACCGGACTGAATGTTTCTTCATAGTCAATGCCATATGTTTGTGCATACCCCTTGACTACTAATCTTACCTTGTATCTGTTCACAGAACCATCTGCATTGTGCTTCACCTTATAAACCCACTTACAGCCAATTGCATTTTTACCTTTAGGCAAAGGTACCAATTCCCATGTAGCATTTGCTTCCAAGGCATCCATTTCTTCATCCATGGCTTTCTCCCATTTTTCTTTTCCCATGGCTTGCTCAAAAGAAGTGGGTTCTGGTTCCTGTATCACTTTGACCATATATGCATAGTGAATGGCTGTAAATCCATCATATTTCAGCCTATCCACAGGATACCTAGCTCTCATAGACCTGCGCAAAGTAGGTTCACTCCCAGGTGCTCTCAAAACATCCCTGGTCTTCCTTACTCCAGGTGTAACAATAGAAGGAATACCCAACTCATCATCAATGCTCTGTTCTGAGCCACTGGATTCACCATCCACATAAGAGTGACCTGCATTCACATCAAACATGGGCTGATCAACCTTCTCTTTTCCTTTTCGTGATACTTGCATACCACTATCTGCATTGCTTTGAGAAGATTCTCCTGATCTCAATCTGCCTGTCCATGGCGAAGAATGTGAACCACTGCTAGAGGACGCTCCAGGTCCACTAATATTTTGTGACTGCTGATGTGAATTTTGTGCAGCATTACCATTTTGTGCATCTACATCATCAATCACATTTACTAGTTTATACTAGCTACTCATCTCATCAAAAACAACATCTCTGCTCACTGTAAACTTATGAGTAAAAGGGTTATAGCATCTATACCCTTTTTGCTGCAGAGAGTAACCAATAAAGATGCACTTCTCAGCTTTTGGATCCAACTTGGATCTCAACTCATCTGGCACATGTACATAGGCAATGCAACCAAAAATTTTCAAATGAGAAATATCTGGTTTCATACCAGTATACCTCTCCTCTGGAGTCATTCCATGTATTGCTGCAGTGGGAGTCCTGTTCATTATGTAGACTGCTGTAGCAACTGCTTCAGCCTAATAAAAATCTGGCAAGTCTTTTTCATTGAGCATGGCACGAGATACCTCTCCAATATGCCTGTTTTTCCTTTCTGCAATTCCATTTTGTTGTGGGGTATGATTGCATGAATATTGCTGCTTTATGCCATGCTCCGCACTCCAACCACTCAGACTCGGACGAACCTGTCCAACTCGGACACTCGGACCACTCGGACTCGGACCGCTCGGACCAACCTGTCCGACTCGGACACTCGGACACTGGACCAATCCATAATCGGACCACTCAGAATCGGACCTGCCAAAATCGGACCACCCTGTCCGATCCGATTCCCAAAATCGGACCACTTTGAAAATCGGACCACTTTTTGATCCGACTCCTAGAATCGGACGTGATCAAAATCGGACCACTGGTCCGATCGGACCCACCCAAAATCGGGCGTCCGATTCTAATATAATCAGACTCCTGAAAATCGAACATCTGAGAATCGGACAGAAAACTGTCAAAAGCAAACACGTGTCTAGAACACAAATTTTGATACATCCAAACCCCGAGATTGATCCCTAAGGCTACGTAGAGCTGAAGGCACATCACAGATCCATAACCGGGCTAAAATTTAGAGCACGTAGTTCAAAATTTGGCTATAAACGGTCCTCCAAATTGCATATGGCGTCTACCGTAACGGCCCTACGGGCCGGGGGGGACTGCCCCGCCCCCCCCCCAGACCCCCGCAGAGGGGGCTCTGCCCCCTCCACACCTCCCCCGAGTAGGTTGGAGAGAAAACACGCGCTGTGACAGGACCTCCAAATTAGACCCTAGTGTAGCAATGGCTCTGCACCAGCATGGAGTCTCACTTGCAATAGAGCAACCAAAAGCCCATACCCGAACAGAGAGAAACAGAGACCCTAAAACCTCAATGGGCCAATCTAGCCATCAAGGGTAAAAAGGCCACACCACAAGAACACATGTACATTGTGTTCAAACTGCGTCTAGTCGAAATAGAGTGCGACATCAGCAAGCTACAAATGCCAAGATGACTAGACATGACACTCTTGACGAGAGATGTACCTTGAATAGCACTGCACCGACGATCCAAGACGTCAGTGGGGAATCCACATCTGGTCGTGCAGTTGAGAACTCAAGGGCATCGGTCAGAAGGCTTAAATTTACAAGCCAAGACCCGGAAGATGAAGACATAGTACCACCTGCTTATCATAGGGTCAAACTCACCGCGAAAAGAGAGCATACTATCGATGCTCTGATTGATTAAGGAGCAGATTTTAACATCTTGACCTATGAATCATGGATCCTACTAGGCCAACCAGAGCTCACACCGACTAGTGCAACTCGTAGCCCTTATGGGGGACACCCACAAGCACTCATAGGGAAGTGCAAAATCCTTGCGACAATTGAAACGGAAAGCTTGCCTATCCTATTTCATGTTCCTCCAAAAAGTACTAGCTGCAGGAAAGAAACCCTCCTAGGAAGACCCTTCAAAAGGGCAATCAAATGTGAGGCTGACTATGTAGCACAGAGGATACACCTGACACTACCGGGTGTGAGGATAGTCACAACCTTTAGCAAAGGTGACCTCATCGAACTTCGAGGGAAAGGCAAGGAAGGTGATGACATAACAGTCAAGCCTACAAACGAGTGAAAGGACTTGTTGGAAGAGTTGATACAAGCACAGGTCGAACAACAAGAACCAGTGAGTGAGGCAATGCCGGAAACAAGAAGGTCAAGAGACAAGGCCAAGGACAGGGTTTGGACTCACAAATATCGTAGAAGACCACGAAAGAAGCCCAAGCCTTATAGGCGAAGGCATCGATGGAGAGCTAGCACAATGCCGCGATGGATATCCAAAGCGTTGCTTCGTGCTCAAGGGTATTATGCAGGCAACCAATGGATTTGGGTACCAAAACCCCCTGCTAAACCTCCTCTATCGGAGCTGAAGGCCACAGTGCCTCAAAAGCATGGCACAAGAGGAAATCTAAGAGAAACTCTAGGTCTCAAGGCAAGAAACCAGACATGATTGTTTGAAGGAAAGAGCCCCAGCCTAGCATGCTAAATAAACACATGTCATACGTAGCCATTGAGCAGGCACAAAAATCGTTAGTGCCCAAGGAGCCTTTGATTTCCCAAGGGGAGAACAAGCATCATAGGCACAACATGGCTCAAGGCAAGGCTGATCGCTCAACAAAGCAAATGGCACAATCGTCTAATAGCCTCGAGCAAATCATTCAGCGAGTGCCAAGTCCACCTAAGAGCCCTAGATCTCCTACATCCTCTTTTCCCAAGCAAACACAGGAAGCACAACAGCAGTCGTCAATGACAACTGCTCACTCCCAATCTCTATCTCCATCAAAGCTTCCGAATACCCAAGAGGGGGGACATGACACTAGCCGTAGCTCTCTGCCCAAGGATATGCATGTGCAACCCAAAGTGACCAGATCAACTCATGCTCGATCCACACAGGTGAATGCTCAAAGGGCAACAAAAGACATGACCACTTCCAATCGACCTAAGGACTTAACACCGCAATCCACCAAGGGTGGCCAGCCCACCAAACTAGCTGCTACTACTTCCAATCAGGGATCACAGCAGTCACACCCCTTGGCTGTGACAATGCCCCATGTGGAACGTGTCCTTAGTAGTTTACCTGTGCAGGAGGTGTCGCAACCAAATCCCTTGGCAACTCTAGTGCTTTCAAAGTGCCTAAAGCCTAGGATGGAGGAGTCAAACGCAAGGGAGTTGGTTGAAAAGCTAGACTCTCCCAAAAGGGCGGCAGTTGTACCCTCACAACCGGGCAAGGCTATTCAGCAAACCACGGCTATGTCCCATAAGGACACACTAGAGAAGGGAAATGCTGAGGCCCAACCAAGCACATCAACGGTCGATATAGCCCAAGGTCCTAAGTCGTCAAGAGAGGCACCTTCATTGACCAAGAAAAAGAGGAGAAAGCAGAGAAAACATCGAGAGAGCTTATGAATAAAGCATCGAGTCCATCCACCAATGAACCCACTGATGCCTCTCCTAATAGCGGTGAAACCTCAGACACATCCATGTGTTCTGAAAAACCAAAGCAACCGTTGCCATCAACAGTTGCTTGCAACACTCTATCCACTGACAATAGAACTCACATTGATCAATCAAGGGTGGATACAACGTCATCACAACAGGGTGACAAATCTATACCAGTCACACCCAAGAAGAACCATGACAAAATTGCAGCAAAACCTCAGGAGAAACGTGAGAACCCCAAGAGCATAAGAAATCTTAGTGTTGACCAGTCTTGCTCATCTAGGTCTGAGCCCCCAGCCATGCTAAAGCCTGAGGAAACTCTTAGAACTTTGCATGAGATAGCAACCGAGCAAGCCCTCATTGAACATAGAAGTGTCGCAGAATGCTTAAGTGAGTTGGAGGCTAAGCTCAAAGTGGTCACGCGTGTCTACATCCTTGCGGACGTGGGCACGATCCCCAAGGAGCAGCTTGGAGATTACTTGACCTTTCCTCTATCATGGAAAGAACAAGAACATCTTAACGGGCACTACGATAGGCTCCTGCATGAATAGATGCGACTCATCCCTGACGAGGAGGCTGACGAACTACGCTTAACCATCACGTTCAATGAAGTGCTCTGCCGACCGAATCTCGTAGACATAGAGCTACTAAAGCGACTGTCAGCAGGCCAGAGTCAATTTGAGTAGCGTTGGTGCAAAAGCCACATTGTAATGGCCGAACTAGGGGCTCAGTCTCTGAGGAGCGATTGGCCAAATGGCCAAATGGCGATCCCAAAGGGACCCAACCTATGTGGCACCAACTTCCCTTCGAGTGCTCATTGACATTCGGGGTACGGACTTAGCTAGGACTAGGCTTCAAGGCCCTTTGATTGATAAGGTTCTCACTGAGGAGGAGTTACATATTGCCAGTAGACTCGGTCAAGGTTCCATGCTACTCAACGTGGCAAAATATCTATCAGTATTAAGTCAGCTACCACGAATACTAGATGCGTGTGCCACACTCCGGTACAACCCCGAATTCTACACTTGGTTCTTATCCTCCTGATGTGACATGGATTCATAGATATGTATATAAATAAACACTGATTTTTGTGTCACCATGTATAAACAATATCAACACACACAAGCAATGATAGTCAAGCACAGGGAGAAGAGTCGGGTTGGACAGGCTAAGCTCCTCAGGTCCTCCTCTCATCACACTTTTGAAAGTCGTGTGACCAGCCCCACCTCCAAGTGAAGGGCATGCAACCCATATTGCCGCCATAGGAGGCCTTGACCAACAACTCTGATGGTGTAGACAGGGTGTAGTCCCTTCCTATACACCTTCTTCCCTTTTTGGTCTATCCTTCCGAGGATGTACCCTGTCCCACTCCACGACAACCAGTCCACACGACTTAGCATAAACTAATATCCGCTAATGACTGGAGGCAACGCGAACATCAGCATGGGGACCATTCCTCTACAACAATCACCGCATGCCTCACCCCTCCCCTTCTTGTCATATGCACTTCATAAACCACACTAAAATCCCTTCCATGCAAACAGTTGTACCATGTATCAAGGTTTAACCCTTGAAGTGCGTCTTGCAGGTTTCCTTTTGCGGCGAAACGCATGGAGAATCATGGAGATCTAGCATGCAAAGATGCTCTGCGCACAAGGCGGGAGCATGTGGCACGCGCCCCTCCACCGAAGTGCTATGTGCCCACCATCAAGAGGTATGCCAAGAAGCAAGGCCCTAAGCGACATTGCCCAGGGCGAAGGCCGAAGAATCCTCGAGTCAAGAAAGTCGAGACTCGAAATGCGCAATAGGTGGCAGCACTAGTGGTGCACACTCCCAGCTCCCGCTCGGGCCTCAGATGCTCAAAGGCAGAAAGGGCAGCTCGGGAAAGAGAAGAATTTAATGAGTTATTTAAAGATATTCTGGAGACGGTAGCGGGCCGGGATTACACCATTCATGTCCCGGCCGACATGTTCCCTGATCACCCCCACGGGAGCCCCACACCAGCAAAGCCCCAATCACCCAACCATCCAGACTCGCCCCGCCTCGTACAGATCGAGTAGCCCATAATGCATGAAGGGCTTATCACATGATAACTAGCCAAGACTTTTTGTTTTTAAATGGTTAAGTGTTCCCGACTTGTTAAGTGTTGACATGTTCCTAACTTGTATGAACTTCTCATATCTGTGTTAAATATATGCTATGCCTTTAGCAAAAGAAAAAGCTAATCAAGCACAGGTGATAAAATATCTAAGTCAACACCATAGAATTTCGATAAGTGATGTCTCCTTGCATTGCACTGGTTTATTATAGTTGTGGCATATACAATGCATATACTCTCATGAAGCGACAAGTGTGCAGGATAATACAGGTCCTTGTGCGAAAATGTTCAATGCCCAATCACCGCAACACCAACAACCCCACAACGAGCCGTGGCAAAGCCACGCTGCCGAAAGCACCCTTGCCAAATTACCCACATTGCATGGCCCAAAACACATTCCTGGGCCATGCCCCCTTTCTGGGTCAAGCTCTATAGTTGGCTCACGGCAATCGTTACCTCAATTGTACCCACATCGCATGTGCCGCAAGGAGGGTTGCAAGATCTCAAGTGTATCTCTCCCTTTCGCCAACTACTTCTCTAACAACGAGGCTAGGGCACCATCATCATTGTACTATTCATTTTCTGAGCCTTCGAAGCTTGACATTTTCCAACCCATTGAAAGGCTGATAGCCTCAACATATTGTAATGGTTGTACTCAGGCAAAAAAAAAAAAAAAAAAAGGAAGAAGAAAAGAAAAGAATGGAAAAATAAGAAGCACCCACGATCACAGCACAGCACCTAGGGGTCCTCAAATTAGGTACGTCTGGTGACCTTGGTCGACCGGCTTCGTCCCTAGTCCCCTAGCCCCTTACACTCACCCACAATTGTTCAGGGCACATCAAGGGCAGGACATACCTGGGGAGCTTGTCTCGCCTAGGGTTAGACCTGTCACCTTGACCCACTTGCACAATTTTCTTTTGCACTCTGCCTTCGTACCATTGCAAATCAGTGGTGATAAGCACCGCACGATTGGCCATGAAAAGTACACCGTACTCATCAAGCAAGTCCAATAGTTTCCAGCTACTGAAAGTGCGGTGTCCTTGTATTCCATTATGCTACATCGTGCAGTCACAATGCAAAGGATGTCTCATGTGCCTTCACGCGTACTCCTTCTCCACATGGACAGCTTTGCTTCATCCACGAATTGTTATGAGAAACTAACCCACGGTCTTCTAACTATGTAATATCTAAGTATGCACGAGCACTCACATAATATTTGCACCAAAGTATATCCATAGTTTGGGTCCTCAAGTGCAGGACAATACTCTAGGCTTGCTTAGCGTTCAACCTGTCTCCCAAACTAATCAAAATATGTCTTGTGCACGATGAGAAGCCTAGCACTACCCCTTAAGGAGAGATCACAGGTGAGGTTTTCCAATTGCAGGTATAAGGTGTTGTTTGCTCTTCATCAACACTCAACTTTGATACTTGTCCCTTACCATCCAACAAGCCCGCAAAGAATCGTAATGTGCAGAATCCCCAACAAACCAACACTTGTGCTGGCCATCAATGCAATCCCCAACACAGCATAGCCCTACCACCAACTCCAACAACCTTCCACTAGCCACCTTGGCCACCAACAGGCCCCCAGGACCTTCTGCCACACCACCACCAACACTCCTCCACGGAAACCACAGGCGTCCTTGTCACCCATGTCTTCGGTGCATGCTACAGCCTGCTACCTACGACGGTGAGTGCCATGGGACTGGCACTCGTCTAGGAGGGGGGTAATGTTAACCCCAACACAAAGAAAGCAAAAAGAAGTGGAAAAGACGCAGGGCAAAGGCGGAAAAAAGGTAGCCCCGACTAAAGAAAGAAAAGGAGAAAAGGCCAAAAGCGCAAGGGCAACCTTAAAAGTCCAAGGCAAAGGCAAAAGGGGAAGGCGCATTTTAAAATAAAAAGGCGCACCCTGAAATTTTGTAAAAGAGCGTCGGGCTCTCACCCGTGCAATTTGTAAATGTAGACGGGCGGTGGAAAGGAAGCTAGAAAGATAGAAGGACAATGGGAAAAAGGGCCTATGCTATGGCCGGCCATGTAAAAAGGGGAAAAAGGGGATGACTGCCCAAAAGGGATTTAGGGTTTTGTATATAAAGTTGAAAAGTGAATGAGAAGCTCATTCTTGTGTGTGGCCAAAAGTAGCTCTCCTCTTCTTCTTCTTCTTCTTGTTCTTGCTTGCTTGAGCTTGTGCTTGAGAGAGGGAGTGTGAGAGTGTGAGGGAGTGAGTGTGTGAGGGTGAGGGACCGAGGAGGAGAAGCTCTCCATCTTCTCCTCTCTTCTTCTCTTCTCTTCTCTTCTCTTCTCTTCTCTTCTCTTCTCTTGCTCGAGGACATGGAGCTTGGAGTGTGGAGCTTGAGGATGGAGCTTGCTTGAAGCTTACACTTGGATCGTGGAGCTACCGGAGTGTGCGGGAGAGGAGGTAATTCGAACGGCATCAAGGTAAGCTCACTACACCCATAGATATGGATGGCGCGTCGACTATGTGAGAGGTAGCCATTAGTGCTCGGCTTGGAACTCTTGAAACAATAAGCGGTCCGTGGGTCTTGGCGGTTGAGCAAAAGCTCCCACAACATCCAACAAGCATTGATATATCCAAATGGTAGACCCAAATAACATTAAATCCTGATAGGATTAACCTTCACAATGTAAATGTTTATTGTTCACTATGGTATAGCAATGAAATAGCAATCAAATCCAAGCCAATGCAAGCTCAAATTGATTCAATAGCAACTTAAGATATCATCCAAGCATCCACCAATGATCTAGCATCAAAGAGGCATGAATAGAAGCATGTATAGGCTCCAAGCGCACTGAAGAAAACCCAGTACAAACCCATATACAATAGATCTGCTATTGTATTCAACAAAAGAAATAGAAGTTTAGGAGCTTCAAGAAGTACCCAAAGCCACAATAGCAATGCCAAGAGTAATTAAATGATTGATTATGTGTCCAAGAATGCCGTATAGGCAAATGGGCTAATGAATATGAAAGGGGGAGTTGTTGTTGAAATAGGTGCAACCTATGAATGGCCATGCTATTGTTGAAAAAGATTGGGGAACAATGTTAAGATCAATGGGGCATAAGCTAATGACTATTGTCTTTGCCAAGTTTGCCAATAACTCATAGGAGCCAAAGATGACTGAGATTTGATCAAATGAAGGAGAGAAGGCTACAAGTGCAATCACGCTATCTATAGCCTCACTTGCTGCTAAGAATGTTGAAGTTGGTGGCCACAATAAGGGCCTCAAGAGAGCTTAAAAAATCCTTAGGAATGTAAAAAAGCAAGCTCAAACAAATGGAAACAAGATGAGGTTAAATGGTTACCTCTTCAAGCTCGAGCCATGGTTGCCATGAATGTAAATTGTAGGGATTTAATATTAGCTAAAGTGAATCGCTAATTATGCTCCTCGAACCAATGCTTTGTTACCAGTTGAAGAGAGAAGCTTGAGTGAGAGCATGAGCAAGCGGAAGATCTAGAGGTGTGAGCTACAGTGGATGGAGAGAGAGAGAGAGAGAGAGAGAGAGAGAGAGAGAGAGAGAGAGAGGAGTAAAGTAGTTTATTATCATCCATGAAAGGCCAAATTATGACCCATGGGACCTTTCCAGATATACAATGATTCTCCTTCCCCATGGTAGGAAAGGGTAGCTATGGAGAGAGAGAAAGATAGATAGAGAGAGAGAGAGTCAAGATGTGGAAACTCCAATAGTCACAATGTGTGTTTGCCTCCCTCATTCTATTAGCCACTAAAAGAATAAAGAATGAAGTAACAATAATGGGCACCCACCACCTACATTTTATAGGTGTACGAGTACTATCAGTGTAGTGAATACACAGGTGGCATAGGCATATGCACCTTTATCCCTAGCATATATCTTCACTCAACTTTGCTAGAACCTTCTCTTGTGTTATAGGCACTATTATGAATGATCTATTGGCTTTGGTGGGATCGGATATGAAGATTTTCAAGGATGTGCTACCTTGAAGGCCGATAGAGCAATGATCGTGAGCTATTGGGACTTTGTGGTCAGCAAAACAATGCATATGCATGTTTTCCAAATTTCCTTAACTTATGGGTATCTAGCTCACTCATTAATTTCCAACTTAATTCTTTTGGTTGCACGCCTTCACACTTCTTAACTAAGAGTGAGTGCAGCTCAAATTCCATTTACACTAGTGTCCCAAAGTTGTTGGTCAATGGTAACATCCCATAGGTTCCATTATCGCATTGGATTGTGTTCATCTTAGTAGATTGTGAGATAAACTTTAAGAAATGACTATTTTTTGCTTGCAACAAAGTCTTATGGACTTGGAAAATGTCTTATCAACTTGTTGTAAGTTAACTAGTTGTGGCTAGAATTGCTAGCCCTTGCCTCACTTGTAGTGTGGTCCCAATCCACAACTTAGTGGTTTGTGAGTATGTCAATATTTGCTTCTTGGTTGCAAGTTCGTGGAAAACAATGTTTGCACACAGATGAGGGTATGGAGTTTTCTATTATCCCCATAGGTGCTCCTAGTGAGGAACATGTGTGTTATAAGTACTTTAAGAAGTCTATGCCTCTTGCATGTGCTCCTAATGCATTTGGTTACTTAATCCTAAGTCCAAAAAAATGAGGAGTTCAAAGTCACGAATGTATGTGTTTTTGTTTGAGTGATTAAATGTGCTCGAGAGCATTTGTGTACTAGTGGTTGTGTATTTGGTGTATAGTGTGTGTAACATGTGCCTTGTGCTACTACTAGTATGTGTTCTCTAAGCTATAGATCTTAGAGTTGCATGCCCTAAGTTCATATGTTCTAGTTTTTTCACCTATGTGAGTGCCTTAAAGCTATGTTATCTTATGCCTAAGGAGTATTGTCTTAGGACAAGAGTGGTGATTCTAGTGTGTGTGAGGTGCTAAATGCACAAAGCGATGGCTAGTTCCCAATTACGGGTCAGGTTCTTACTATGTGTCTTCGTACACAATTGGTGATCTTGCACTATCATGCACTCTATTGTGCACCACACTTGTACATGTGGACTTGTGATGTTAGTCATGTGCACATGTGCATGGTGTACCTTGAGTTCCAAATTTGATGTTAATGATGCAATTGTGTTGAGTGTGGCCTAGGATTGGGTGCTTGGTGTTGAGAGCATGCATGCCTTTGAAGGTGTGAGGTGGAGTCATGTGAATTAGATTTGTAAGCTATAGGTTTGACGACACCCTAATGGATCTTAGGGTTTTATGGAATTTTAGTTGGATGTTTGGCCAAAGGTGAAAATGGGGGGCCTAGTGGCCCTTTTAGTCAACCATGTAATCAAAATAAAGCATTATGGCCTATGGCCAAAATCAAGGAGGCACTCTTCATCTGAGTCACAGGCCTATCTGGCATTCGATGCCTAGAGTCACAACCTTCCTATTGGTACTTTCATCCATATCGTGAGACGTCCCAATTGTTAAGGGTCAAGACTAGTGCCTTGTAGTTTTCCAAGTACAATGTGTATGTTCTTGTTCGATCTACTATTCCCCCAATTGATTTGGGGTAATGAGCTATAAGATTTGCAAAATTAAGTCACATGAGTGTCAATGGCTAAGGTTGGTATGCATGGACTAGAGTAGTCTAAGGAAAATGTGTTTTTTGGGGATCCTCAGGTTCTCATAAAATGGCCTAATGGGGCATTTAATGGTCAACCGAAAGAAAAAGAGGATGGTGATGGGCCTTATGGATGCCCGTTTGGTCATAGTGATAGTCAAAAACCTTCTTAGGCTTTTAATGATGGTTGGCTTGGCCATTATTATGCCTACATGACGATTGCGTGGTCTTCATCGATGACCAAAGGGCTCGATTAGAAACTACTACCTTGAATGGTGAGGCCTTGGATGGGCTGAATGTGAGCACGCATTATGAGAGAGAGAGAGAGAGAGAGAGAGAGAGAGAGAGAGAGAGAGAGAGAGAGAGAGAGAGAGAGAGAGAGAGAGAGAGAGAATCACCAAGTGGGACTAGTTCATGACTCCTTCCCAAAAACTTGTACTCAAGCAATGAAAGAAAGAGCAAGAATCAATTGCTCAGCGTTTGAGAGTCCTACCTAGGTGTCCCTTGAAAGTGAGGTAGAGTCATTTCATGTCAATCTACTCCACTCTCCTCAATGCTAGAAGTCTCCAATTGTGATCTCTTCTTCTTCTCCTCGCTTGTTCTTATAAGCTCTTGCATACACAAGCTTTTTTGCAAAAAGCAAATGCAAAAGACACAAATATGAGTACCCAATCCAAAAGCAAAAAGTAAACTCAAAAATCCAACACTAGATCCAAGAAAGGCAAGTACCTTGTTGTTGAGCAACTTACACTCTTTCAAGTTCCCTGCTTGTAGAACCCCCTGCTTTCTGTTCTCTATCAACCACCAAAGACTTAAAAGTTGTATATTTTTAAAATATTTTTTTAAGGTTTTGATCCTCACCCTATCACTTCTACCTTCCTACACAAATTCAAACCTACCTACAATCTCATGCAAATTCCAACACATGACAACAAAAATCCCAACACATAAGTGCAAATCTATTGCCTCTTGATACACCCATAGTCTGCACGGTATTTTGGAGTACAAGCTCCTATTTTGTCACTCAATGTAGAGAGTATGCACCTAGTTTCTCAACTCTATTGGTCCCAGAAGAAATGGAACCAAAATGTCATCGCTCTCGAGAGCTAGACCACCAAACTTACGGATCGCTTATTGTTTCAAGCATTTTGAGCAATGCGGCTATGGCTACCTCTCACCTATCCATTGAAACTCTCCAAATGAATTTAGCAAGCTTACTTATTTACCTTCTCGTTATAGTCTATCCATGAAAGGCACGTCGATGGCTCCATGATCCTTGCAACATGCCTCAAGCAAGCTCAATCTCCTTTACCTCAATCATCACACAAGCTCCGTGATGAAGAATCAAGAGCTTCTCCAACTGGTCCCTCCCTCCCTCGCACGCACACACACACACACACACACACACACACACACACTCTCTCTCTCTCTCTCTCTCTCTCTCTCTCTCTCTCTCTCTCTCTCTCTCTCTCTCTCTCTCTCTCTCTCTCTCTCTCTCTCTCTCTCTCTCTCTCTCTCTCTCTCTCTCTCTCTCTCTCTCTCTCTCTCTCTCTCTCATAGCACGCACGCACACACAAGCAATAAACAAGAAGAGAGCTCTCAAGATTGTAAACCACAAGAATGAGCTTGTTTATTCTCTTTTAAGTTTTTATACATGGGAAATTAGTTGCTACACTTTGCATGAGAGAAAGCCCAACTCTTTTTTACAAAAATAATTCCAAGTAATTTTTTAATTTTAAAAATTACACATGCTAAGCTATTTTTATGTTATGCTCTTTTTGTGCCTTTGTAATTTTTTTAATCTTTCTTTTTTCTAATTTTTTCAATCTTTCTTTTTTTTTCTTTTGCATGCTCCTTGGTTATGCCTTCGTAGAAGGTGTTAACAAAGGCTAAACCATTATGGTAAGGTGTTTGAAAGAATGGATAGTCATGGTTGCCAATTAAATCCCAAGTAGTGTAAAATTGCAAAGTCCAAAGTGAAACTACTAAGGCATGTGATTTCTTATGGAGCCAAAACCTAACAAAGTCAAAGCCTTAGTCACATTAGTATCACCTACTAATGACTAATTCATAAAGTGAGATATTTTTCTAGATGTATATCTCTAGCCTCCTAGTTGATTTATCTATTTACAAATGGTTACTAAGAAGGATTGTCACTAAATTGATTGCTTATTATGTATTCTCTATTTAATAAATTTATATTAATAAATTAATGACTCGCTTTTCTTTAACTGTTGATGATGATCTAGCATGGCTGTGAGACCATTTAGAGACCAGTATTCCTAGTGCATCACTTAATGGGGTGATCAGAGCACTGTGATGGGGATATCTGGTACAAGTAGTACAAGTTATGAAGGGGGAAAGAAGTGTCTCCCCAGTGTAAGAGTATACACAAGAACCAAGGAGTTACACATAAATGAAGATGGATTGAGTTCTAAGAAGAGGAAGTGCATTAGCATTGTGTTTATGTATTTATGTGTGCATCCAGGGACGGCTGGGAACGTATACTTGTGTGTAATGAGCATTGCATTCATTTGGGGTCATCCTCTCCCTTACAAGTCAAGGTTTAAGAAAGACGAGAGAGATAATTCTCTCACCAAGAAAGACGAGAGACATGATCCTTTGGAAGTGAGGAGAGAAGTGGTTTTCTCTTTCTAAGGTTTAAAATGACACAAGTTTTTGTGTGGAATTCAATCTTAAGGTTGAGGCCCAAGGCAATCTAATGAAATCTCCTTATCTACGGCTCAAGGTGGTTGCATGACCACAAGTTAAGAGTACAGTTTAAAAAGCTATTTTTCTTAAAATAGACATGGTGAATCCATTTTCAAAATATCTCGCAATAGAAATATGATCTCTAAAAATGGCCCATGAGGGTTATCAAAAACAACGAGATCTACAACTTTTGTGTTGGATGTTTTTTCATCCGAGCAACGCACAGAGAGATATCTCAAAATTGGCGCTGCAAAGTAGGTCTTGGAACAGCCACAACTTGCATGAAGTTCAGCCTTTCCAATCTTGGCACTCAAGTCTCTCTCCAAGAAGAGAAGCTCTTGAAAGCCTATAAAAGAGGAGGATCTCCTTGGGTGTGGGAGAGGTGAAGGAAGCACCACTTTGCATGCATCCAAGAGGAGAAGAGAAGGTGCAAGTGCTATGGAAGCTCTGCTAAAACCAAATGCTATGGAAGCTCTGGTGAAATCAAGTTCCAAGAGGAGAAAATAAGGTGCAAGAGCTACGGAAGCTCTGCTGAAATCAAGTTCCAAAAGAAGAAGAGAAGGTGCAAGTGCTGCGGAAGCTCTGCAGAAATCAAGCTCCAAGAGGGGAGCCCTACACATATTGTGTAGGAGAGAAGGAGACTCAAGAAGGATCAATAGGTGTCAACTTTCACGTTGTGCAAGTGTTAGCTGGTTGTATATAGTGCAAGGAACCATGATCTTGTTTCCAAGATCTACGAGTAAGAATCGGTTTATGTGTAACGTAGGAGCTTGGTCCTTGTCAATAATATAACTCCACAAGGGGGGGCTTTCCCATCTTCTAGTCCATAGTGTGTTGTCAATCTCTCTATCTATCTATCTCTCTCTCTCTCTACATCTTTCTTTTGTCTCATCTGTTCTCTCTCATGCGCCAGCATAATATTCATCATATATATTTTAAGTATGTAAGAAAGTTGAGTGTGTATCTCGGAACTTATAATAGGGGTATCAAAGCAGGTCTCTTTGCTTTTCTCAAAGTAAAGGCGATCCTTGCAAGAAGAAGGTAAAGATGGCAATTGATGAAGTGCCTACAAGTGAGCAATTACAGGCTCAATTGACAAAGTATCATAGCTTGTTGGAGATTCCCGAAGTACATCAATTGATTACCAGCTTAAGGGCAAGGGAAGAAGCTACTTATGAAGGACTGAATCCTCCTAAAGATGGTGATATTAGAGGAAACACCATTGCACCAATTGATGGTGAAGGTGCAAAGCATCCAATTGCTGAGAAGCTTCCTAGAAGGAAGAAGGACTTTTGGGTCAAGAAGAGTAAAAAGACCTCACCTTGAGTGAGGCGAATAAGGAGGGAGTCATCTCCCTCAGCAACCAGCTACTCCTCTGATTACTCAACTTCCTCCTCCTCCTCCTCATTGTCTTCTAGTTTCTACTCTCTTGGTTCTAAGTCTCGTGCAATCCGCAAACGGACAAAGAGGGACCATAAGAGGAGCAAGCTTAAGAAGACTAAGACTTTCAAATCTAGGGATAAGGATATAAAGTTTGACTCTTACTCTGGTAAGAGAGATCCTGCTAAGGCATTAGCCTTTGTCGGGGAATTTGAAGTTGCTTTTTCTGATGGTAATTTCTCAGAAAAGTTCAAGCTCATGCATGTAGGCATGCACTTGAAAGACACGACTAGCAATTGGTGGTTGACTCTCATTTTGGAGGAAAGGAAACCTACGACTTGGGAAAAGTTCAAGAAGAAGTTTTATGCTCAGCTCTTGCCTCCTGATTTTGAGAATGATATCAAGAAGGAGTGGGATTGGCTAGGCCAAAAAGAGCATGAGAAGGTCACTAGTTATGTGGACAAGTTTTGATCTACTCTTCTCAAGGTTACTCCTTTCATGGAGATCAGCAATGAAGAGAAGAAAATGAAGTCTGAATCTGGCCTATTCCCTCATTTACACAAAGCCATGAAGGTGTATCCACATGAAACCTTATCTCGCATGATGGAGTTTGTCATCATAGCTAAAAGTTTGAATATACCTGGTACATCTCGAAAGTTGGAGATGAGTTCTTATAGAGCTAGACAAGAGCAGCTCTATGATCAACCAAGAGACATGACTAATCGAAGAAGACCTACCTTTACCCATGACCAATATTCAAAGCTAGAGAGCAACAAGAAGAAGCGCAAGTATCTCTCACCCTTCGGGATGCAAAAGTACAAAGAGGAAGGAAGGTGCTTTCTTTGTGGTGAGTTAGGGCATATGAAGCCTGATTGTCCTCACAAAAGAAAGGAAGAAAATGTGGTTAAAGATCCTCCTCTGCCATCCTCAAATTCTATTCCGGATGTGCAAGCTAACACTCATTCAAATGAGAAGAAAAGACAACTCTTAAAGGGTTGGGAGACACTCAACACTGAGTTTTGATACTCTTTGATCCAGGGTCCACAGATAATTTTGTGTTAGTGGATACTGTTGAAAGGCTACAAATTCCATTGGATCGATTGGGAACACCAATTGGATTAGGTTCGACATTTGAAGGACTTACAACCAATTCTACTCCTATCCAATGAAAGTTGAATCTTAGAATTGGGGATTACCATGACCAATAATCTTTTCTACTTACACCCATTGGTAACTATGATGTTATCTTAGGCATGCCTTGGCATAGAAGATTAGACCTCTTCCCGATTCTGTTAAGAAGACCCTTGCATTTCAATCAAGGGTTGGAACATAGTATGCATTGCTGATGCTGGAGATTGGCATATGCCAATGGTTAGTCATGTTAGCATTTCTAAAGAAACGAAGAAAGTTATTTCTGCAGACATGATTTTTGTGAGAGAGTCAAATGAAGCTAATGATTCAAGGGCAATTGATGCCTCTAATGAACACACAATACCAACTAATGCTTCTAAGTCTCAAACTTTAAAAGAACCCCTCTCTTTAATTGATCAAGCCAGACATGATTTTGTTAAACAATATGAAGATTGTTTTAGTGATTCACTCCCAGGAGAGTTACCTCCTAAGCACCTGGAAGATCACACAATTGATCTTATCCCAGGTAGTTCACCACCTAACCAACCATCTTACTGAGTAAGTGCAAGTCAGCAAGAGTAGGTCCTAAAACAAGTAAACGATCTGTTGGAAAAAGGGTTAGTTTGACCTAGCTCTTCTCCTTATTGCTCTCCAGTCTTACTTGTTCAAAAGAAAGATGGTTCTTTCCGTATGTGTATAGACTACACACCTTTGAACAAGATCACAATCAAGAATCGTTTTCCTATCCCAATGATAGATAATATCTTGGATAAGTTGCAAGGGGCTAGTATCTTTAGTTGCATTAATCTCAAGAGTGGCTATCACCAGATACAAATAGCACCTAAAGATGTACATAAGATAGATTTTCATACAATGTTTGGACCATATGAGTCCTTATTCATGCCATTTGGTTTGACTAATGCACCCCCCACATTCAATCAAATGATGGAGAGAATTTTAGACCTCACTTAAAGTTCACACGTGTCTTCTTTGATGATATTTAAATATTTTCACGGTCTAAAGAGGAGCATAGAAAACATCTATCTATTTTTTTTCAAGAGCTTTGCAAGCATAGACTACAGGTCAATGCTAAGAAGAGTGAAATTTTCCTTTCGGAAATTCATTATTTGGGCCATATTGTTTCTCACAATCTAGTGAGAATGGATCCTGAGAAGATTCAAGCCATTGTTGAATGGCCTACATCTACTTCTGTACATGAAGTTAGAAATTTCTTAGGCCTATGTTCATACTACAAGAGGTTCATATGAGGTTTTGTGTATGTTGCATCTCCTCTACATGACTTTACTAAGAAGCGAATGCCTTTTCGCTGGGCAACTACAAGCCTTTGAAAGAATTAAGTTTCTTGTGACTCAAGAACTAGTTCTCATAGTTCTGAATCTTCAAAACCTTTTGAAGTTCACTATGATGCTTCTGGGGACTGCATTGGAGCTGTGCTTAACCAAGAGTACTATGGAATAACATTTGAGAGCCGATGCCTCAAGAACCATGAGCTACATGGTCCAGTATATGAGAAAGAGCTTATGGCAGTGGTACATGCTCTTCAAGTATGGAAACAATATTTACTTGGTGCAGATTTTGTTATTAAAATAGATCACCAAAGTCTAAGATACTTCCTCACTCAGAAGAAGCTCTCAGAGAAACATATGCACTATGCAAATTTCTTATCTATGTTTCATTTTCAAATCCTTCACACATCTAGAACTAAGAATGTGGTAGCAGATGCTTTATCACGGTGACCTCGAGTGAATGCAATCACAATTGTTTACCATAACGAGTTCATGGATTTACCTAAAATTTATGCAACTGATTTTGACTTCTCAACCATATGGAATCAGCTTAACTCAGGTTAGTCAATTACACCTTACTCGATTCAAGATGGTTATTTATATCATCATCAAGAAATTTCTATACCATTACCATTGTGACACAAGGTAATGGATGAAGCACATGCATCTCCATATGCTAGACATAGGGGTATTCTACCCACTACTCAAGCATTGGAAAGATATTTCTTTTGGCCCACTCTTAGAGCTAACATTGAAAGATATGTCCGCGAGTGCAAGATATGCCAAAAAGTGAAGTATGACAGGCACAAACCACCTGGTCTACTGAAGCCATTACCTATTCCCAATGAGCCTTGGGAAAGCATAGCCATGGACTTTATCATGGAGCTTTCTCACACACAAGCAAGCAATGATACAATGTGGACTACCATTGATAGATTCAGTAATAAGCAAGCTCACTTTATACCTATGTGAAAGACAATCAAAGCCGATCATATGGCTAAGCTATTCATTGCTCATATTTTCAAGCATCATGGCATACCTAAGTCCATTATAAGTGATCAAGATCCCCGCATGACTAGCCTCTTTTTGGCAAGCTCTCTTCGAGAACCTCAGGACTCGATTAAAGTTCTCATCTTCTTATCATCCTCAAACAGATGGGCAGAGTGAAAGTGCTAATTCTAATATTCTTGACCTTTTGAAATCCTATATCTCTGATAATCAAAGAGAATAAGAAAAGTATTTACCTTTAGTAGAGTTTGCATACAATAACACGGTGCACTCTAGTACTAGTAAGGCACCCTTTGAGATCATCTATGGTAAGCCTTATTTGCCACCCATCTTCTTATGAAGGATAAGATCTTTGTAATAGATGAGTTTGTTAGAGATACTAATACAGCTTTCACTCAAGTAAAAGCTACTATATCTGAAGGACACAAGTCAAGCATAAACGCGAAGCTGATAAGCATCATCATAAGTTAGATCTCAAGTTAGGACAATATGTTCTTCTTAAGTTTGAGAAGGCTCGCTTGAAGAAGCAGAAAGGTCAAAAGGGTAAAGTAGTTAAGCTTTCTAATCGCTACTATGTCCCTTTCAAGATCACAAATAAGATAAACAATATGAATTTTTGTTTGGATCTACCAAGTCATTGAAACATTCATAATGCTTTCCATATAAGTTTGCTACATCCCTATATTGGAGAACCTCCAATGGAACCAATCAAGGAAGATTTACTTGACATAGAAGAAACAGAAGAGTTCCTTGTGCCTGAAAGAATTTTACACCATCAAGACAATACTCTAAGGTCAAGTAAGGTATTACAGAAGTATCTGGTTAAGTTTAAGAATTATCCCCCATTGGACGCTCGAGAGAACTACAAACTTTCCAGATCTTCTTAAGGACTATGTATCCCCTCTACACTTGAGGTCAACTATTTACAAGCCAGAGGGATGTCACTAAATTGATTGCTTATTATGCATTCTCTATTTAATAAATTTATGTCAATAAATTAATGATTCACTTTTCTTTAAGTGTTGATGATGATCTAGCATGGCCGTGAGACCATTTAGAGACCAGTATTCCTAGTGCATCACTTAAGGGGGTGATTAGAGCACTGTGACAAGGATATCTGGTACAGGCAGTACAAGTTATGAAGGGGGAAAGAAGTGTCTCCCAAGTGTAAGAGTGTACACAAGAACCAAGGAGTTACACATAAATGAAGATAGATTGAGTTCTAAGAAGAGGAAGTGCATTAGCATTGTGTATATGTATTTATGTGTGCATCCGGGGACGCCTGGGAACGTTTACTTATGTGTAATGAGCATTGCATTCATTTGGGGTCATCCTCTACAAGTCAAGGTTTAAGGTTTTTTCTTTCATTAAGAAAGAGGAGATAGGTAATTTTCTCACTAAGAAAGACAAGAGACATGATCCTCTGGAAGTGAGGAGAGAAGTGATTTTCTCTTTCTAAGGTCTAAAATGACACAAGCTTTTGTGTGGAATTCAATCTTAAGGTTGAGGCCCAAGGCAATCTAGTGAAATCTCCTTATCTATGGCTCAAGGTGGTTGCATGACCACAAGTTAAGAGTACAGTTTAAAAAGTTATTTTTCTTAAAATAGACATTGTGAGTCCATTTTTAAAATATCTCGCAATAGAAAGATGATCTCTAAAAACGGCCCGCGAGGATTATAAAAAACAACCAGATCTACAGCTCTTGTGTTGGACCTTTTTTCATCCGAGCAATGCATAGAGAGATATCTCGAAATTGGTGCTGCAGAGTAGGTCTTGGAATAGCCAAACTTGCATGAAGATCAACCTTTCCAATCTCGGTACTCAAGTCTCTCTCCAAGAAGAGAAGCTCCTAAAAGCCTATAAAAGAGTAGACTCTCCTTGGGTGTGGGAGAGGTGAAGGAAGCATCACTTTGCATGCATCGAAGAGGAGAAGAGAAGGTGCAAGTGCTGCGGAAGCTCTGCTGAAATCAAGTGCTGTGGAAGCTCTGCTAAAATCAACTTCCAAGAGGAGAAAAGAAGGTGCAATAGCTGTGGAAGCTCTGCTGAAATCAAGTTCCAAGAGGAGAAGAGAAGGTGCAAGTGCTGGGGAAGCTCTGCTAAAATCAAATTCCAAAAGGAGAAGAGAAGGTGCAAGTCCTGTGGAAGCTCTGCTAAAATCAAGTTCCAAGAGGAGAAGAGAAGGTGCAAATGCTGTAGAACCTGTGCTAAAATCAAGTTCCAAAAGGAGAAGAGAAGGTGCAAGTGCTGTGGAAGCTCTGCTGAAATCAAGCTCCGAGGAGAGCCCTACACATATTGTGTAGGGCTAGGAGAGAAGGAGACTCAAGAAGGATCAATAGGTGTCAACTTTCACGTTGTGCAAATGTTAGCCGATTGTATACAATGCAAGGAACAGTGATCTTGTTTCCAAGATCTACAAGTAAGAACTGGTTTATGTGTGACGGAGAAGCTTGGTCCTTGTCAATAATATAACTCCACAAGGGGGGGGGGGGGGGGGGACTAGCCCATCTTTTAGTCCCTAGTGTGTTGTCAATCTCTCTCTCTCTCTCTCTCTCTCTCTCTCTCTCTCTCTCTCTCTCTCTCTCTCTCTCTCTCTCTCTCTCTCTCTCTCTCTCTCTCTCTCTCTCTCTCTCTCTCTCTCTCTCTCTCTCTCTCTCTTTTGTCTCATCTGTTCTCTCTCTGCGCCAACATAATATTCACCATATATATTTTAAGTATATAAGAAAGTTGAGCATGTATCCCTCATCTTATAACAAGGATCCTCTACTTCAGATGTTAGAAGTTCATGAACTATTTCAACAAGTTAAGGAAATTGTAGGCTATGCTTCATCAATTCAAGCACTTGATTGGGAGAAATAATTATTTATAAATTATTTAGTAGAGGAAGATGCTATTGGAGTAGTCCTTATGTGATAAGGTAAGAACTTATGATACATGATACCTATTTACTATGCTAATCAAGTGAAATTGGATGTTGAATAGGCCTATTTTGAGACTAAAGTGATGCTTGCCTACATGAAGTTTAGAGGTACTTGTTGCCAAAGGCATTTAGCATTTTGACTAGATATACCTTATTGCCCTAGTTAGTGAGAATAAGTCAAATATTTTGAGGAGAGTGATGAAGTGGATTGTAGAACTTGATGATTTCAATATAAATTCTAAATTGAAAGTCCAACTTGAGCAACCATAGCAAACCTTTTGACCTATGGGGGAAGTTCATTTCTATTGAAGGGAAATTTTGGGAATGAAGAGGAAATTGAACTCAAGATAGAAAATGCGCTTATGATGTACTTCCATGGATCTTATCATAAGCCACATCAAGCATCATTAAGAGGAGTTCTGATATATGATCAAGAAGGAAACATGATAAGAAATGAAGTTATCAAATCGGAGATGAGTCATAATGATGAGGCAGAGTATGCAACCTTGCAAGCATGCATTTTGACGGCTTTGAAGATGTTGATTCAAACTAAGGATTCGAGGACATGCTCTACTTATAGTGAAGCAAATCCTAGGGGCCTAGCAAATTAAAAAACCTTAACTCAAAAGAATATGTAATAGGATCAAGAGAGATTTGAGTTACTCTAAAGCTTGAAGTTTAAAGCACATAATTAAGGAAGAAAATCAAGAAGCTCATAATGCTCAATCTAAGCTCAAGCTACAATCTATCAATTGTTTGCTATAAAAGTAGATTATCCATTATATCACCTAAAGAGAAGAAATATGGGTTTTTGAGAAGAGCTAGAAAGTATAAACTAGTGAATAATAACATCTTTGCAAAACCAACAAATTTGGTTCTCTAGAAGGTGACACTTCAAAAAATCTTAACTAAGGGGTATATGTGGCCTAGTTTGCATAAAGATATAGTCATCGATACAGATCTTGCCATGAGTGTCAAAGGATGAGTAGAGGGGTATATGTGCCCTAGTTTGCATGAGGATGTAAGTCATTGTGTAGATCTTGCCATGAATGATAGAGAATGAGCAAGAGAGTGTTGATTGCCTATGATATATCTAAAAAGTAGGGGATGATGTCATAGAAGCTCTTCCTCACACTTCAAGAGAAAACATCTATATCTTAACTCTAATCCACTATCTCTCTTGTTGGAAAAAAGCCAAAGCACTCAAGAACATGAAGTCAACTAATGTGGAAAATTTCATTTGTGAAAACATTTGTTGCGAATTTGGAACACCGCTCAAAATCTTGAGACCCTAGCTTTAGAGGAGAGCTAATTGACTATCTTTATAAGAAAATGAAAATAATGAAACACTTTTCTTCTCGTTCTTATCCACAATATAATGGTCTTAATGAAGGATTTAATGGTGAGTTTATTATGATGCTATCTAAAACTACTAAAGATCATCCTGAATTGTGGGATATATAACTTCTAGGTGCATTGTGGGCATATCACATATCTAGGAGAGAAAGTACATGGTATTCTCCCTATGGAAGAGAAGCCTTATTACCCATAGAGGTAGAGATACTTGCTTTAAGGATGTTGGAGAAATTGAGCAAGGATGGGGTTGGATAAGAGGAGAAAAAGGATGAGGAATAAAATGGTTGATTGAGGTACTAACACTTTGTGATAGCTACGGTGTATGAATGCTTGTAGACTAAGAGAAAGGCTAAATATGTTATAATTTTTTGTGAAGCATGGAAAACCCTAAAAATAAAGCAAGGTAAGTCAAATTTTATGTTTTGTTATCATTGGGAATTGCTAGCTTTGTGTTCTTATTGCCTAGGATTTTTTGTGTGAGAGAGGGAAAGAGAGATATGGAAAAAAAGGGAGGGAGGAAGAGAAATGGAAAGAGAGGGAGAAATATGGGATGTAAAGAGAGAGAGTTTTAGATGGGTAGACCAAAGTTAATCCTCACCCTTGCTCTTGTATTTGTATAGAGAAACAAAAGGGGTATATTTTTACTTCTTCATCTCATGGATGTTGAAGCTAAGTATTGAGAGAATATGCTTGCCTTTGAGTGCAATGTGAGGAGAGCCTTGGTAGCAAGACTCGAGTGGAGCTTCTGTAGCATTATCATGTCTGAGAGATGACTCCATCTAAAGAGGCTTTGCTAAAATTTTAATTTGATAATTTTAGCCTACAATGGGTATTGATATTTTATTAAAGCTATCCCATAAGTTCGATTGAAACTATCTAATAGAAATTTTTAAAATTTCTCTTTAAATAGATTTTGGAAATGTAATGATAATGTAAGATAAGCAACATTTGAGCCTTACTTCAAGATCTCAAAGGCCAATACATTCCCTCAATACTCGGCTTGTAGATGAGATTGTGATCTAAATGAGCTTGGATACTCATTTTGGCATGTGCAAGCCAACATTTCCTTATGGGAGATCCTCTCTTCTTGGAGGATAGTTATACATGGTTGAACAAGATAGTAAACTCAACCATTATTTATCTAAATGCAAGGCCCTTCTTGAACATCTTCTAATTCCCTGCCTTATTGTAGTATTTTTGCAAAAAATCCAATATGAGACATATCATTTTCCTACAATTAACAATAATTATGGAGTGGATTTGACTTTCAGAAGGGTCTTACATTTTGGTTGGCCTTTTTAAATACTCATCTTCTTCTACTAGATATGACCTAAGACTATCAACGATAAGGTGGTTACATAAGGAAGCAATTGTACATGCTTGCCAATTATGATTCACTTGGATACTAGTCCCAAGTACTGGGATATTGTGTTCGTAACTATAATTACCATTATCAAGTTATTATATAGGAGAGGAAGAGGGTAAGGGGAAGAAAGAGAGAAAATAAGAGGGAAAGAGAGGATGGGTGGTGAGAGAGAGAGACAAATGGGAGAGGAGATGAAGATGGTACCTCACTTATGAGGTTTTGGTCATTTTATGTAGTCTACCTAATTATAATTATTTTATTCAATTGAAAGATCTCATGCATATTTGGCATTATTTTATGCCTATATATTCAATCTCCCTCCTCTTGGGTCAGTCATTCATCTGCATATATCCATAACAAGTACCAATGGAGGGGAGAGCCATTGCTAGTGCCCACATGGCTTATTGACTCGTGTTGTTTCAGTACTATCTCATGTATTGGTTGAGAGATATGCTTGAGAGATACAAATAGTATGAAAGATGTGGTTGAGAGGGCTTTCATGAAACAAGAAAGATGTGTATGAGGAAGGAAGGAAGGCATAGAACAAGACAAGCATGCCTTTTCAAAAGTGGTATTAATTTGTTTTCTCTTTCTATACTATGGAAAAATATGGAGTTTTATTTGGTCATGTATAAGCTTTTTTGTCCAAAATCCTTGTTTTAATTTTTGGTATTATTACATTTTTCTTTTTTTCTTTTTTGTCAAACTTTTAATTATCTCGTTGTGTTTTGTGTATGCAAATGGAAGGACATATTCTTATTTATCTTATTATAGGTACAATTATACTTTGTGGCATGGTGGCTTCTGTATTTATCAAAATATTGCAAGTGAAGCTGAAGGTGCATGATGAGGAGAAAATATTGTGCTCAACCTACACATGACACACACATTGTTGCAAAGACATCCAAATCCTCATGTAGAATGAGCATTTCCTTAGGGAGTAGGCCCCACATATGCCAATAATGTATGCATATTATGATTTGGTAGCTTTCAATCCTAAAATATTATATATAAGCCAAAGTTGGGCTTCTTGTAAATTGATCTTCAATTATAATATAAAAAAGAATATTTTTTCATCAATCTATTTTTTGCCCTTCAACTTTCTATTCTATCAAGAAATATGCTTATATATGTGTGTTTCAGTACAAAATAGATTATGTTTGTATGAATACACAATATCGTGCAATGATGAGTGCAAAACAATTTTTTACTATGGTTCTCAGCCAAATGAGGCTAGAAGGGTGTCAGCCTATAAAGTCCTACCACCCTTTTTTTTTCCTTGTAATCATCAATAATTTTGCTTTAATGATCACAATCTACATCACTAATTTACTGCAATTGTTGTTATTCTCGTCATTGTTAGCATTGCTATGACACTAATAGCGACCCTAATAGTGACGTTGATAGTGACCATTCTATGGTGATGCTAATAACAATGTTGATAGCAATGACAAGGGGTATCTTTTTACTAGACTACAAGTGTCACTAAACACATTGCTATAGGCCCAATATATTGTAGTGAGTTAATGTATGCGACTCTATTGGCTAATGTGAAGGAAGCATAACTAGAAGACTTGATTACAATCATCATTGTCCTCATGAAGAATCGAGAGCCCTTGTTGACTATGAAGATGGATAACACGTATATTTTATGTGAAATTACTATGACAAGGCACGAACTAATGCAACCTTTGAGCTTTGAGGCAGCCTTACTTGAGTAAAGATCTTGCAAAGTATTCACATCTAATTTCTAGTAGTACTTTCCCTAGACAATCTAAAGGTGGTGCATGTCTCACAAATGGTCCATGAACTGCTTCCCAACCCAAAAATATACAAAAAATATTTGTATAGCTTGGAAAGCATTAAGTCGAGGTGATTGCTACTCTCATTCAAAGTGATTATGTGGATACTTCCAGAAATGAACTAAAAGGAATGTTTGATTTGCATATCAATTGTGGTACACATTATGTAGCCTCTACATGCAAAGAATGATGTTAAGCAACAAAAAGCATGATGATATATTGATTTTTAAAGGCACTTCTTCAATGCTTCCACATGCACATAAGCAACAAGCAACCATAATCAACTAGGAACAAACTTGATATGGGACCATTTTTAATCACTCTTGAACTCAAAGAACGTGAAATGTAAAGATGCTCATAATCTATGCAATTCCATTTTAGGAGTGCATGCAAGAAGCGAGCTTTTTTTGGTAAACTCTAGTTTTATTCCACATAGTCCACTTGGTTCTCTTTTTCTTTTGGGCATATATCAAGCACCACTACTGCTTCTCCATTGCCACCACCACTACCACCACCACCATCACTAGCACCACCACCACATCTTACTCTCCCCCTCTTCATTAGAACCGCAACCAATTCCTCTCTCTCTCTCTCTCTCTCTCTCTCTCTCTCTCTCTCTCTCTCTCTCTCTCTCTCTCTCATATCTTGGAGGCCAACCATCGGCATCTCACTCCTCTTAATCATATTACCACCAATAGCACCACTACCACCACCACCACCACATCTTACTTTCCCCCTCACAACCAATTCTCTCTCTCTCTCTCTCTCTCTCTCTCTCTCTCTCTCTCTCTCTCTCTCTCTCTCTCTCTCTCTCTCTCTCTCTCTCTCTCTCTCTCTCTCTCTCTCTCTCTCTCTCATAATGCATTAGTAGTTCTCCACCTTTAGCTTGTTTACATCACTAAATTAATCTCATGTGCTTATCTTTGATAATATTATCACAATGTTATTCATTCAATTACGCATATATAAGTGATATCACACTACATATATATTCACATCTCCCCTCTCACTACAAGATATAGACCTTATAGCGACGTTTAAAGCGACGAAAATACAAACAACAAAATTTGCCCCGTCGTCGCAAAAAGCGTCGTTATTGACGATGCCATAGAATCGTCGCTATAACCGTCGCTATATGCGTCGCATTCAACGCATATAGCGACGGTTACAGAGATTTTGCGACGCTGATAGCGACGACAATAGCGACGCGTGCAGTAAATTTGCGACGCAAATAGCGACGGTAACAGAGAAAAAAAAAATTGAGAGCCATACAAAATAGTTTCTGCACTGCTTCATACAAAGCGTTTGCAAACAAAAAGAATGTATACTAAAATCATAAAACTAATGGATGAAATAAATACATGATATCGCATAAAATGCGATTGGTACAATCATAAAACAATATCACTAATACATAGAAAATGTCTACATAGATCGGGCGACTAAAAACTAAAGGTATGTGAGCTCTAAGGATCCAAGGGCGAGCTACAAATCGTCATCCCCCGAAAGCTCTTCCCGCTGTAAAGGAGCATCAAACGGATTCTGCAGAAAAAGAAACAACATATCAATCCACCATACAACAATGCATTCAAATATCTCATGGTAACTACGGACAAGAAAGATGAGTGACTTACTGGGCCGCCGCGTCTATACAATCGGTCGATCAATCATCTGAGACCGTGCCTCTCCGCATATCGAGTCTCAAGGCCTTACGGATCGCGATTTGTAATGGAGTGCTGCAAAGAAAACAAAATGCTAACTGTTAGAAACATGATTGTCAGTACAAAGAATATCTCAAAAAAACAAATAAGCAAAACAAAAGAGAATCTTACAAAGTCCTCCAAATATGTCCTGTGGCCGCCACTCCCAAGATGATGTACCGATCCGGCCTCGATTCGTGCCCTCGCCGCCTCCCGCTGCTGACTCCAACGTCCTGGCGAATTTGTAGCCTCCTCCCTCAGTCGGTGCCAGTCGTCTGCATCTAACCACTCGGGCTTTGGAGCCCCACTCTTGATTGCCTTGCGTGCGTCGGATCGTCTATGTGACATGTATGCACGCATGCAATCCATCATCCAGCCCGTAGAGAATCTATCCACTGCGGCTGGCACCGGGAACTCCTCGTGCAAGGATGCTACTATGTACTTCTTGCTCCCCTCCGGTATGTTCCTCCAATGATCCAGGACGTTGTGCCGAAAAACTTGTTGGCACAACTCCCTCATGCGAGCCATCACCCTCCTCCCCTCATCATTCATGATGATGGCTCCTGACCTGCCATCCACTAGGTATCCATAATCCTTAGGAGTGTGCCTTGTATGGGCCCTCTCCCATCTCCGTCCACGCTCCTGGGCATATCTAGGAGACCCCTGAACATCCGGTGTACCGACGGGGGTACCCTCTCCCGGAGTGCCACACAAAGGGGTGCCACCAGAGGGTGTGCCACCAAAAGGAGTGCCACCAGAGGGGGTGCCACCAAAAGGAGTGCCACCAAAAGGCGTGACATCTGCCGATGGCTGCGCAAAAGCCGGAGTAACTGGAGTGGACGTCCCCACAGGTGTGACAAATCTTGGAGGTGACCGAGCTCCAGCTGAACGACGAGACAGAGACACCGCGTCCGTGTCTCCACAGCAGCACCCCCCTGATCCTCCTGCAGTCGCAATCCCTCCCTCTGGCCCAAGTCGCGAGCGTCGAGATCGTCTGCTCGAAGCTGAAGCATCTGATCGCGCCGAAGCTGATCTAGCAGAGCGCCCTAACGAAGAATGAGACAGCTCCTGATCTGCTATCTCTCTGAATCTCGCGAGCTGATCTGGAGACATACGTGCCATCATCTCCTGAAACTCCTCATCGCTCATCCCTCGACTCATCCTGAAAATGTCGATACCTGCACAGATGGAAAATAATGTTAGAATAATCAATTTAAACTATACAAAGCACATTAATAAAATCATTTTTGAAAAATCCCTCTTAAAATGCATATCTTATCTACCTTTATGGAAGATCTAAACAACGAATTGAGTAATACAATTCTCCAAGAATGAAGTATTCTATGGTCCCATGTTAATCTCCTGACACAACTCTACATACACTGGAAGGTCGATAGACATGTCACCACAAAATAACGAGTCTGTCTCGTTCTCAAAAAATTCTACGACTTCTGTATTTCCATCATTGTTAGCCGATGCAGGCTCCAAGCTTGCGGTGGCCTCCACCCCTTGTAATTTCGATCCCTCTATTTGCATATTTTCTTCATCTATGCCTGGAACATCGCTTTGATCGTATACTCTCGCACCTCGAGGAGTTGAAGGTATAACATACCACCATCGAGGTTGTCGGGGATTTGGATAGAAGATTACATGTTCACAAACACTTACAAACTGTCTTCAAACCATTGTGACATAAACCATGTCGTATTACAATTAGCAAGCAAATGCCTAGTTGCACCTGTTCACAATGGGCCGGCAACACAAAGGTGTCGCGCAAATCCATCCATTTTTTTTCGGAATCTATTTCGAAAAATCCAGATGGACCTCGTCGAACTGTTGCGCCAGCTCCTCCAAGTACCACTTTGAACCACTGCACGTCGAATATTATCATGGAGAAGCTACGGTAATCCACCGTAATAATACTTTGCAAATTCCCAAAATACTCCATCTCATCCACAACCGTGTTCGGATCCGTTGCTCGTCGCCGGCTCTCTTGCTCAAACCTTGCCATGACACCACAGTCCATTGTGGAGCGCATTTTGTCAATATGCTCCACCCGAAAATGCCGTCCGCGCAACCACGCTGCACTATATATTTTGTACTGCACATTGAAACACTCAAATTAGATGTAGCAAGCAAATTTAGATACGACACATTCTAAACCCCTCATTACCTTTGGACTACATCCCCTCGAGAACTCCCACTCCTCCATTGAGACCTCTGTCCCTTCGCTGGATGCTGCGGTCAAGGCTCCATGCAACCATCGTGTTGACATAAACCGCGGCATCTCCTCCATGCCTTCGGGATATCGAATCGGTCGGTGATGCGTACTGCGTCGGAATTCAGCTCGCGCTTCCTCTCGATCTTGCCTTGCAATCTGGTACTTGGCGAGCCACGTCTCCATGGAGGCATGGTGCAACATACAAAAGCGATTCACCTTCTCTTCCATTGAGGCATCCATTCTTTTTTCTACCCCATTTCCAACCACCACATCTCCAGTCAGCCTGTCATCGTCCTTCAGCGTCCATAGCATTTCATTGTCTGGTTCCACTGTTGGTAGCCATTGTGAGATATGCACTAATGCCTCTGACACCAACCAACCTTTCGCCATGCTACCTTCCGGACGAGCTCGTTGTCGCACAAAGCCTTTCAGGGTTTTCATGAAGCGCTCCAGGAAGAACATCCATCGCGTATGGACAGGTCCAGCAATCTCCACTTCATCCACAAGATGCACAAGAAGGTGAACTTGTATCGTGAGCATGCTAGTGGGCAGGTATTTCTCAAAGAGACAGACCGTCTAAACTGCTCCCCGCCTTGCCGATTCAATAGAGGACGTCTTAATCTCTTTCTGTGAGATCCATTGCACCAAAGTCGACAGCTTGTAAATGGCCCCGCGAATTTCTGGAGTTAGGCATCCTGCGATCGCGATCGGTAGGACAAACTGCCACAAATGAGAAAGCATTAAGAATAATGGTCACTTTTCAAATTTCAAAATGTCCACGCTAATTAAAATCCATTCTGTTCACAAACCTGACATATCTTATGCCAATCATGGGATTTTAGCCCAGAAATCTGGTCATCTTTAGAAAATGCGGACCTGAGAGAACGCATCATACCCGTCGGAGTGCGGATAGACTTGATTACTTGCTTCACAATGCGCTCTTCTTTGGTAGACAAAACCCAGGGAGCGCGAGGAAGCTGCACTCCCCCTTCAGCACTCGACTGTGGCCAAAGCGCCTCCATCTTACCTACCTCCTTTAAATCCATTCGTGACCCTATAGTGTCTCTCTTTCCTGTGATGTGGTCCCATAGCAAGCTGCCCACATTTTTGAAGATATGCATGGGATCCAACAAGTGGTTGACCTGTAAGTGGGTCCAATATGGCAACTCGTAAAAAACTGAGAACCGTCACATTCCATTTGGATGTGAATCCGGGTTTACCATTTTCAGCTCGTACCAGCTTGCAGCGTTCATACGTACTGGAGGTCGTCCAAGAAAACCTTCCCTGAGTTCATGATCCTCCGGCAAGAAAGCGGCGTGTCCTTGATATACCATCTTCTTCATGGTTCGTGACCTTCGGGAGTCTAACTGTGGCCCACACAATGGACATACATGATAACCTGAGGTAACGAGACCTGCAAGGCGATCCACGACCTAGTGAATACTTGATTGAATGAAATAAAATATAGATATTACCGGCGAGAACAAAGGTCTGCTCACCTGAGCACTCTCCCAATCCCGGAAAGTCATGCATCGTCCACATGAGAATGGCTCGAATGTTGGCTGACCGCCGACCATCGCGCCTGCTCATATCTTGCACCGTGACCCCCTCCTCCCACAAAATCTTAAGCTCATCGACTAATGGACGAAGATACACGTCCATATTTTTTACTTTGTAGCGGCCCGGGACGAGCAAGCTAAGGATGAGATGTCCTTTCTTCATAGAAAGCCATGGAGGAATGTTGTAGTTGACAAGCACTATAGGCCACACACTGTAAGAAGTCGAGCGCAGACCGAATGGGTTCACACCATCCATGGCGAGACCGAGCCGAAGATTCCTTGGCTCTCGCGCAAAGCCTGGGAAGGTAGAGTCAATGTGGCTCCATGCGCGCGAATCTGCTGATATTCGTTGCACTCCATCCGTGGACCTATTCTGCACATGCCACATTGTCAAGCTTGCCATGGCAGACGTGCGAAACATGTGGTTTATGCGGGGGATGAGCGGAAAGTGTCTGAGGACTTTTTGAGGGATGGTCTGCCCTTGCAAGTCCTGTCGATACCTGTGAGCACCACACTTTGGGCATGTCTCCATAGTCTCGTATTCATCTCGAAACAATATGCAGTCGTTGATACATGCATGGATGTTATTGTAGTCCATGCCAAGCTTCCGTAAAACATGTCGCGCATCATCACGAGACTCAGGCATGGTGTTTGCAGGTGGCAATATATGATATTTCAATAACCTGAAAAAATCATAAAACACCTTGAAAAATCCATCCATGTTTGCAATAATACTGTTTTTAAAAAAAAACAATGAAGTCTGTGTGCAAGGTACCTGAATAACTCAGTCACACTTGTATCGCTCCAACCGTATTTTGCTTGCACACTTAAGAGTGCAAGCAATGTCTTCAACCGAGATACTCGGCACCCATCATATAATGGTATGGATGCTTCCTCTCTAAGCGGGTCAGATGTCTCAACATCCATGGGAATCAATGCATCGATCATTGCCTCCATCTCAGGCTCCAAGATTGTAGGCAAGTCGGGAAGGTTGTCTGTCTCCTCTGGCATTGACGGTATAGATGGGCCTTGAGAGTGGTCGATTGGCTCCTGCAATCCATCCATCGCACGTCCACGAACTCTTCTAATTGGCTGCAAAGGGTGCACTCCCCCTTGGGTCGAGACATCACCCCCCTGGATACAAAATTTACCAACAAGACCCAATCTTATTGTGTATGGTTTTCAATTAGCTTGAGAGTACAATGCATGAAAAATGCTAACTTCAAATTACCGTTTGCTGAAAGTCTGCAATCGCCTGATCAATGATCTCAGATTGAAACTCGCCAAATCGTCGTACGTGTTCTATAGACAATCGGCATTTTCGTCTAATTGCCAACTTGCATTGAGAGCAAGGACATGGGACACGCTGATTAAGATACGACTCGCGGTCTTGAACAATAGGACCTTCTTCGTTTGCCATCTTATCTACATTACAGCAAACAAGGCTTAAATGGATAGCTTTATGGAGATGTACGTCAAGTTGCAAGTTGACCATAAACCTTGCATTGTATATAGTAGTCGAGAGATTTTCCGATGTTATATCTCGGCCTTGTATCATGCTCAACGATTTGTTTGTCCCGGTAAATAATTTTTTGTTATATATCGGCTTTGAGTATAAGTAATCCATTTTAAAATTAATGCGCGCCATCTATGAAATTTTATAACTATAGTAATAAAATTTATTTCAATCAATTCTACTCATAGTCATAAGACCTGAGAGAAATTATCCTATACTCAATTTAAGGGTTTCTTCTTCTATAACAATAATTTTGGGTTCATTTTGATGAAGTACGTGGCCCTATGCAAAGCACATTGCATACCATTATCAATACGTATATTATCTTAAATTTCCTTCCCTTCCCTCTCCCTCTCCCTCTCTTTCTCTCCCTCTCCCTCTCTTTCTCTCACCCTCTCCCTCTCCCTCTCGTTCTCTTTCTCTCCCTCTCTCATTTCCTCCCTCCCCCTCCCCCTCCCTCTCCCTCCCTCTTTCTCCCTCTCCCTCTCCCTCGCTCCCTCTCCCTCCCCCTCCCTCTTTCTCTCCCTCTCTCATTTCCTTCCCCTCCCCCTCCCTCTCCCTCTTCCTCTCCCTCTCCCTCTCCCTCTCTTTCTCTTTTTCTCCCTCTCCCTCTCTATCTCTCTTTCTCTCTCATTTCCTAAACAAGCAAAAAATAAAGTGATTTAAACATCCTCCAAGCAAAAGGGAGAGGGAGAGATACAATGCACTCTCCCTCTCTTTCTCTTTCTATCCCTCTCTCATTTCCTTCCCCTTCCTCTCCCTCTCACTCTCTTTCTCTCTCATTTCCTCTCCTAAACAAGCAAAAAATAAAGTGATTCAAACATTAAACAAGCAATAGGGAGAGGGAGGGAGAGAGAGAATGCACTCTCCCTCCTTCTCCCTCTCTTTCTCTTTCTCTCCCTCTCCTATTTCCTCCCCCTCCCTCTCCCTCTCCCTCTATTTCTCTTTCTCTTTCTTTCCCTCTCCCTCTCCCTCTCTTTCTCTCTTACTCTCTCGTTTTCTCTCCTAAACAAGCAAAGAAGAAAGTAATTTAAACATTAAACAAGCAAAAGGGAGAGAGAGAGAGAGAGAGAATGCACTCTCCCTCTCTTTCTCTCCCTCTCCCTCTCTTTCTCTCCCTCTCTCTCCCTCTCCCTCTCCTTCTCTTTCATTTCCTCTCCTAAACAAACAAAAGAGAACGATTTGAACCTTCAACAAGTAAAAGAAAGAGAGAGGGAGACTCACCAATGAGATATGGCGAGCGTGGGCGGCTTCTCTTTGCAACGAGGGCTCCTCCTCTCCTTCGCAAACAACGACGGTGGCGGTGGCGGTGGCGGCGGCAAGTCTCTTCCTCCTCTTCTCTCACAAAGCCTTGGCTCTCTCCCTCGCTCTCTCCCTCGCTCTCGCTCTCAAAAGGCGAAGAAAACAAAATGAAAACGGCGCTCTGGTTTCGGCCGCGCTTTTTTTCCCTGCGGCGTCACTATATGCGTCGCCAATAGCGACGCCTATAGCGACGCCGATATCCGCCGTCGCTAATCGGCGTCGCTATTGCCCCATTCCCTTGTAGTGTCTCTCCCTTCTTTGCATGTATTTTATAATTACATCATGATGAGTTAGTACTTCAATTATGCATACACAAGTAAACCACAAATATATCCACTTATACTTACACATTCCTCTCTCTCTTTCTCTTGCTACCTCTCTTCCTTATTTGATTAGACTTACATACGGATTGAAGTTATGCATCCATTTACAATAGATCCTTGCAAGCATTTGCTTCACAATCTTTGTGAAATATAGCTTTGTATTGCTATTATCCCCAGTGCAAGAAAGGTAAAAAATAAAAAAGAAGGAAGCAAAAGAAATTTTTAAAATATAGGGCAAAGTGAAAAAAGGTAACACGATAGCAAAAACAAGAGGGAAAAGGGCCAAAAGCACAAGGACACCTTCAAAACCCAATGTGAGTGTAAAAATGAAAGAGACATTTTAAAATGCAAAGGCGCCCCTAAATCTTTGTAAAAGAGCACCAGGCTCCCTCCTTGTAAAGAGTAGACGGACATGGGTAAATCCACAAACTGCCATGGGTGAAGCCACAATGTAAATAGAAGGGGATAGGAAAAGAGGACCTAGGCTAAACGGCCAATCATGTAAAAAAGGGGTGGATGCCCAAAAGGGACTAGGATATGTATAAAATCCAAAAAGTGAATAGAGAAGCTCATTCTTGTGTGTGGCCAAAAGTAGCTCTCCTCCTCTTCTTCTTATTCTTGCTCTTGCTTACTTGTGCTTGTTCTTGAGAGAGGGAGTGTGAGAGTGTGAGGGTGAGGGATCATGCTAGAGAAGCTCTCCATCTTCTCCTCTTTTCTTCTCTTCCCTTCTATTCTCTTGTCTCGTGTATGCATCAATGGAGCATGGATCTTGGAGCTTGAGGATCGAGCTCGCTTGAAGTTTGTGCTTAGATCGTGGAGCTATTGGAGTGCTTGACGGAGGAGGAACTTAATCAAGCATGGAGGTAAGCTCACTACACTCGTAGGTGTGAGAGTGTGTATGGCTATGTGAAAGGTAGCCATTGCACTTGGCTTGAAACGCTCGAAACAATAAGCGGTCCGTAGGCCTTGGCGGTTGAGCGTGAGCTCCAACATTTTGCTTCCATTGTCAGGACCAACGGATTCAAGCTTTGAGAGCTTGCATGCTCTGAATCGAGCATTGAAAGTAAGGTTTTCCCCAAACCGATGCTTGATGTAGATAGGTAGGAAACGAGGGAGTTTGAAGAGGTATTCAATCTCCTTGACAAGTAAGTTTTGTGATTTGAATGCACTAGGATAATGAAAAAACAAGAAAAAGAAGGTTGTACACAATAGGGTTTTTGTTGTTATAAACAGGCCAAATAGGAAAAAAGGGAGAGAAAAAGAGCTTTAATGTGTAATGCATCAAAAGGAAGAAAGGTGGAAGATCAGAACTGAGTGGACAAGGGCTTTAATAGGCTAGGAACAAGTGGGAGAGCTCATTTTCTCATTTGAAAGTCTGAGAGAGAGCTTGAGAGAGAGAGAGAGAGAGAGAGAGAGAGAGAGAGAGAGAGCTATATGCAAGAGGGGAGATTTTGCTTGGTGATCCTTGTCATAGTGTATTTTGGCCCTCCAGGTATGTTCTAGATGTTGTTTGGTGCTTGTTGATTAGTGTCAGCACCCTTGTTGCAATCATTAGCAAGGCGTGTGTGGGATTTTCAAATATTTTTTATCGTTCTATAACACACCGCTGTAATTAGATGCTCGCCACAAGGTCCGATTGCCCTAATTAGACCTTTCGATTGTCATCCATTCGGACACACATTCCCTCATTTGAGTCACCAGACTACACTCGGACCACTTGTCCACTTGGACAGTCTCATTTGTCCAAGTCTCTGAACGACTTGAACCACCATATTCGGATTGTTCTACTTGAACTCGAAACAATCGAATGCCCAAAATCGAGCACTTGGACTTAGACAGTCGACTCGACCCCTCAGACTCATACCATCTGAGTCAACCACTCCGACAAAGTCAGAATTGGAGAGTCTGTTTCTAGGAATCGGATGCTTGATACTCGGACACTAAAACCTAAACTTGAGAGTTGACAAAACTAGCATACCCTAGACCTAACAGAGCCCACCAACTCGGAGTTTACCAACACCCCCATAGGCCTCCAAACACCTCGAAAGGCTCATAGAGCCTCCAGACTCCAAAAATTATGACTTACCAACCTAGGAAGCGATTGCAAACACAACTTCTCAAACCACCCATCCGAAATGCCTTAAAGGACCCAAATGAACCTGTTAGAGTGACCACCACCCATATAGTTTGTAGAGTTGTTTGAGCAGGTATGTGAGGAAAATGGCCTAATGGACCCTGTTCAACACACACAGGCTTTTGATTTTTGCCTTGGGGATAAAGGACGGACATGGTACACTAGTTTAGACAATGTGTCGAATGAAATAATTTCAACAATCTCAAGAGTCTCTTCATCAAGAGATTCTCTAAGGCAGGGTACTCGAATAACCTTATTGTTCGATTGATGAACATCGGTCAAAAGGACAAAGAGGATATCCGAGACTACGTCAGCCACATGTGGGGTCTCTTTAAGAGAATCCTAGCTGCAGAGTGACCTAGTGAATGAGCGGTCTCCACTGTGTTCATGAGTGGAATTAGGAGTGAAGAGCTTTACAAGGCATTGGTGAGCAACTCAAACCTGCAAAGGGACGTGCTAGCTAGGGTCTTTGAAGAAGCCATATGAGTGGACAACCTACTCAAAGAGAGAAGTTCAAGGACCAAAAGCTGAGATAGCGCAACCTCTAGAACCTCAGATAGGGCCACGACCGCTAGTGAGAGATCAAGCCAAAGCACCCAAGAGAAAGGAAAGAATGTTGATCAAATCCATGAGTTGGCAGACATGAAGCTAGAGTTGGCTAAGCTTCAAGAGATGATGAGAATGTCCACAATACCTCACGTGCAATGCATGTATTGCGGAAGAAACCACCTTTCGACCAAGTGCATGGATCCTAGATCCAGACCCTGTGCCAATTCTAGTAGTTTGGCCATGATGCAATGCATTACCAATTGTCGATTGCTGAGGAGGCAGTTGCCATACCCATAGCCATACAATCAACCTTACTACCTGGGGAATATACCACCACCTTACAGAAGGGAAGCTCCATTAGCTCTTCCAGCATCTAATGATTCAAGACTAGCTATCGCTAGGATGGACATGAACCACACAAGGATATCTAGACCACCTGGACCCTTCGTGACCCATCCATCGAGCGATGCTCGAGTGCATTATGTTGAGGAGCCAAATGAGGAATAGGCATACATAAATCCTTATGTCTCATACGATGAAGAGGGTAATCCCATTCTAATGGATTTTAGACTAGTACTACTAGTGATGGTGTTGGGTTGAGGAAGGGGTAGAGGCCTAGGAGGTCAGAACCAAGAACCTATCGCATGCTGGACTTGTGGCCACCCCCCAGGACACATCTCATCTTGTTGCCCTGAATGACAGCAAGCTAATCAAGAAAATGCCAAATTGAGATGCCTTGAGTGCACAATCACTCATTTTTATGCTGAGCGCCCTAGGCAAAAACCATCCACCATTTCAGCTATCATGCCATTTGTACCTTTGGGGCTATTTGGAATCAAGACACTTGATGGCAAGGCCACCCCCTTCTTGTTGAATGTCATGACCAGGGTGCAAACGAGGCAGGCTGGTATCTCATTACCTGGACCTAGCAACCTTGGTGCAGCCTCCATAGGGAAGAGGAGTCATAGGAGGAGAAGAAAGAGAGCTAAGACAAAAATCGCACTCAAAACTGATAGTGCTACTACACTACCAAAGGGTAAGCAAGTCACAGATGTAGAAGTGGAAACATCTGCTCCTAAGATGGTCGAGAAGGGAAGTGCCAAGGTTAGGGAATATCCCAATTTGAGGCACCAATTGGAAGTGGTTAGAAAGGTCAAGGAGTGGGTGAGAGAGGCCTAAGAGAACCTAAAGGATGTCGGGCCTATCCTAGAAGACAAGGTCAATGAGTTCTTAGTGTGAGCACGACCATCTCGCCTACTTGCATAGAATATAGAGAAGCATCCACACCCTATGTAGCACCACAAAGACAAAGCCTAGGCGCCACATACGGGTAGACTGTCCAAGAGCAGTGGAAAAAGAGTATAGAGCATAATGAAAGGCAAGTAGCTAGTAGCCTACTTACAGCATTGATATTGCCCCTTGTGACCCTGCCAATGGGGATATACTTAGGCAAAGCCCCTCATTATGGTGAGAGTTAAAGCAATGGATAGAGGGATCTAACAAGCTTATTTGCACGACCATGACACAACCACATAGATACCAAGCTTAACACTAAATTTAGTGCCTAAGTCCTTGCATGTAAATGCTTTCTGGGAGGGCACAGAGATGCATGGAATCCTACCAGTAGTAGCATTAGGAGATGTCACAAGAAAGGGGATCGTCGACACAGGAGCGGGAGTTAGTGTGCTTAGCCATGTAGTCCTACAGGCATGGGGCAACTTGCTCATGGAGACTGCAAGGTTCTGGCTAATGGCATGAAAATTAGGCCATTTGGAGTGCTGAAAGAATGGCCCTTGAAAATAGCAAGTGTCTAGTTCTCAGTGAACTTCATAGTTATGAAGGGAGTGGACTATGATATTCTACTAGGCCGACCCTAGATGTGGAATGCATGAGTAATCGAAGACTAGGGTAATGGCCTTATATTCTTAGGTAACAAGTCAGAGGCAGTAAGAGTCGAGATGGACACCTAGAAGACCACGCCGATCGACTTGGATGCCATCTCCTCTATCTTGAAGGGAGACTCACATGCTAGGAATTTGTATGGGCCATTAACAAAGTATATTCCATGTCATCCTGGAGATGAACAAGATTGGATGCATGTGCCAGCCACCGTCGACTTTCCGTTTTCAGACGAAGAAGAGGATTATAGGCAAGTTGCAAGGATAGTAGGTGAGTCCCGCAAAGCCACCACATTACAACTACTATTGAAGGGTAAAACCCCACCTTTAGTGCCACTTTGCATGATGGCCAGAAGCCCTAGCAGATGACAAACTCTATCCCCTTTCCATATTCCTTCCAACAAACTTGAGGTCCAAGGGATTCTTGAGTACTTGATGAGGGATCTAACTGGTAACCCAATTGCCAATCTCAAGCCACTCCAAGACCTCATGGATGAGCTAAAATGGCAATGGACCAAGGTGCGTGACCTAAACCTTCTAAACCTTATGTACAATTGGGCACGAATCATGGATGAAAAAGAGGCTAAGAATAGAGACCTAGACAATGATGAGCAGTCAGAATGTAGTGATTCAGATGACAAGTATGAGGACTGCTACTCCTCGAATGAGGAGAGTGAAGAAGAGGCTGAGACAACATAGTACAACACAGAAGGCCGACTGATCAAACAAATAAGAGTAGACTCCAAGCCATAGAGAGCCAACACTTTTAGAATTGAAAGAGGAGTCTACAGTAGAACGAAATGTGATCGCACTTGGTTGGATCACTTAGGCATGACAGTCTCTGAGCAAGCAGGGCTAGTCCGGCCTAATGTAGCACCTCTTTTTAGAATAGAATGAGCCTCAGACTGCCAGGGGAGACTCCCTCCTCTAGCAAGATTTGCAAGTTTAACTCAAAATCGAAAATGAGCTCTGAGAGCGATCCAGAGATACCTCAACCACCTAAAACCAAATGCACCAAGGGGGACTTGCCAATCCATCTAAGGCACAAATGGTTGGAGGAGGAAAAGAGAGGGCAACCAAAGGGGCCGAAGGCTTAGCAACAAAGGAAGCCCTAGGACCTACCAAAGGGCTTCACTAAATTCAAAAAGGAAGATAGGGTAGTGATCCTGTTGGGAGCGAAGAGGCAAGGACGGGCAAGCGAACCGATAGAAGGGCCTCCCAAAGTCAAGGAAGTCAACTTAGTAGGGGAAGGGGAGAAGCCTCGACCCATGTTTATGGCTAACTACCTAACCAAGTGAGAGGAGGTTCATCTCGTTGCTCTCTTGTGAGAGTACATAGACGTGTTTGCCTAGTCCTTAGATCAACTCAAAGGAGTTGATCCAAGAGTTGTAACACATAACATCCCAATGACTCCTAACGCAACACCAGTGAAGCAAGGACCTTACTTGATAAATCCAAAGCATGCTCACATCGTCAAGGAAGAGATCGATAAACTATTGAAGGCTGGATTCATTTATGAGATTGAACACATGGATTGGGTATCACCCATCGTGATTTTCCTAAAAAAGAACGAAAAAATTTGAGTGTGCATAAACTATAAAAAATTCAATGCCGCAACTAAGAGAGACAATTATCCATTGCCCTACATGGAGCACATGCTTGAGAGAGTAGCGGAAAAAGAAGCCTACAGTTTCCTAGATAGCTTCTCGGGCTATAACCAAGTTCAAGTGCACCCTGACGATAGACACAATATGGCATTTCCCACGAAATGGAACGTATTTGCTTACATGGTCATGCCATTTGGTTTGACTAATGCACCTACCACCTTTCAGTGTCTAATGTGCACCATCTTCAAGGACATGCTTAAGCGAGAGCTAAAGGTATTTGTTGATGGCCTTTGAGTACACTCTAGTTAGGCATGAAACACCTAGATAAGCTTCGCACAGTCTTTGAACAATGTAGATTGTATCATCTCTCTTTAAACCCCTTAAAGTGCCAGTTCTGGGTAAAACACAGATGTATCCTAGGGCATGTGGTGTCCAAGAATGTCATTTCCACTGACTTCTCCAAAATTAGGGTCATTGTTTACTTGCCACCACCAACAAACTATAAGGGAGTTCAGTGCTTCCTGGGACACATAGTATACTATCAGCGCTTTGTCTCGAATGATGCATTGATTGCTAGACCACTTTACAAGCTACTGATTGTATTCGAGTGGACCGAGGAGTGCCAACGCACTTATGAGGAATTAAAAGAGCTTTCACTACCGTACCTATTCTACAAGCCCTAGATTAGAGCATAACATTCCACATGCACATTAACGCGTTAAAGTTTGCCATGGGAGCTGTCTTGTGCCAACCTAGTCAACACAATCTTGACTATCCAGTGACCTTTGCTAGCAGACAACTCACGGATATGGAGATGAACTACTCCACGATGGAGAGGAAAGACCTAACCATGGTATTCGCTATAAAGAATTTTCATCATTATCTTTTGGCTATGCCTTTCACCTTCTTTGTGGACCATCAAGCTTTACTTTATCTTGTAAATAAACCCTATGCTATAGGACATATAGCTAGATGGATGCTTTTACTTTTAGAGTTTGACTTCTCTATGGTTGTACGCAAGAGCAAGCAACATTATATGGCCAATGATCTTATGTCCCGCATACCCACAGGAGAAGCGACTAGACAGGGGATTGTATATGACCTACCCCCGATGCGCACCTGTTTACCATGTCCAGCGCGAGGAAGACATGTTCAAGGCAAAGTTAACACCATATTGGGCAAATGATATAGTCCAGATCTTGGAGCACGGATTACCTGAGAGAGACCTATCAAAAAGGCCATGCTAAAGCATTGCATCCTTAGGATTCAACCCTATCAGTTAATTGCCAGGCAGCTCTATAGATTGGAACATGATGGCTTATTGTGAAGATGCATGGTGTGAGCACGAAATGCATGATGTGATGACTGAAGTGCATGCTGGAATCATTGTTGGAGGGCACTTCAACAAAGATACCATGGCCTGCAAGGTGATACAATCTCAAATGTGGTGGGTGGCCCATCTTATTTTGTGATGCTGCCAAATTTGTAAAGCACTGTGGCGAGTGCCAAAGGACCAAGGCCTGCATTCATAAAGACAAGATGGAGTTGACCCAAATCATAGCACAACAACCCTTTGAAAAATGGGAAATCAACTTCATTGGACTGATCAATCCTGTGGCATAGTACTCCCAAGCCAAGTACATCATAGGAGCCCCACCATTGACTATCTCACAAAATGGGCCGAAGATTGAGCCACCAAGAAGAACGATGCTAGGACTACGGCTAAGTTCCTTTGGGAGCAGGTGATCTCACGATTCGGTTGCCCCATCAACCTAGTTAGAAACCAATGTCAAGAATCACGCGGTGGGGGGACTTGCTTGAGCTGCTGCACCAAACATACACTATATACACAAGAGGAAGCTCACTCAAAAACACAAGAAGAGAGATGGAGGCCAAAACGTTTTCTTGCTGATTTCTTCTTCTTCTTCCATGCACTATACAATGTACACAAAGTATAGATAAGATATAACATAAAGGAAAGTGGCCTTCTAAGTCAAACAGTATATAACCGACTACACTAATCGACTGGCGCTATATCTTTGCCAGCTACTGCAGGTAGGTGTAACAAACTAAATATAATAAGTGGTAAGTCAGTGGCCATGTGAGTATCATAATGACCACCAACGTGCTAATTGTAGACGTGTAGACTCATCTAGCCATGCAATCCATCATCAATGTCCGCATGTGTTGAGCTTGCCATCTCAATAGCCAAGGTATGCACTTCATTAATGAAGTGATTACTCATTTGCTATCCACATTCCTGATCATCCATAGGAAATCATCACCTTACTACCCTCAAGCCAACAGTCCAGCAGAATCCACAAATAAAATCCTAGTGAATGTCCTAACTAAAGTGGTTCTTGCCTCACACAATGATTAGGATAACAAGCTCATGGCAGTGCTATGGGCCTATAGGATGGCCTACAAGACGGTAGTGGGGCAAACACCCTTCAAACTAACCTACAAGATCAAAGCAATCCTACCAGTCGAGTTTTTTGTTCCAAGCTTGAGAGCAGCAATGCAAGAGAGATGGAATGGAAAGAAGGCATGGACAAAATGCCTAGTAGAGCTAAAACATCTTTCTGAGACCCATTTCTTAGCTACCCATGCGCTAATATGTGAAAAAGCATGACGCAAGAGTTGGTTTGGCAAGCATGTCAAACAGTATGACTTCAAGCAAGGCGACCTCATGTTGCTGTAGTTTGTGAAGGGCCATAGTTAGAAAATGAAACTCGGAGGATTAGGACCCTTCAAATTCTGCAACATTAGTCGTCTGGCAATGCCAAGCTCGAGACCTTAGAGGGCGAGGGCATAGGCTTCTTCAATGGTAGTCGCCTCAAGAAGTACTACCCTCCAACCCATCCGTTGCATGAGCTGCCAATGGTGCAACCCCCTGTAAATGTAAGAGTGGCCACTATCACAAAGATGAGGACACAAACAAGGAAGCAATGGCACCTGCTTACTTGCAAATAACAATCAGTGCTCATCAATGAGGGAGTTTGTTCAAGGATGAGAGAGAGAGAGACATGGAAACACCATATCCATGAGCCTTCAGGCTCTCAAAGTTTTTTCTTCATTATGCAGAATGACACACCACCACACAATACAATGTAAAGTAAACTAGAGACTAACTAACTCTAGTCAAGTCACTGACTAACTACTAACCCGACTTATTTAATGTAGTCACATGGAGACAGCTATACACAGTAGCTGTCACAGATGTCGGTTACACACCAAGACAAATTGACTGGTGGAGCTTGATTTCTAACACTCCCCCTCAAGCTCAAACCAAAAACTCAAACCATCTGCATCACTCCAAGTAGCTGTCTAAAGTGAATGAACTTATCTTTACCAAGTGATTTGGTAAAGATATCTGCTACCTGGTCTTCAGTCTTCACATGCTCCAAGTCAATCTGATCTGCTTAAACCATTTCCCTGATGAAATGGTAGTGGACCTCAATGTGTTTCGATCTTGCATGATAAACAGGATTGCTTGCTAACATGACACTGCTTAAATTGTCACAGTACAGCCTTACTTTGCTGTCCAAGTGTATTCCCAAGTCATTCAACAATTTCTGTAACCACATAGCTTCACAGGCCGCTAAGGCTGCACCATGATACTCTGCTTCCGTACTAGACATTGCAACTGTAGGCTGTTTCTTACTCTGCCAACTGATCATGCTACTACCCAATCCAAATGCATAACCACTGGTTGACCTCCTGTAATACATGCAACCAACCTAGTCAGCATCAGTATACCCCATCAAGTCAAGGGGTTTCCCATATGCATAAAATAGCCCATGATCTGTGGTACTCTTTACATATCTCAGAATTCTCCTGACTGCATCCAAGTGTGGTTTACGAGGCTTCTGCATGAACTGGCTGATCAACCCCACAGCATAACTCAAGTCAGGTCTAGTGATCGTGAGATAGATCAAGCTGCCTACCATCTGTCTATACATGGTAACATTCTCAATCTCTGTCCCAACATCAATCTACAGCTTGACATTCTACTCTAAAGGCGTATCCATAGGCTTGCAATCAGCCATACCATATTTCTGTAACATGTCCTGAGTATACTGCTTCTATAGCAGCCATATGCCTTGAGGTGTAGAGACAACCTCAATCCCCAAAAAATATTTCAGCTCTCCTAGGTCCTTGACCTTAAACCCAACCTGTAAACATGTCTTTACTTCAGTAATCCCGCTTTCATCATCTCCTGTAATGATTAAGTCATCAACATAGACCACTAGAAATACATAGCCACGATCTGTCTTCTTCACAAACAAACTATGATCAACATCACCCAATCGGAAACCATGTTGCTGCAAATAATTGCTAATGTGAGCATTCCATGCTCTGGGTGCCTATTTCAGCCCATATAATGCCTTTTTCAGCCAGCATACATGTGTTGGAAATTCTGGATGCACATAGCCTTGAGGCTGTTCCATGTAAACTTCTTCCTGTAACTCTCCATTCAGAAAAGCATTCTTTACGTCCATCTGCCATAGTTTCCAGCCTCTAGCTGCTGCCAAAGCAATCACAGTTCTAACTGTAGCCATCTTTGCTACAGGGCTGAAAGTCTCCTCATAATCAAGACCATACTGCGGCACATACCCTTTTGCAACCAGCCTGGCCTTGTATCTTTCCAATGATCCATCTGATTTACATTTTACCTTATACACCCACTTACAGCCAATAGGTATTTTGCCCCCAAGCAACTGTACTAAATCCCATGTGCCATTTTCAGCCAAAGTTGAATATTCCTCATCCATAGCAGCATGCCAATCCTCATCTGCAACTGCCTCATCAAACTTGCTTGGTTCTCTAAAACCTATTACTTTCGTCATATAAGCATAATGACATGCCGAATATCCAATGTAAGTGTATCTATCAACAGGTCATCTGACCCTCTCTGATCTCCTGAGCTGTGGCTCACTGTGAGCTTGCCTCTCATGAGGCGGCACATAACGACTCTACCTAGCACCTGGCGTCATAACAGACAGAATCCCCAATTCACTGTCTAAGCTGTCACTACTAGATGACTCATAAGCTGCAGTGAATGGACCTGTTACTTCTTCAAAAACCTTTTCTTTTCCCTTATCTGTTCTCCCCCTCACTGGTATATCCGTGTCAGTGGATGCAGTAGTGTGACTACGCAACCGTCCTATCCAAGGACTCACTGTAGATGTTACATCACCTCTTTGACCACTCATGGAAGTACTCTCTGCAGGAGTATTTTCAGCATGACTCATACAGGGTGAGCCATCAGTAGGCACTGTAACAAGATTCCCATACCAGGATGCTAACTCATCAAATACTACATCTCTGCTTATGAGTGTCTCATGCGTAGAAGGTACATAACACTTATAAGCTTTCCGTTCTTGTGCATATACCAGAAACACACTCTTCACTGCCTTAGGATCCAATTTCTTCCTCTTCTCATCCGGTATATGCACATATGCAATGCTGCCAAATACCTTCAAGTGCAAAATATTAGGTTTATGACCATACAGCCTCTCATATGGAGTGACATTATGAATCCCTGCTGTAGGGGTTCGATTCAGCACATAGACAGCAGTCATCACTACTTCAGCCCAATAACCATTTGGCAATCATTTCTCATTCAGCATAGCTCTAGCTGATTCCATCAGAACCCTGTTTTTTCTCTCTGCAACACCATTTTGCTGCGGTGTATAGCTACAAGTAAGCTGTCTTCTAATCCTATATTTAGCAAGATACCTATCAAAGTAATTAGAGACATATTCACCTCCTCCATCTGATCTCAAACTTGATATGTAGCAACCCAACTCATTCTCTGCATGCTTCTTGAAATCTTTGAATGCATCAAACGCATCATCTTTATGCTTCAAAATATAAAGCCAAGTGTACCTACTGAAATCATCGATAAATGAGGCATAATACCGTGCACCTCCAAATGAAGCATTATGTGAAGGGCCCCAGACATCAGAGTGCACCAATTGTAAAGGCCTAGTGCTGTTTTTTACATGTCTCATGAACGGAAACCGTGCCTGCTTCCCAAACTGACATGCAGGGCATACATTACCAAAGTCATTATACTTGAATTTAGGTAATCCAAGTACTATTTCCTTCTGTTGCATAGATTTCAGCTTTTGTACATTGACATGTCCAATCCGCTTGTGCCAAATCTCTACATCTCGAATGGCACTCTCATCATGAGCAAACATGGCTGCCTTAAGTCCCGGAATGGTCACATCCAAAGTAAACATCCTACCATCTCTTTTGCCCTTGGCAATTAGCTTGCAGCCATTTCCATACTCCTCAATGAAACATCCATCTTTATTAAATCTTACTTGCAGATTTTGTTCTGCCATTTGACCCACAGACAAAAGATTCTTTGTTATGGTCGGTACATGTAATACATCATGCAGGCCTTTCTTCTTGCCATCAGGCATCATGAGAGGAACAATCCCTTTATGCTTTATGTCATGTTGTGTGTCATCCCCAGTACATACATGACCATGTGTACCTGCAACCATCTCATTAAACCACTCTCCATGCGGTGTCATGTGGTTTGACGCTCTAGAGTCAGTGTACCATCTATCATCTCTATCATATCTCGATGCATTTTTGGATACATGCTGCATGGAAAGAGACTATCAACTTGCTCATCATGAGCACCACTGGAAGATGCATAGTGCCCATGCTGTCTGCCCTTTGCCTCCATATCTCCTTGCTTCTTGTAGCAATCCTTTGCAATGTGCCCATACCTGCCACAATAATGGCAATCTTTGTCCCTGTTGGACTGATCAAAAGACTGCCATGAACCAGATCCACCACCTCTACCTCGGGGTGATCTCCCCCTGCCTCTAAACCCGCCAGATCCACGCTGGCCTTGTGTATTTGCACCATGCCAATTACCCTGTTGCTGCTGCTGTCCATAAGCATTACAAGTGTCACCACGACCTTGAAATTGTCAAGATTGTGGGAGAGAAGGAAGGAGTCTCACTTGTAGCTTTCTTGCTTGCACAATGGTGGAATACACACAAGGGTGGAGGCTGAAAACTGTTTTTCCTCTTCTTAGTTGTGGAAGCCAAAAGAACTCAAGTACAAAGAAATAGAAGAACCCTAGATATGGGTCTCAAACCAAACTCAACTAACTGAGGTGGCATACTAACTGAGCCACGAACTAGAGTAGATAAGGATAGCTATCATGTAGCTATTATTCAAGGGCAGTGTACCAACCGCATCTGCAACTGACAATTCGGTGACATAAATACACAACGGTCACCCTGGCGTATCACGAGTGAAGCTCGATATCTCAACACTCCCCCTCGAGCTCAATCCCAATTCCTGTACACCAAGCAGGTCTCTGAACTTGCGCAGCTTCTCTGCGCCCAATGTCTTCGTGAATATGTCAGCTACCTGATCCTCTGTGCTGACATAAACTAGATCAATAAGACCTAGTAAAACCCTCTCTCGCACATAGTGATAATGCACCTCAATGTGCTTTGTTCTAGTATGATAGACTAGGTTATTTGCCAAGTGTATACTACTCATGTTGTCACAATAAATGACAACTGGTCCATCTGTAGACTGATGCATATCATAAAGTAGCTTATGCAACCAAGCTACCTCACATGCAGCCATTGCTGCACCCCTGTACTCAGCCTCTGTGCTCGACAAGGCAACTGTAGGCTGTTTCTTGCTGCTCCAAGTGACTGCAGCACTCCCAAAAGAGAACACATATCCACTGCTAGATCGTCTATCAGAAATGCTACCAACCCAATCAGCATCAGTGTATCCATGCAACTGTATCTGAACCCCAGTCTCATAAAATAGTCCATACTGCAATGTGGACTTCACATACCTGAGTATGCGTCTAGCCGCATCCAAATGTGGTTTCCTTGGAGCCTGCATAAACTAACTTACCAATCCAACAGCATAGCTCAAATCTGGCCTGGTAATAGTCATATAAATCAAACTTCCTACTATGCGTCTGTACATAGTAGGGTCTTCTAGAAGCTCACCTGCATCTGTGCTCAGCTTCACATTCTGCTCCAAAGGAACTGAAATAGGCTTACAGCCTGTCATCCCATATTTGGACAGCATGTCCAATCCATACTGCCTCTGCAAGAGCTGTATCCCACTTGGTGATCTAATCACCTCAATGCCCAAGAAATAACGCAGCTCTCCCAAATCCTTCATCTCAAACTTCTGCTTCAATAGCATTTTCACATGAAGGATATCTTCATCACTGTCACCTGTCATAATCAAATCATCAACATAAATGACAAGTAGCATAATACCTTTCTCTGTTTTTCTCACATAGAGTGAGAAATCTGCCTTGGAAATCTGAAAGCCAATAGTGACAAGATACTGTCCTATCTTGTCAGACCATGCTCTAGGTGCTTGCTTCAAGCCATACAAGGCTTTCTTCAACCTACAAACAAACTCAGGATGAACAGCATACACATAACCTGGTGGCTGCTCCATATAGACCTCTTCTTGCAAATCACCACGCAAGAAGGCATTCTTTACATCCATCTGATGTAAAGACCATCCCTTTGATGCAGCCATAGCAATGATTGCTCTTACGGTTGCCATCCTTGCAACCGGACTGAATGTTTCTTCATAGTCAATTCCATATGTTTGTGCATACCCCTTGACTACTAATCTTGCCTTGTATCTGTTCACAGAACCATCTGCATTGTGCTTCACCTTATAAACCCACTTACAGCCAATTGCATTCTTACCTTTAGGCAAAGGTACTAACTCCCATGTAGAATTTGCTTCCAAGGCATCCATTTCTTCATCCATGGCTTTCTCCCATTTTTCTTTTCCCATGGCTTGCTCAAAAGAAGTGGGTTCTGGTTCCTGTATCACTTTAACCATATATGCATAGTGAATGGCTGTAAATCCATCATATTTCAGCCTATCCACAGGATACCTAGCTCTCGTAGACCTGCGCAAAGTAGGTTCACTCCCAGGTGCTCTCAAAACATCCCTGGTCTTCCTTACTCCAGGTGTAACAATAGAAGGAATACCCAACTCATCATCAATGCTCTGTTCTGAGCCACTGGATTCACCATCCACATAAGAGTGACCTGCATTCACATCAAACATGGGCTGATCAACCTTCTCTTTTCCTTTTCGTGATACTTGCATACCACTATCTGCATTACTTTGAGAGGATTCTCCTGATCTCAATCTGCCTGTCCATGGTGAAGAATGTGAACCATTGCTAGAGGACACTCCAGGTCCACTAATATTTTGTGACTGCTGCTGTGAATTCTGTGCAGCATTACTATTTTGTGCATCTACATCATCAATCACATTTACTGGTTTATACCAGCTACTCATCTCATCAAAAACAACATCTCTGCTCACTGTAAACTTACGAGTAGAAGGGTTATAGCATCTATACCCTTTTTGCTGCAGAGAGTAACCAATAAAGATGCACTTCTCAGCTTTTGGATCCAACTTGGATCTCAACTCATCTGGCACATGTACATAGGCAATGCAACCAAAAATTTTCAAATGAGAAATATCTGGTTTCCTACCAGTATACCTCTCCTCTGGAGTCATTCCATGTATTGCTGCAGTGGGAGTCCTGTTCATTATGTAGACTGCTGTAGCAACTGCTTCAGCCCAATAAAAATCTGGCAAGTCTTTTTCATTGAGCATGGCACGAGATACCTCTCCAATATGCCTGTTTTTTCTTTCTGCAATTCCATTTTGTTGTGGGGTATAACTGCATGAATATTGCTGCTTTATGCCATGCTCCTGCAAGAACTTTGCAAACTCATTTGAGAGGTACTCTCCCCCTCCATCTGACCTCAGGCATTTTATTTGCAGACCTGTTTCTTTTTCAGCCATAGCTTTAAGGGTTTTGAAATGCCCAAAAACTTCACTTTTCTTTTTCATAAAATACACCCAAACTTTTCTGCTATAGTCATCAATAAAAGTGACAAAATAATGACAGCCTCCAAGAGATGCAGCTTTAGTAGTCCACACATCGGAGTGGATTAATTCCAATGGCTTCTCACTCTCTTGAACATGTCTAGGAAATGGTTTCCTTGCCTGTTTTCCAAACTGACAGGCTTCACATACCTTATGCATTTCTGCAACCTTGAATTTTGGCAATCCTACAACAATATTTTGGGCCTGCATTGATTTAAGTCGCTGTACATTAACATGACCAATGCGTTTATGCCAGATATCAATATCTGCAACTACACCGGTCCCATGTGCAAACATTGCTGCACTCAATTCAGACATGTCTGCATCCAACGTAAACATTCTGCCCTTCTTCTTTCCTTTTGCTATCAAGCGACCTTTATTTTTCATATCCTCAACAAAGCATCCATGAGGATTAAATCTGACCTGCAAGCCCTGCTCAACCATTTGACCGACAGAAACCAGATTCTTGGTGATATTCGGGACATGAAATACATCGGACAGGTATTTCTTTTTCCCATCCTGCATAAACAAGGGAATTTTTCCAATCTGCACAATAGGATGTGCAGTATCATCACCAGTCTCCACAAATCCTGGTTTTTCCATTTTCCTTGCATCCTCCATCCATTCTGCATGACCTGTCATGTGGTTTGATGCACCTGAGTCAACATACCATACATCATTGCTTTCTTCTGCACTTGTCACAGAATTGTTCATGTGCTGCACCATGAACAAATGCTCTTTTCTGTCATCACCCTGTCTGCTAGAAGATGCATAATTCCCTTGTTGCAGGTTTCCATTCATGATGTCATTCTGCTTTTTATAGCAGTCTTTAGCCATATGACCCATTTTACCACAGTAGTAGCATTCAACATTAGTGTTTGCATTTTGACCTCTTTGCCATCCACCATGACCTCTTTGGCTCCCCCTGCCTCTAGAGTTACCAGTCCTCCTCCATAGGACTGGTTTTCTTGAGTTTGCTGCATATTCTGATTTCTACCACGACCTCCAAATCGGCCTCCTCTACCTCTGCCTCTACCTCTTCCAGCATTTGAGTAGAAGACAGCTTCTTTTGAAGTTCCTCCTGAAGAAGATGCACCACCATTTCTCTGTTCCTCAGAAATTAGAAGAGCAATCAACTCCTCAAAATCAGGAAATCTTTCACGAACTGAAATGGATGTCCGAAACTGTGCATAATCCTTTCCTAGACCATTCAAGGTCACAGAAACTAAATCATCATCTTCCACTGGCGACCCAATAGAAGCAAGTGCATCTGCAATCTTCTTCACCTTCATGTGGTAGTCATTGATGCTCATATTTTCTCTTTGCACATTGTGCAACTCTTGCTTGAGCTGCATTTTCCTGGCTTGCGTATTTGTGCTATACATCTTTGACAGAGTATCCCATGCCTCCTTTGGCGTACTTGCATCCTGAATATGCACAATCATAGAGTCTGAAATGCTGATAGACAGCCAGTACATAACTTTCCTGGCTCTCTCATGCCATGCTTTGAATGCCTGCATTTGCTGTTGATTGGGAACATCAGGAAGAACTGGTTCTTCTTCATTTCCTGCAACAAATTCCCAATATCCTTTTCCCATAAGGAAATTCGTCATTCTAAACTTCCATGCTTGGAAGTTGTTCTTGTCAAGCTTTTCAGTGACAATCTGTGAAAGAGAATCAGACGCCATTACAGAATACTGCAAAAAAATTCTGTCACTGCAAAAAACACAGCTTCACCCTCACAAGGGCAAATTTGCAAAACTGGCGAAAGTGGTATTTGACCACACAGTCACTTCCTAGTGACGATTTTGCATAAACAGGAACCAAGGATGATTCTGTAACTCCCAATGTCTCTGCACATAAGCATACGATGCAATTTCTGTGGTAACTTTTCATCGACCTTAGAACAGTGGTCGCACAGCATAATACTGGGCCTTTTCCTGAGTGCGTGCAGAAAACTTCCGCCTCCAAAATAGGCCCCGAAATGGCCTCAAATCAAAAAAACAAGGTGTCTCAACCTGAGACAAGGCCTTTTCCTGAGTGCGTGCTTCACCGCGAAGGGCGTCTCAACCTGAGACAATGCACTCCTGCACTTTCCGGCTGTGCTACCTGCAGAGATCTGCTCCCAAAAACAGAAAATGAAAGCAACACTGCTCCTCTTACTAGAACACCACGAGCTTGGCTTGCTTTCTTGAGCTCCTTACCACGAACAAGGCTCTGATACCATGTCAAGATTGTGGGAGAGAAGGAAGGAGTCTCACTTGTAGCTTTCTTGCTTGCACAATGGTGGAATACACACAAGGGTGGAGGCTGAAAACAGTTTTTCCTCTTCTTAGTTGTGGAAGCCAAAAGAACTCAAGTACAAAGAAATAGAAGAACCCTAGATATGGGTCTCAAACCAAACTCAACTAACTGAGGTGGCATACTAACTGAGCCACGAACTAGAGTAGATAAGGATAGCTATCATGTAGTTATTATTCAAGGGCGGTGTACCAACCGCATCTGCAACTGACAAGTCGGTGACATAAATACACAACGGTCACCCTGGCGTATCACGAGTGGAGCTCGATATCTCAACAGAAATGAACCACGACCTCTAAATCCTCTGCCACGTTGGCTAGAGTATAACACAGTGTCTCTACTTTGAGATGCACTGAAACCTGTATTCAAACCAAGTTTGACCTCCTCATGCAGCAACAAAGCAACTAGCTCTTCCCAGGTAGGGGGCTCTTCTCTAACAGAGATGGATGTGTCAAAAGCTTTGTACTTTTTCCCTAATCCATTCAAGGCAACAGCAATCACATCATCTTTTGATACACTTGAGGCAATGGTAGCAAGTTGATCAGCTATGGTCTTAATCTCCGTGGTATACACCTGGATGCTCCTGCCATTCCTAGACATGTTGTTGAACTACTGTTTCAACTGGATCTTTCGTGCATGTGTCATGGTTCCATAATTTTTCATCAGTATGTCCCAAGCATCCTTCGGAGTCTCACATCCAGTGATTTGAATTACCATAGCATCAGATATACATAGAGAAAACCAATGCAGCACCTTGCATGCTCTCTCATTCCATAGCCTATGAGCTCTTTTCTGTTCATTAGTTGGATTCATTGCATGCAATTCAGGAGCAGCCTCATCTCCTATATTTAGATCCCAATAACCCTTGCCAACTAAAAAGTTCTTGATTCTGAATTTCCATAATGCAAAGTTCTTGTTGTCTAACTTTTCTCCAACTATCTGAGTGATATTGTCAATCCCATGTGCATTAGCCATGATGCAATAGACTGTCTATCAAGTGCCTGACTCCTTGCAAGTCGATAAGTATCACTGACCAAGTTCAATCCACAACAGTTTATGACAGTTTTCTGCAATTAATTGCAGTAAAAAACCAGGGTATTTCAACCCACTGATAAACCAAAACAGCCCACAAACAAGTGGTCTCAGCTGTAGGTATAACTGTCAATACATAAGCTATGTACTTGCTTTAGCTTAAGCTTCTGCAACCTCACTGCCAGGGTGAATACATGTAGTCTGAAAACTATAAACTGTGAGTAACCAGCAGCAATTCCAAGGTCAAAACTGAGTGGTATTCATGTCATACATGTCCCAAAACTTCCCAGATAGCTGCTAGTACAATTGGCACTCAAGTCATAAGCACAGAGGCACAAAACAGTGCATAACCAGCAAGTATAAATGACATAAATTTGCTTACAGATTACCAACAACCAATATTGTGGCAACCAAGATGTATTCCAGCTTCAAAAGTCCTCAAGACATGTCATACATTTACTTTGTAGTGGCAAGTTCAATACATGAGCATTTGGGTAGGCATAGACAGCATGTCTTCATTAATCACTATCAAGGAATACATGACTGTTCATAACCAGTCCCCAAGCATTGTCAAAGCAATTATTTCAGGTCTAGATCTGAGTATTCAGCAACATCCAATGCTTTCCACAATCCTCCATACATTCAGCATGCATATGTCAGTTCATATAGGTGATAGAAGCTCCAAGGTGACATGTATTGCTTCAACAATATATAATACTTGCTATTCACTATGTATGACAGTTTTCACCCTGTCAATGATTTTCAAATCTGAGTATTCTGAGCGAGAAATCTCAGCTCCAAGACATTTGATCCAATGTATACATGCTTTGACACATTCTTGTGCTTCAAAGATGCCTTTTGAGTGTAGTACAAGGCTTCTGCATGTCAATAATGACTGAATGCATGTTGTCCATTCATGTTCACAGCAATTCAAAACTGATTACAGATCTATGTCTGTTACTCCAGCTCATAACAGAGCTCCCACACAAGCATTTACCTCTTGTACTCTTTAGATACCTTCAAGAGTGAGCATACATGCCTTATGAGTCTTGTCCAAGTGCCCCATTGATGTTTGACAGGTTGCAGTCCATTCAGCTCAACAGGCGCAGTTCACATTGGTTCAATAGAGGTTGCTGCTGTATACAATGGCTGATCTGAACCTATACAAGGCTTGCATAGGCTCAATAGAGCCTTTCTGATGCTCCAGCAAGATCTCCAACAGCCTCTTAACCAATTGCTACTCTCCTTCAACAATGCATACCTCTGTGTGACCAAAATAGTGAAAATGACAGTCAATCCTCTTCTTTTTCCAGCCCTTCAGATCAGTCTTGAAGTCTTCTTCTGCAATGCTCTACTCCACAGAGCCCAGTCTTGTGGATGCTCTGATACCATGTTCAAGGATGAGAGAGAGAGAGATAGGGAAACACCATATCCATGAGCCTTCAGGCTCTCAAAGTCTTTTCTTCATTATGCAGAATGACACACCACCACACAATACAATGTAAAGTAAACTAGAGACTAACTAACTCTAGTCAAGTCACTGAATAACTACTAACCCGACTTATTTAATGTAGTCACATGGAGACAGCTATACATAGTAGATGTCACAGATGTCGGTTACACACCAAGACAAACTGACTAGTGGAGCTTGATTTCTAACAGAGTTGACTTCAATATCCTTACCCATGAGTATTGGACTCTCATTGGTTAGCTCCAATTGTAGTCCATGAATGCTTAGCTCAACCCATTTCGGGGGTAGTCCTACCCACTGTTGGGAAAGTGCAAAGTAGTGGTATCTATTAGACTAAAAGCCTCCCTATGATCTTCTATGTGCTACCTAACACTAAGGTTGCTAGTAGGGAATCATTGTTGGGCTGCACATTCAAGAAGCAAGCCCATTGCAATGTTGACTACGACTCGCAATGCATTGCTGCTGGTAGTGTTCGCATAGTGATGACTTTCAGCAAGCATAGCGTGGCTCTATCTAAGCCTGCAGAGCCACCGGTAGTAGGGAAACCTAGTGCAAATTCTAAAGAGGGGGATCGTGACTCGTCCCACCCCCAGGACAAACTGACTGCAACAATCCAAAGGAGACATGAAGCAAACCACTAGGTCATAGTTCAAATGGGTACCTAAATGACAATCATGGCCACCTAAAAGCCAATTTTAACGGAACCGTAATTCCCAAACATCACGCCCTAAGCCTAGGAGACAAAGCCAGTGGTATAGAACCAAACAAAGGCCAAGCCACGACGGGTGCCTAAAGCCCTGTTGCATTCTCAAGGCAATTATGAAGGCAACAACTAGATTTTGTTGCCTAATGTCATGAGTGGCATGCACGCCCCTGCTAACTCCTAGCCCATCTCCAAAACCTTCTAAGTCACCTAGAATTGCCAAGATGCCTAAACCAAAGGCCACCAAATCCATACAGGTCTATCAACCAAAACCACAAAGTCTACTGCTCCTAAACCGATGTAGCCCAACATTCCCAGTGTCTTGTTGTTCCACAAACAAGAAGCAGTGCAACCTCGATTCCCCAAGACAAGCCCCTCACACAAGTCGCTGATGAGAGTTCTACTAACTAATTCACACACCAAGCATCAATTTTGCTAAGTTATCTAGCCCAGTCAAACCCCAACCTCCTACAAGCCTTAGAACCTCCTATGAGGGTCAATCTATTCTCACCTTGGACTCCAATTTAGGTTAGAACACGGGGGATGACTTGGTCACTTGCATTAGACATTTGGATGCCACCTTCACTATGCTTGCTAAAAGCTATGAGCACGGTTGGACTTAAGTCTCTTAGAAGAGCCTTTGGCAACTGATATACAAACACTGCCATGCACCTGGGAATGCACATGGGAAGAATCTAAATTTATGCTCATTAAAGTCCCCATGGTAGTCGAGAAACTGATCGCCACTAAGATTTCTCAAGAGCAAGCTTGTAAACAGAGGCTAATCACCTCCTACAGCAAGAGCAAAGTCTCCATCACAAGCCAAAAGCTAGAAAAACTTAAAAAGCTAGCCGCCACCACTGACTCTTCCTTTCTTTGTAAATGGTGTGCTCTCCATCTCCAATGGGAACAAGAGGGTTGCCTAATCATGACCAATGCCGAGTAGAGATGCACCATCAAAATCACTAAGTACAACCTTACCTATGTGGCTCCTACCTTGTTCAAAGTCCTGTGCCCATCACGTGCAAATGACCTTTAGAGGAATATGTCATGGCCCACCCCTATTGTGATCAGATCCTGACTGAGGAAGAACTGCATATTGCTAGCAGAATGAACTCCACTAACTAATGTCCTAACCTGCATTACACATGTAGGCATTCAACCTCACAACATGGATTGACATGCTCACTTGGAGTATAACCCACACTTCTACACTTGGCTTATGCAAAAGTGAAGCATTGTGACATGCAATTAATGCCCTTAACCCTTCACCCTCCAATCCTAGGAATCCTTCCTAGGGGGAAGGAGGTAAGGTGGAAAATAAGACATGTCTTAAAATATCAACTGAATTTTAAAAACTAAAAAGATGGATGAAGGTCAACTTGTGATCAAGGAAAAATTCAATAACTTTTGTTAGAATGTGTGGACTGCTTGAAGTAAAAGTTTTCATTCTAGAGTGAAGTATTTTACATTTCCATAGCTTGCATTCATTATCTACTTATCTTGTCGAGAGTTGTCTCAAGAAAACTAATGGTGAGGTGTTATGTCATGACAAGAATCCAACATGGCAAGTCAAGACAAAGGCAACAAGCTTCCATTTATAGAAGAAGAGCAAGCGAAGTATGGCCTAACAATAGAAAAAAGGGCCTACAACTAGTTTAAGTTTGGGAACATCATGAACTTGGAAGATGTGGTCATGGAAGAATAGACTGTGAAGCAGATTGTCGACCAATGCAACTTGAGCAAGTATGTAGAGAAGGTTGGGCAAGCTGTGGATTACAACAAGTGCACGAAATTCCTACAAACTTTTGATGTTAACTGGAACCACGACCCTATAACAGTGAGATAAGTAGAAGAAACCCGTAGGGTCGAAGTTGAATTGAGCCCCGAAATGGTGGAAAGAGCGTTGGGCTTGGTCAACAAAATTGGGAGGTGGCCTAAAAGAGATGTATGCAGTATGATAGGAATGGACAAGGCCCTAGTCCGCACCAATGATGGAATGGAGTCAGCCTAGCCAATATTCCAAACCTTCAGGTCAGGTTGCATGCAAAGACAATCCATACTCTATTCTCCAGTCAAAGATATAACGCTTTAATAAGCAAGATTAGAGTGCCATTACTAGAGAGCCTCATGGCCAAGTCCTTAGACGAAGTGAATTGGAATGGCTATGTATGGAAAACCATTGAAGCTTCAGCAAAGGCACTAGCCACCACAGATGCAATGCCAATAGGTAGGGAGTCCCCGACTTCCATAGTGGGGAAGGCACAGAAGAAACCATCAGGGCAAGGCCTTAAGTATAGGATTCAAAGGTATGCTCACCGCAATTATCTAGGAGGCCATTGGAGACCTAGAAAACCCTGAAGTAGTGGAAGAGACTCCAGAGCGCTCCCCTACCCATGAGTAACCAAGCTCAATTGCCACTACATGTACAGACTCCTGTCTCCTTCTCCACAGGAAACCTATGAGACAAAGAAGCAGCAAGGGTGCAAAGAGAAGAAATTGAGCAAGCTGCAAGAAAGAGGAAGTACCTAGAGGAGCTGAAGAGGCTAGAGGATGAGAGAAGGAAGAAGTAGGAGAAAGAGAATGAGCAGCTGAAGAAGATTAAAGAAGAATCTTGAAAAGCAGAGGATGAAAGAAAGAGGAAGCAACAGCTAGAGAAGGAGAAGAGGTTGAAAAGAGAAGACGATGAGCAATTGGCCCTAGCCATGAGGCTGTCAATTAAGGAGGCCTCCCGCCCTCGAAAGCCAACAGAGGGAAGCCCAAGAGAAGAACTAGGAAAAAGCACTGATGTAGAAGGAGGGCTCAAGAACCCATCCTAATGGGCAAGGGAAAGGCCCCACTGCACCCACCATCTCTAGCCTTGAGTGTCACATCTACCACCATTCTAGAGACCTCAAAAGTCCAAGTGGACCAAAGCAACATGGTGGCATGGGTGCAATAGCTACTGAGCTCAAAGTAGCAAGGCCTAGTGCCTGGTGGAGCTCCTATGTTAGGGGCAAAGAGGTCGGCCGCAAGGGATGTTGAATCTAGAAAAGATCCAAAGAATCCCAAAGTAGAAACATCAACGACATCCATGCCGCTAGCCTTGCCACCAGTGGTCGGCTAATTACAATGAATATGTATAGGAGATCCAAGGACAGTTGGAAAAGATGAAAGAGGAAAGAAAGACCGCTACGGCAAAGCTGGAGATTGAAAAAGAGGCATTCGGCTGCCTATCAACTCGAGAAGATGAAGCAAGTGATTGTTTATCAAAGGTAGCTGAATGACCTGAAGGAGTTAGAAGCAAAGAAGGAGGAGGATGTGAGAAAAGAAGAAGAAGGCACACAATAACTCCTATTGCAAAGGACAGAAGGGCAAAGAACTCCTATTGCAAAGGGCAGGTTGGGAAGCTCTAGTTGGAGAAGATAGAGGAGGAAATGAGCTTGGAAATGGATTTTTCAAGCCTTGTGCATGGATAGAAGGACATGGAAGAGGTTCTTGAGCAAGTGAAGAAGACCGCAGATGAGCTCATAGAGGAGTTGAAAAGAGCAAAGACTTGAGCTCATGCTCAATACCATCAAGAGAAAAGGCAAAAAGAGCTACTGCTGAAAGAACTACAAGAGACCAAGGCACAAAAGGACGAGGAGTCTACTCAAAAGCTGCTAGAGGTAGAGAACTGACTCCTCGAGACCCTCTAAGAGCAGGAAAGACTACATGAAGAGATGAATCACCATAAACAAGACAAGGTTAAAATGCTTGATATCTAGAAAGAACAAGAAGAAGTGATGCCGACATTATCAGGAGGGCTGGGTGATAGTCAAGGAAGGATGGAAGAGAAGGCCAAGGCCTAGGAAGAGAGAAATCTTGGAAGGGTCAGAGACCTGGCCAACTGCCTTGCTCTAGCAAAAAGTGGAAGGATCATGGTAGAGACAAGGGACGAAGCAACGGAGGCAAGGCTAGAGGTCCAACAATAGGCCTTCTTAAATACTGTGCTTCATGTAACTCAAGCAGAAGAAGAGGATGACGTAGAGGGCCTAAAGAAGAAACTGAAAATCATAAGAAGAGCCATAAAGTATGGGCTCCAACAACACACCCCTAGAACTAGCTCAAGCATAAGTTTAGAACAATAAAGGCAGATTTTGTTGCAAGTAGGGCTCTCTTGAGAAGACTTAGAGAGCAACTGGGAATTGGAGACCAAGGACAGTAGGAATATCCGACCACAACCACCCAAGCAGAGCCATCAACAAAGGAAGGCCCAGATTTGGAGCCGCTTAACAACCCTAAAGGTCAGCTTACCCAACAAAGCCCACCCCTACCTCCATCAACAAAAGTAGAAGGCCAAGAAGAAGACCTAGCTGCCTTGGAAAGAATAATCAAGGCAAAAAGAAAATGTAGGGAATCGGCCAATCTCACAAGGAGAAAATTTAGTGCCAAGATACAAGCAACACTTGATGTCCAAATGGTCCAAATTGAGAAACACTGCCAATCAACTGAGCACATGAGCTAAATCATTGGGAGCAATGGAAAAATAGGTGTACACCATTCGAATTCGAATTATTCTCTTGACACTTTGAATAAGGTGCTACCTCCACAAGTGATTGAAAGGGCCATACAGATCTCCAAGAGGCTAGAAAAGCGGTGGCAAGATGAGAGAGTAAAAAATCCCACATTGTGGAGAAGAGAACCTGCCCAATACTGGGAGGATAAGGTGATGGAGGAGCCAAGAAAAGTCAAAGGCTACAAGTCCTAGCCTAAATGGCCTTGAAAGATCTGGGACAACAATTTTGAGGCATGGATGGCCTTTTGTAATACTCTCAAATACAAAAGGAATGACCCCACTTACATGGCTTTACCCGAGGTGCCACAATGTGGATTTTGACCAGGGGAAGCATGGTAGGTATGGCTTCCCCTTCATATAATGTCAACGCCTCTAGCCCTGAAGAGTGCGTCATTTTTGGAGCTCAAGACCTCCAACCTTCCATCACTCACTTCCTAGATGAGTTCATGGCATGCCTCGACCTCGCCTTCCTTACCACCTATAATTACCTCCATCTCTTGTGAATCCTATTAAGACAGAAGTCAGTACCATAGGAAGAGCACCTACCATCGCTCTATTTTGACATCAATGTAGGGATAGACAACTGTGCAATGACTCACCTCATGCTGAGGACCGCTCTGTTGCTAGCATTTTTCATGAGTCACTTAGAATATATGAGTTATAGTAGGTTCTCGAAATGTAGCCATCCTTTCCTTTTTACTACCCCACTCGATGTAAGGATTAATCAAAAGGGCTACATGCTAAGCACTGCATTCCTTAGCAAATCCCCTAGGCCCCCTTGTGAAGCTCCTAAAGAGCATGAGGATGAAATCTAGCTTGTCTCCTCCTAGTTGTACCAAAAAGAAAAAGAAAAGAAAAGGGAAATTAAAAAAGAAAACAAAGAAAAAATAAGAAAGAAAAAGAAAAGACAAATTGAAGAAAAAGGGAAAGAATAAACGAAGTCTACTATAACATCAGAGTGCCACAACTGCTACACCTAGGGGTTCTCAAGTTAGGTGCATTCGGTGGCCTTGATCAGCTAGTGGATCCATGCCTAACCCCCTAGCCCTTTTGTGCCCTCACTTCACACTTAGGACTCATCAAGGGTAGAACACACCTAGGGAGGTCACACTCGCCTATGGTTAAGATCTATCTCCCTAAGCTATACCCACCATACCTCCCCTTTATGCAAGCTAGGTCCTCTAGTGTGGGACAACACCCCAGGCTTGTCACCCAACTCCCAGTTCCACTGCCACTGACACAATGCACTACATGACAAGGTAGATACACCCTTGCGCACCTTCTTTTCCTTTTCAGGTGAATTCGACCAACTGTGACAACCCATCAACTTTGAAGGTCCTGTCACTCCACTCAATCCACTCTCAACCTCCACAACCTCAACCATTTTGATATGCTTCTTCTCCACGTCCAATCCCCACAAGGCCCCATCATTGATCTCCATGACAACCCTTCAACCACCAGAGCCCTCATCAACAGAGCCCACAAGTGCCATGGGACTAGCACTCGACTAGGAGGGGGTTAATGCTAACCCCTATGCAAGAAAGACAAAAAATAAAAAAGAAGGAAGCAAAAAACAAAGTAATGTGGAAAAAGGCGTCCCGACAAAGGGAAAAGGGCCAAAAATGCAAAGACACCTTAATAACTGAAGGTGAGTGCAAAAATGAAAGAGGTGCATTTTAAAATGCAAAGGCACCCCTAAATCTTTGTAAAAGAGTGCCAAGCCCCCTCCTATGCAATTTGTAAAGATTAGATGGGCATGGGTGAAGCCACAATGTAAATAGAAGGGAATAGGAAAAAAGGACCTAGGCTAAATGGCCAGTCATGTAAAAAAGGAGTGGGTGCCCAAAAAGGATTAGGTCATGTATAAAAGCCAAAAAGGGAATAGAGAAGCTCATTCTTGTGTGTGGCCAAAAGTAGCTCTCCTCTTCTTCTTCTTGCTCTTGCTTGCTTGTGCTTGTGCTTGAGAGAGGGAGTGTGAAAGTGTTGGGGAGTGAGTGTGAGAGGGTGAGGAACCATGGTGGAGAAGCTCTCCATCTTCTCTCTCTTCTTCTCTTCCCTTCTCTTCTCTTGTCTCGTGTGCATGGAAATGGAGCATTGAGCTTGGAGCTTGAGGATCAAAGCTTGTACTTGGATCCTGAAGCTACCCGAGTGCTTGCGGGAAGAGGAACTCGATCGAGCATGGAGGTAAGCTCACTACACTTGTAGGTGTGAGAGCGCGTATGGCTATGTGAGAGGTAGTCATTGCACTTGGCTTGAAACAATAAGTAGTCCGTGAGTCTTGACGTTCAAGTGTGAGCTCCCACAATTGCTTCATTACCTGTAGTTGTTACTCCTTCCAAGAATTCGTTATTTTACACTTCAAACTTCAATAATGAAAAATTTTAATATATTGATATATATCACATTGTACTGTATGAACTTACTACAAAAATCTATACTAAATTTACTAATGCATTTGCAAGTTAGTGAATTACTATGTGCAAAGAAAATGAACATATTTATTCCAAACATTAAATTTCAATCCATCTCCATTGTTAGAGGGTAAAATAAGTGTTCTCTAATAAACTCTTAGACTAGCTCGGTCAAATAGGAAAGCTTGTATTCCAAGAGGATGATATCCATGGGATTTCCTTAGTCAAATAGGGAAGCATGAGTTTGAAGAGGATGGTATCCATGGATTTTCTTCAAATGCAGATGGACATATAAAGGAGTTAGGTGGATTACATTGCATTTTCTTTATGCTATCATCCACAAATAGTATCATTGTAGAGCTAAAGTATAGCCAATCAATATCATCAAAACATTTTAGAAATTGTGGCTTCACCCTAACTCCTTCCTGAAGAATGAGTTACGAGAATAAATGCACCGCTGATATCACTTCTACAATTAACCATAGTCTCTTTAAAAATATATATAAAAGTTATGACATATTCTAAAGAATACATATGGAATTAATTACTAAGAATCTAGATCCTTATGTCTCTTACACTTTTTTTCTTTGAGTATTTTTTGTATAATGCCTTCTCATTGCAGGAAGATTCACCTTTAGGTAGTCAAGGAAGATAGGACACCTTAGATACACCTCCTCATTCCACTGTTGCTCAATTTGGCAATCCTTATACATGAGTTAGTCCTCCTTCAAGTCCACCTAATCCCTGCATTCCCCTGTAAAGTTTGCAACACTCCCTTCTCTAATTACCTATACATGAATTTTCCATTCATAGTTCTATTACATATAGAGAACACGTCAACAAGATACCATTGTAAATATACTTCTACAGAAGGATACCAAGTTGTGATTGTAGAGAAGTCTCCATGCTACTAACTTGCACAACTTTTGAGACTCGATATCATCATATGGTTTGAAATTCTCTTTATCTCCTATGTGAACTAAAATAATAAATATTTGGCCACTTGAATATTGTAGTAGTTTTCTCATTTAAAACAGGAGAGAGAGAGAGAGAGAGAGAGAGAGAGATTATGTGACTTGCTTTGGTTTTTTTCCACTAAGAAGGGGGTTGCTAACAACCCCTTTCTAGCAAAAAACAATCATAACTCCCTCCATTATCTCTCTAAGGGGATGTGATTTTTTTTTCCACTAGCTGGGCAAGGGTTGCCGATAACCCCTTCTCAGTGAAAAAAAATCACATCACCTCATTTATCTCTCTGATGTGACTTATGAAAAAAAATTGGTTGGGAAGGAGTTGTCAACATCCCCCTGTTCAGTGAAAAAAAAATTTCATAGTGGACTTGTGAAATTTTTTTACGCTATTGAGAAGGGGTTGTTGACAATCCCCTATTTAGTGATAAAAAATCTCACAAGTCCTCTCAAAGAAATGATGGAGACTTGTGAAAATCGCAATCCCCTTCTTGATGAAAACACATTCAAAACAAGTCATATAAACACACACACACACACACACACACTCTCTCTCTCTCTCTCTCTCTCTCTCTCTCTCTCTCTCTCTCTCTCTCTCTCTCTCTCTCTCTCTCTCTCTCTCTCTCTCTCTCTCTCTCTCTCTCTCATTAGGACTCAAGAGTCTATATATATATAAATTTGATGAGAGAGAAGAGGAGAGAGAAGTTTTAAAATAATATTTGATGAGAGATAAAAAGAATTACTACCTAAGAATATTATATTATGTGTGCATTTATGCCATGTTTTAATGTGAGACATAGTAGATTGAGACTTTGTGAATGAACTATATTGAAATGTTTGGATCTTATGGACAAAAAATAGTTCTCTCTTTTTGGAAATTTTTTTCTCTTAACATAGAAAACTAACAATTAACATAATACATAATGGGTACTGTCTTTGCATAGTGTATTTGGAAAAATAAAGACTTTATCAAATATTTTAAAAAGTTTTATACTATTGAAATTAACATAATACATAATGGCTACTGTCTTTGCATATTGTATTTGGAAAAATAAAGACTTTATCAAATATTTAAAAAAGATTTATACTATTGAAATTATAATCAAAATGTGACTTTTTAGTCTAATTGTACTCAAGCTGAAAACTTTTAAATAGAGGAATTTGATCACAAGTTGGAGAGAAAGAGAGTGTGTGTGTGTTTAAGCCACATACACACACACACACACTCTCTCTCTCTCTCTCTCTCTCTCTCTCTCTCTCTCTCTCTCTCTCTCTCTCTCTCTCTCTCTCTCTCTCTCTCTCTCTCTCTCTCTCTGTATGTGTGTGTTAATAAAGATCCAAAGCTATTATGTGTAAAAGTGGGCCAAATGTAGTATTATAAGAGACAATTGCTAGAAATTTTAAAGGCCACACACACTGTGTGTGTATATATTTTGATAAAGGTCCAAAGCTATTAATATAGGAGAAGCCCAAAGGTAGTATTGTGGTATTATAGGAAAGAGTTGCTAGAATTTTTGAGAGAGAGAGAGAGAGAGAGAGAGAGAGAGAGAGAGAGATTGTGTGTGTGTTTTGATAAAAATTCAAAGCTATTAATGTGTAGGAAATGCCCAAAGATTGTATTATAGTATTGTCCATATGTGTGTGTGTGTGTGTGTGGATAAAGATCTAAGGCTATTAATATAGGAGAGGGTCTAAGGTAGTGTTATAGGAGAGAGTGCTAGAAAATTTTAAGGCCAAAGAAGGGGGAGCCAACATAATATTACAATACCACTTTTGGACCTAGCTTACATTAATTTGAAAAAGTACCTCTCTATCTAAACTACTTTTCACATCTCTTTCTCTCCTCTCTTATCAATTATTTTTAAAAAGAAACCTCTCTCTTGTCTCTCATCAATAACTCTCTCTCTCTCTCTCTCTCTCTCTCTCTCTCTCTCTCTCTCTCTCTCTCTCTCTCTCTCATCTAAAAGCTTTTTTTATATCTCTCTCCTTCCTCTTTTTTCCATTGAGCCCTAATACCCTTCTAATTGAAATTTCTTTCATTCAAAGTATCTAGAATATATTTTTGATTTTAAAGACTAGACAAACTATTGATGAATTACTTAGTCAAGGCAGAGTAGAGTTTTTATGAGCAATAATCTTTAAAGCTATGTCTTTAGTTCTTTAATATACACCAGACAAACCTACCTTGATTTTCCTCTATGTGTGTATGTGTATATGCATGAGTGCACATGTGTGTGTGTGTCTTATTAAGAACTTCTCTCTCTCTCTCTCTCTCTCTCTCTCTCTCTCTCTCTCTCTCTCTCTCTCTCTCTCTCTCTCTCTCTCTCTCTCTCTCTCTCTCTCTCTCTCTCTCTCTCTCTCTCTCTCTCATTCAAAAACTATTGTCACTAAAAATCTATCTTTCTCTCCCTCTCTCCCATTTATATATGTATATGTATATGTACATACTTGTGCATGTGTATTAGAAGTCCTAACACGCACACACATGCACATGCGTATTATTAGTTCAAAGAAGTATAACTATATTTTATAAACTATGAATATTAATATTATAACAACATGATGCAAAGTTAGCAAATACATATACAATGAGAGATCAAGATGATGCCTCTCTCTCTCTCTCTCTCTCTCTCTCTCTCTCTCTCTCTCTCTCTCTCTCTCTCTCTCTCTCTCTCTCTCATATTAAGCATATTGATTGAGCATCGAATTTATACTTGTTTTTACCAATCAATATCCCTTCTTGCCACCACAATAATAATCCATAAATATATAAGATTTAATAATGAGTTTTAATTTTTTAGCTAATGTTTAATGAGGTTGCTAAAGCCATGTATAAAGAAAAATGTTTAGTTGAAGTGTAAGAACTTTTCCAAAGTCGCCCATAGTGTGATCAATAAAGCAAAGACTATGCTAATTCTTAGAGCAAATGCATTTTATTTTGTTGAAAAAATACAGACATACCTCGCTAGTTATGATCAAATTTATGATAATCTTTTACTATCATTGTCTCTTAGATTGTGGAACAACATTACACTTGCCAAAGGTCAATGTAATACAAATCTAGATCCAGATTGCTTGCAAAAATTGTTTTGTATTGTAAATAGGAGAGAGAGAGAGAGAGAGAGAGAGAGAGAGCTATTTACAAGTAAAGACTGTTTGTTGCAATAGATATCATAATCCAATGTAATATAAGTTCTATCAAACCTAGAGTACTCGCACGAATGTTTTTGTATTACAAATGTGAGAGAGAGAGAGAGAGAGAGAGAGAGAGAGAGAGAGAGAGAGAGAGAGAGAGAGTGTGTGTGTGTGTGTGTGTGTGTGTGTGTGTGTGTGCAAGAGTGAGTGAGAGCTATATATCAATAAAGAGAAAATTATTTATTGCAACACATGTCACAATCCAATGTAGTACAAGTTCTATTGATTTGGAGTGCTTGCACAAATATTGCCATATTGCAAATGAGAGAGAGAGAGAGAGCTATTTGTTGCAATTTGTAATACAATATAATACAAATTCTATCAATCCGAAGTACTAGCACAAATTATTTTTGGGTTGAGAGAGAGAGAGAACTATTCACGAGTAGAGAGAGAGAGAGAGAGAGAGAGAGAGAGAGAGAGAGAGAGAGAGAGAGAGAATGAGCTACTTACATGTAGACTGTGTGTGTGTGTGTGTGTGTGTGTGTGTGTATGTTTATGTGTGAGTGAAGGTGGCGGTGAAGGTAATGATGGTGGTGGTGGTAGTGGTGGAGCTAGCAATGGTGGTGGTGGTGGTGAAAGTAGAAGTGGAGGCAGGTACATCTAAGGGTGGAATAAGTAAACTATGTGGAACAATAATAGAGGGGTTGCCAAAAAAAGCTCACTTCTTGCCTTTCCCCCGTTTTATGCTCTACACGGCAAGATGAGACTTGCAGTGATTGAATTGGTGTAAACAAGTAATGCATTTTATGCATTCATAATCCCAAGCTTAACACAAGATAAAAATTGAGTCTATTTGTATTTTTAGGGTTCTTTGAATGAAAAATAGAAGAAAGAAACTCCATTCCATCAAGCTGAGTCTATTTTGACTTTATTTGCCTACTCTAGCATGTGTGTATATCAAAGAGATAGTCTATTCAAAGAGTAAAGGCTCTATTATTTGGAAAATCTCAACCTCCTGATCCACCACTATGTCTATCCTGAATGTTTCAAATCTTGACATGGTGGTTAAAAGAGGATTTTTTCCTTAGTCTTGACAATGGAACCAAAAATGTTGGGCTTTCGGATAAGAATGGGACTTTGGATAGACTCTTATTGTTCCAACAACCTTCCTTCTTTTGATTTTAGGTTGTCTCTCACATAACTAGGCTGTACTCCAACTCCAAATCATTTTTGCTCTTTCCTATCAATTGCATAAAAGTAAGAGAGTATAGAAAGCTCAAAGTTTGTAGTAGGTTCACCAAGACTCACCTTTCTTGTTGTAGTCCACTGTTGAAATAGACCTTGATAGTCTCATGAGATACATGTGTACTCTTATTTTGCTCCAACCACCCATTTGCCAAACCAATTTGTTTCTCTCCAAGCCACAAAGAAGAAGAAGAATAGAGGAAGAGGAGAAAAGGTTGCTCCCTTACTTCCTTGATCTCTTTTTCTCACTCAAACAGGCAATGGAAATGAAGCTACACCACATGATGTCCAAGAGAGAATAAGAAGACAATGATGACAATGGAAGCAAAAGAAGCTTCTATGCTTCTCACTCAAGAGGGCAATGGAGATGAAGCTACACCATATGATGTCTAAGAGATGCTTATATGGCACACAGTCCCTTACACACACACACACACACACACACACACTCTCTCTCTCTCTCTCTCTCTCTCTCTCTCTCTCTCTCTCTCTCTCTCTCTCTCTCTCTCTCTCTCTCTCTCTCTCTCTCTCTCTCTCTCTCTCTCTCTCTCTCTCTCTCTCTCTCTCTCTCTCTCTCTCTCTCTCTCTCTCTCTCTCTCTCTCTCTCTCTCAAGCTATGGTGGAAGCATGAAGGTAGAGATACAAGCTTGAATGGACCATTCACACATGAATAAGACTTTCCATTGATTTAATACTTTATATAAAATGGGTTTCCCATACGAGTAGCATTAATCCTTGGCCTCTTTCTGTCAAGTTCAGTAGTCCATTTTTACATGAATTTGGCTCTTCACTATAGATGGATGCACTCACCCAACAAATCCACTTATTCTATGGGTCTAGTATGCATGCGTGAGAATAGAACATTAAAAATATAAATAAGCTTGACTCTCACCTTTTATTAAAATACACTATAGTGGGATTAAGTATGATCTAGTTATTCATTTTGAATACTCCACACATAGACTTCAAATGCTTGTGTTTTTTTTATATTCCCAACAAAATATACAACCTTCATGTCTAATTCACATTTTAAACTACAATTAGTTTTAGTTCCTTCTTTTGGTCTACTGATTAGTCTCCTTTGACTTTTATTTGATTGTTTTTTTTACTAGTCCTTTGAATTTGACTTTCAGGCTAAAACTTTTCATTGTCCTTTTGCAACCTTGTCCATTAACATGTATATATCCTTATGTATAGTGCTAGTCAGGCTAAAACTTTTCATTGTCCTTTTGCAACCTTGTCCATTAACATGTATATATCCTTATGTATAGTGCTAGTCAACTAATTCTAATCTAGTGAACTAATTAACACTTTTCTGAGACATACACTCATCAGTGATCAACTATGAAACATGTGTTGCATGAGCTTAAGATAAATAGAGGGTTTCTAATCATGAAAGCAAAATTTTTTAACTATAATATTGAAAATAACAGTTGAACTTTTCCATGGCTATGAAACACATACTCAACATAATTACCTAACATGAGTTATTTATGATCCTAATATCTAAAGTCAAATGACTTTAAGTAGAAGTCTATCCTCCTTATCTATGATTCTAAAGTAATTGCTACACTAGAAAGTTAAACCATATGCAAAATGAATCTAGGAACAAAACTAAAGTACATTCTATCTTTTGATATATGAGATCTCAATGATTTAAGCAAGCTTTAGAATTGATGATAATCCTAAATCAAAATTTGGAAAAAGATTAAGATTTATTGAGTAAAGTTACAAAGTAATCATAAGCTTTGCTAGTATTAGCAAATGATTCATAACAATCATATTATCTAAATTGTATTCTAAGGCTATATAAACCTTAATTCACTCATCAACAAATTTTTTATTTTATCAAATATTATAGTTATGCTTAGTCTTAAATGGTCTATTAGTATTGCATTCGATCTTTAATGTTGAATTAAAAGCTCGAGATGTCATGTAGTATGTATATGAGTATGGAGACTCATTGTTTGAATCAATGTGAAAGGCCTACCTTGGATACATACAACTTCCTTAAAGTCAAGAAACATTTCAAGGTCATAACTATAGAGTTGTACCTAGTACAACATTCTACAAAAATGCAAACCTCACTATTCTCCATAGAATGTATTTTATTAAGTGTTCTCCAAAACTAAGTCCAAACCTACAAAAAATTACAAATTGAATTAAATAGCTATATTTAGATATTAATGACTTTATATGTATCTATATTTAGGTTAAAATCACCTCAAATACAAGTTTTATATCTTTCCACAATCCAAAACTTTGTGATTTACATCAAATTGAAATTTTGCACAAAAGAAAAGTTATCTTATCTAGAAGACATGTTTTTAGGAGATTTCAAGTTGTTTTAGGTAGTGGGCAAGAAGATGACAGCTTTGTTTTGATGGGCTAGGGTTGCCCATATCTAAAATAGTTACGATATAAGTTACTTATCAATATGAAATCAACATTTTAATACTTGGATTAAGCTTGTTTGAGCTTATGATAAACTTAAACTTTTTTTTTTTTTTTTTGGAATGGTAAGGTTGCACCCTCATAGTGCCGAGGGAAGAACTCATGAGAAGAGGAGATTTAAATAGAAGTTGGTATATAGGCTTTTGCTCCTAGGGTTTTGAACTTATGAAAATTTCATTGTGAGGTCTCTATTGGCAATGATTTAGCCCAAGAGACTAATTGCTAAAACATGATCACCTTGTGAAAAAGTGATGAACCAAGAACTAAAGTAAAAATGAAGCACAAAATTCCCCATCTACATCAACTAAAACCCTCGTAAGTCAAATCGTTTTCAATTTAGTATGTGCAAAAATATGTAGTTGGTTCAGACTATTAAGCCAATGTGTGAGTGAGTCTCAAGGTTGCATCAAAGATTTTGAATCTTAGAAATAAAAAGATGTGGGTATTGGATTGTGTGATGTGTGATGGAGGGGGGTACATCTCTTCCTCTCTCTCCATCATCACAAATGCACAACTCATGCACACATATTGGAGGCCTCAATTTTTGTGCATGTCTCTCTCTCTCTCTCTCTCTCTCTCTCTCTCTCTCTCTCTCTCTCTCTCTCTCTCTCTCTCTCTCTCTCTCTCTCTCTCTCTCTCTCTCTCTCTCTCTCTCTCTCTCTCTCTCCGAATGGTTGAATCATGCAATGATGAAAGTGAGGATGTAAATGACGATCCTTATCTTCTATCTCAATGATGACGCCTTGTGTGAACATAGATTTTGCTCCTTGGTTCAGGTCTTTTGTGGCTTTTCATGTGGGAGGCATTGCGAGAACCAAGCATCATCGATTGTGGACGTGTCAAGGCCTTCACATCAATAAGAAAGGTGCAAGGAAAAGTGATTTGTGCTATGAAGATGAAGTAGGAGTAGTGCTCGACTGAGGTGATCGGGACATTGCTCATGGTCTATGGGCTCTAGTGGTTGGGTAGTTGACTGCTTGCATGACAAGTTGCCATAGCATGGTGCACCAAGCCCCCATCAGCTTGAGATAAACATCTTTAGGCATATTATAGTTAGAGCTCATGGATCATTGCCCTCCACCTCCCTTGACTACTCTCACACATCCCCAATGTCCCCCTTGGCATGCTCCCTCTTGTCCACCTAGCGTTCCTTACCAGGCCTCCTATCCTCATCAATTGTGGACCTTCTTCCTTATGACGACTTTCACCCATTCAATATATCTTTTCCATGGTATATCCATTCTCTCTCACTATATTAAACAACCATAAACGTTTTGTCAGGATTTTCTTCATCACCAAGTTATTTTCCCTTTACCAATACCAAAGAGATTTTGTGTTGATGGTGGCTCTTCTTCATGATTGTTTGTAGGGATGCTTCACTCTTAAGTGTGGATGAGATGATGGATCAAGAACTAAGGCAAAAAAGAAGCATAAAATTCCCCATCTACATAAACTAAAACCCTCCTAAGCCAATTTGTTTTCAATTTAGTATGTGCAAAAATATGTAATTGGTTGAGACTATAAGCCATTATGTGATGAGTCTCAAGGTTCTATCAAAGGTTTTGACCTTAGTTATGTTTCAAAATTGAATCTTAGAAATAAAAAGATGTGGCAAATGGATTGTGTGCTGTGTGATGGAGGGGGTGCATCTCGCCCACACACATTGGAGGCTTCAATTTCTTTCGCTCTCCAATGGTTGAATCATGCAATGATGAAAGTGAGGATGTAAATGACAATTCCTATCTTCTTTCTTGATGATGATGCCTTGCATGAGCATGTATTTTTCTCCCTCATTCAATTCTTACATGGCGTTTCAAAAAGCTATGGTAATTTAAAGCCCAAAAGTGTAGCATCAATCGTATACCATTGGTACCTAGATCGAATATGTGATGTGTGTTGTGATAATGGAAAACTTAATCTAGTATGTTTGTTACCTCTCTCTCTCTCTCTCTCTCTCTCTCTCTCTCTCTCTCTCTCTCTCTCTCTCTCTCTCTCTCTCTCTCTCTCTCTCTCTCTCTCTCTCTCTCTCTCTCTCTCTCTCTCTCTCTCTCTCTCGCTCAATAGAAAATAAACTTGAAGAGACCAAAAATCAATCACATGATATAAGATAGGGTACCACCCCCACCCATGTAGCCCATATATGCTATTTGTGGTTAACCCACAAAGCATAGCCAAAAATTGATTGATCAATTTATCCTTTTTAATATAATAAAAGCATTTTAACTTCATGAAATGACTAATGTTATTCTAAAGTTACAAAGTGTTGAGGATTGAATCAACCAATATCTTGTGCTGCACATCCATTGCATCCATCAAGTAAAAAAAGTCAGGTTAAGATTGCATGAACAAAATATAAACAATGTTCAACCACACAAAAAATATAGTTAAATGGAAATCAATCAACCTCATATCAATAGACCTAGGATAATCCATGAGCACCTTAGTTAAAGGAGTCTTGGTAAAACTCCTAAAATGTAAGTAGAAGCTAGCATGGCAAATGCATAGATAATGAAATCAATTATAGTCCAATCATACACATACACACAACAAATCTTATGCTTGGAAAGGACAAACATATTTGGTCAACTATCTGTATCAATAGTATGCCTAAAAAATGGATAGAGGAGAGCCATCTAAAGCCATCATTCCTTTGGCATGGTCATAGAAGAAGCATTTAAGGCCATTTTCCCATTGCCAAATGTCTCTTAGCAACAACGATAACTTTTTGTCATGATATTTCAAAGCTAGTCCAATGTTGATTCTCAACACTTCATCGAGTTGTGAGAATAGTTATAGTCAACACCAAGACATGTTTATTTTCTACTCCTAAACCTTTTGGAGGAGGAAATTCTATAATTCTATCAAACTACTTAAACAGAATGGGTGAGAGAGAGTGTGTTTTCTTTTCGAACATCAACTTATTGCATGAAAAAAATGGTTATGTTACCTTTCATGATACAATAGTAAACATAATACAAAGTTAGGTTATACATACATACATAATATATATATATATATATATATATATATATATATATATATATATATATATATATATATATATATATATATATATATATATATAGAGAGAGAGAGAGAGAGAGAGAGAGAGAGAGAGAGAGAGAGAGAGAGAGAGAGAGAGGTGTGACTATCCACTTATGAATTAGGCATCTTTATTACCAAGTCTACTAAGTCCATTAAGTTACCATCACATGCCACACTTGATATTTTTACATGAAGTACCTTCATCATGTTCAATGAAGCCTTTTACCATGGTTTCTAATTCTCCTTTATCTCTCTCCTATATAAAGAGAAGGCGATTGCTAGATCAATATAACAAGGAATTGGAAAATATTGAACCTCATATTCACGCATAAGGACTTTTCTTGTTTACATTACACACATTTTTTTCTTCTCCAAGGATTGTGAACATGTGGATTAGATTTCTCACGTTTCTTCATCACAAATACCAAAAGTTTAAAGTTTATAGTCAAGCCTCATTTGCTCCATGCCTCATTCTATGGGCCACCTTGTTAATCCAAAATGGAACACACTAATAAGAACAAAACGTATACTTATGGATTTACTATAACTATAAGAATATCTTATTTAGACAACTAGAATATTAGGAGGCTAGGAGAAGATATCCTCAAACTCTGAATCAAAGCTCATGTTCTACTAATATATAGTAAATATAATGTTAGTGTCTACCACCATTAGAATAATAATAACAAAACCAATCCCATAAGCATTGTCAAGCTCTCATAAGAAGAATAAGTTGGAGATTAAACTTGTGAAATGGAAGATATGACTTGAGAACTAATTGAAGAGGATGAGTGCCACACGTCTCTTTTTGAATACATGAGAAAATCATGAACTCCAAGCATCTAATTTCCTTGAGATTACTTGAATGGAACAATCAAAGTTTTAGGGTTTGGTTGAAGTATAATCACTGGTTGAAGACACATAAGCAATTGAAATTATGTATGAACAATTCATCGAAGTTGCCAATTGCAAGACCATTGGGAAGAGTGAATTATTTAGGTGCCCACTAGCAAAGATTGTTCAATGTTTATCATGTGCATGGGAAGATTGTTGTGTAAGTGGTGAGAACATGCGTCCTTGAAATTAGTTTTGAAACATTAATCAGCAACATGGAGATGATCTAAAAAATGAATAAATCTTGTTGCCTCTTGCAAGGGGATGTTTCAAATAATTCAATCTTTATTGGGAGATGTGAAAAGGTCGATTACAAATTCTTTTTTGGGCTGGGATTCAAACCATCTAATCTTTATTGGGAGATATGAATAGTTCCATGGCACGTGAGAGAAGGGTGCTGATTGATATCATGACTGTGGGTGACCATTATGTGAATGATATAAACTTGCCTCATTATCAACACTTAGCCCTTTATTTATAAGCTATGTCAATTCAGGGATTGTCTTAGACTTGTTTGGGTGGACATATTGCAACCATTACGTTACTAAACAAATTGCAAAAAACCAATATGCTACAAGGCACATCCCATGTGTCTCGAGGGTGGAAAGGTGCGGTGTTCATGGTAAACATTTTTTGGAGTTGATACAAAAACCTTCAACCTTGACAAATGTGCAAGGGTTTTCTTACATATTGCAAGTTTTCTGGTCATTGTCTACTTAAAATGACCCTAGATTTCAAAAGGAAAAGACCTTCTCTCCAAAGATTTCAAGGATCTGGTTTTAAATTCAACAGTTCACTTCGCATGAAACCTCAAAATTTATTTATTATTATTTTTTTTGAGAAGGCTTGAACTTTGAAAGATGTTTCAAGGATGTACCGCGCACCCATGTACAGACCTACATGCTCGAGCCAGTAGGGCTACAACCCTATTACTTTGATTTTTACAGCCATATAACATCGATTTTCCGTGAATGCTAATGCCGATGGGAAAGGTGGCAAAGCAAGTTGAAATTTTGAGAAGGAACGAACCATGGCCACCAAAAGAACTTACACATGGAGATTTGAATTGCACCAACAGTATGTAATATATAAATAATAATAGGCATTTGAAATGCATCATCAACCATATATAAATTAAGTCTCAAGCAGGACAGCCAATACTTGTGCATGGCGGGGCAAGCCTATTGGCTCGCAGTTTATGGCCCGTAAACGGACAAGGGCGAGGTCCGGTACAAACCTCTCTCGGCTTCGCGCTTCGTGGAGCTGCTAGGGTTTCCTTGTTAGGGTTTTGGTGGCGAGCCTGCGGCCTCCTGCTCCCTCCCCTGCTTCTGCACACAGGTATGCACTCCCAAGCCTCCAAATTCTACCTTTTCTCCGGTTTAATTCCCTGCTTTTTCTGTTTCTCCCATGTCTCTTTACCTGTGTATCATTCGCACCCCTCCTTCTTCGTTATGGCAAGCCGCAGGTTGGCTTCTTACTTCCTTCTCTGCAGTTCTTTGATTTTTTTTTTGTCTTTGTCAGTTTTTGATGTTTTATGCTGTAAGCGGAGCTTGCTGAAGCTCGGTCGCAGTTTTTGCCTTTTAGTTCTATTTTCAGCCTCGAACCATTTCTGTTGTTCAAGACGCAGGACCCTCTACCGAGTCCTTTCTCTTCAATTTGTTATTGTTGGTGTATGTTTTCTTACTAACTTGCTTATTAACTGCTTCAGCGCCCTCTGTATATGCAATGTAGTATCCTAATTGCTGCCGTCACTGAAAGTTGGACTAGTTTCCGGTTTTGCAAGTCTTTCTGAACGAAATTATTACTGAGTTTTCTTTATTTCCTGCAGACTTGATGACGGATATGGCTGCCCTGGGTATTCAACGTGCTAGTGCTCCTTTATTTCAGTCTTTGCTACAGTCCCTGATGTCAGAGGTCTGCCGTGGGACTGTTTTAGCAGCTTTGCAGACCCACCTTTTGACAAGATCATTTGATAATGATCGTGTTCAATCTGCAGTGGAAACCGAGGTAAGTTGGATGGTGTATCTTCTGTTTCGATTGTGGAAAATTTCGTCCTGGAGATATAATTTTGTTTTTTCGATACTGTAGTTCAAATATCAGCTTGTTTTTTAATTTCAAAGACCGCATCAACAAGATTCCATAAACAGTCTTTTAGTCTGATTAAGCCAGCTCTGCTATGAACTTTAGAAGTACTTCATTTGCCACTCCAACTTAACGATAGAGGCTTCTCCTGATTACCTGAGCTTTCAGTTGTACTAAGGTCAGACTTGAAAAGAGTTGCTTGAGAATTCTTAATTACTCACTGTACTATTGACCTTCTCGTAGATTTATTGGGTAGTTTTCCTGAAGACATGTGCTATTGCACTTTGATATTTGCTTTGGGATGGGTCTCCATTTCGTTGAGCCTGTGGCCTATATTTTGGGAGAGGGAGGGAGGGAGCGAGGGAGAAAGGTAAGGAGGTAGGGATGGTGGAAGGAAAAGCGGAGACTGAAGTGCTTTTTTTGTTTTTGGCAGGAGGGCGAAATATCAGGGGAGTGCAGGTCAAAATGTCTGGAGCCAATCTTAAGTCCAGAATTGGATCATAGAGTGCCTAGAAAAGACTATGCTGGATGGGTAATGACTGCAAACAATGATGGCGATGATGATGAAGATGAGGATGAGGATGAAGATGATGGAGAAGATGAGGATGATGATGATAATGATGAGGAAGATGAAGGTGCGGATGAAGGTGAAGGTGAAGATGGTGGAGTTAATGAAGAGGGTGATGATGATGAAGATAAAGATGAGGAGGAAGATGATGACGACGACGACGATGATGATGAGGATGAAGAAGAGGAAGACGAAGATGAAGACGAAGAGGAAGAATCGCCTCCAAAGAAGTTGAGAAAGTGACATAGCTAGCTAGGTCAAAACAAGTTTTGCTTGGGTAGAATGTAATTTTAGTGGAGCAGCATGCTTAAACAAGTGAATTGATGCATGCTTACTGTCTTATGATAGGCTCGCTAATCGTTGGGCACAGATTGTCAAGTGCAACTTGTAGGAAGTGTTTGCTTTTCCAAAACCACATTATAATTTAGTCACGGTGTTCAATCAAACATCTCTTTCAAGGTGATGGTTTGTGCGATGGTTTGTCAAGTTAACAGAGTGAGCCACTGTTTCTGTTCTAAGCAATGTGTCTTGCTGTGAGTAATTGAGTGCTGCATGATCTAAGTGTTGTAATATTCTACACTTAATTGAATTGGTAACCTGTAGTGTTGAGCTCTCCTATCGGAAGATGCTGGGATTGGTTTTGTTATCCAGTCCCAAAATTTCTAAAAGGTTTAGGTATTCTAACTGCATGTCTAACATCACTCCCATCTGTAACGCTGGCTGATGGGTGAAAAGTTTGGGTGTTTCTGTTGTATCTATTGTTACTCCTATCTGTAGGGATGTCTTTTTGTAAGAGGCCGGCTGATGGACAATCGTGGTAGCTTTACTCCCCAAAAGTCATGGCTCTTACAGTGATAGGCTTGACTGGAGACATTCAAGTCAGATTATGGTCAATGCTGACAGTAGCTGATGTTTCTTGTGCTATGAAGTTTCATACCATGATATTGGTGTTTTAAAAACACGTTTGCTCACTGTTTATTAAACTATCCACACTAGTGATTGGTTAAACTTTATTTGGGTGTTTAGGTTCAGTTTTATTATATGATTCTCTGCAAACCAGAATTATGAGATGCCTCTGCTTGTAGCTTAACGCCAACTGTAGGGCCTTTAACGAGGCTGATAGGCCATACATTGTACTCTGTCCATTGTGTTTTAGTCCAAGGTTCTCTCTCGTTCTGAAAATTCCTTGCTCTACCTGTGGAAGCAAGCATTGGTCAGCCCAGAGGATGAGTCCTGCTGGTCTCATCCGTGTGGTAGTACCCATGTAAGCACAAAAATGTGTTTTAATCTGATTCCTTGCAACATACATTATGTGCAAACCCAACCAGGATCTCTGCCCTTCCAACCATGTTAAAGTCATCTGTTTCTGTGTGACATTCCTTGTCTTTCTGAATATGATTGGAGCTGCTTGTCTTGTGGCACTTGCCTGCAGACATATGTGATGAAGATGGGCAAGTAGTATTTTGCATTTTGAAATGAAACTAGTTATGAAATGGTTCTCCTATTGATCTACATGAAAAGAAGATATTGCACCTTCCAATTGAACTAGTTTTAAATGGTTTTCCTATTGCGGTTCTCTGCAGTTGTGAGTGAAGTGACATGAGTCTGAGTGAAGTGACACATTTAAAAGCTACCACACGTAGCAATGAAGCTGCAAAAAAAGTGCCTGCCTGACCATGATTTGCCAGAAGCCCTTTCCACCTTGAAAGGAAATGGTTCTAGGTTCTAAGCTCTTGCTCTCAAATTGTGCCTTCTAATTTCTGAATGCTTCTGTTCCAACTTCCCAGATTTTGCTTCTGACATGAATACAGATGTCTGCCATATCACATGTATGTCCTGGATGGCCAGTTAAGATTAGATGTATATGCTTTATCAATGCGGTCCCAGGTCTCTTGTTAACTTGCTTTATTAGATTGGGATCATACGTTTCACCCCACATACATGATCCGAGGTACATGGTTAAATGCTCTATTATGAAGATATTGTTAATGAAATGTGAAATTCTTAATCAAGATCAAAGCCCGAGTGCTTTATACTGTCTTTGCTTTGAGTACTTCAAGTGGAAGTACTATCAAAAGAGCGGATCCTAGAGGGTGGTTGGAAACTTGTCTAGTGCCCTACAGTAGGTTAGAAACAAATAGTTGTCATTGGTTGGACTGTGATGGTTTTTTTTCTAGTGATATTAGCACTGTTGTGCACATGAGAGAGAGTGTGTCCGCTTGGATACTTAGGATTTTGTTACTTAATTAATGAGTAGAGAATTATGCATGTTTGAAAGTTTTGATACTTGAGGCTTGTTGAGTGAGCATGTTGTGCTGTTGATCTGTGTTGCTCAATTTTGTTGCAAATGGTGTTGCTTCGATTAGAACCTTGTCAATAGTTTGTATGCTTGCTAGAAATTTGAAAAAGTGAGTGTATGCTCCATAAAGCTTCACTAGTGTGACACACTATGTACAGTGGATAGGTCTCATACTTTGCCTTGGAATGCTGGAAAGAGAGACCATGCTCTCTCCATTTGTTGCCGGTTTCTCTTGTGCTTGGAACTGATGAGTATTTGTGTGATGTTCTACCACGAACTAGAGAGCAAAAGTGATTAGATTGCTTGGCAAAATGGATGGAAACAAGTTTTTACGAAATGTGTAGTACACAGCTATGCGAATGCATGCAATATGTTTGGTGGAGAATGGGCACAATGCTCTTCAGAATTTGTTAAGATGGGACATGTGCCCTCCCTCAATCACTCAAATGCATCCCATCCTAACAAGTACACTTTCAAAGGCTTAGATGCAAAATGATTTTGTATTGATTGAATGTTTGGGCTTGAGCCTTGCATTGATACTTGCAGGCAAGGGGCACCCAAACCCTTCACCATTGAGTTTACACTTGATTTCATCATAACATCCATCTTGGTGACCATTCAAATGGAGCAACAATCATTTTTACGACAAACAAGTTGCCCCATTGTTGCTTGTGACATTGCTAGCTTTTCATAGTATGAGGTTTTCATGCTATTAAGAGGTAGCATTTTTAGTAGCACATCACCTTATTGAGGGATGATTGAATGCAACAAGGCTACACAAGTTGAATGTGCCTCACAAAAAGCTTCGTTTTTGAAGATTTAATTGTAGGTCTTTTAATAACATGGCCCATCGAACATTTGTAAGAGAAACCTCAAGAAAACATGCATGCACGCATCCACATGCACACGAAACAAAACCTTGCTTACACTTGCATTGATGGTTACCTCAATATTAGACAACAACAAATGTGGTTTTTTGCCCATGTACTTTGATACATACTCATTTTTGATTCCTCTTCACACAAATTGTGTTCATGTTGTTAAACTTAAAGAGATGGTGCATCTTTGATTCTTCACAAAACCTTCGTACTTTTGGTTCATCTTAAAAGACTTAGGTACCTCCGATTTCTCTTTATAATAATTAGATATGGCAAAGGTTAGGAACTTTATGGTGGCCATCTTATGCCACTGCTATACAATGAGCACCACATTATTTGATAATCAAAGTTTTCTTGATTTTGGGGGGGGGGCAAGGGGGTTTTGGGTATATGAGGGCAACAATAAATGATTGGGTGAAAGGATGAAGTGCTAGAACAACATTGATGATCTCTCATATATTTGTGGTGGATCATGCTTTTGTATGTGCCCATTGGCACATGCACTAGCTTTGGGCATAGCAAATCTAGGTCTCTAAGTTGGTAGTGACATTGTTGAAAGACCCTTGCATTGTATGAGAGGCACACATTGTGACCATGGAGTTGGTTGTATTAACATTGGAAGAGTCATATGCCACATGATACATAATCATAGCCATCATCATTGTCATTGTAAACATTAATAATCATGATTACATACTTGAAGATGCAACCACCATTTGGATACTTGTGAAACCGCTAGTGATACATGGAAGAGATTAGATACTTTGTTTGGTGCACAATCAAAGTCATCTAAGTATGGATTATTGATTGAAATTTTCAAGCTAGATATGAAATCAAACACATCTCTTGCAACTCATTTAAACTACATGGAAAGTCTCTTGACTTAGCTTGCAGGAATTGATCTTAAGATGGATGAATATATTTGCATTGGTGTGTTGTTAAAAAGCTTGTCTCTTGACTATAATAATATGTCAACTACATTGATCAACATGCTTAGTTCTAAACTAGTTGACATTAAGGCCTCCTTGCTAGAAGAAGAAACAAAGGTAAAATCCAAAGAAGAACCAAGTGCCTCTAAAGATGAATAAATGTTATATGTTAGTAATAGGTACAAGGGCAAGAAAGATGAATAAATGTTATATGTTAGTAATAGATACAAGGGCAAGAAAGATTAATTGTTGTGTGGCTTTTGCAAAAGGATTGGGTACACGAAGAAATTTTGTCATGCTAGCAAGAGGTTTCAAAAGGCCTATTTAGCTATTGTTAAAGAAGAAGAAGGCCATGAAGCAAAAGAAGAAGAAGAAGACCACCAAGAGGACAAGCCTTATGAATCCTTCTATTCTGATAGACTTTTTTAGCCTTGTATTGTCTAGTCCTAATGCTTGTGACATAAGCTTGTAAACTCCTCATGTAACCTTGTACTATAGTCTCTTTACACTTTGTGAGGCCCTTGTTACAGCCTTTAGATGTCCACCATGTCTTTGGTATCCACACTTAGTCTTTTTTGCAACAGCCTCTGGTGTTTACTAAGTTTGTGGTGTGCTCACACTTTGCAGGTGGTTGGTCACTAAAGCCTCTACACACTTTGTACTTTTTTGGTTGTGATTGAGGAGGGGTGTTGAAATATTGGCAATCACACATAGCTTAGCCTCTTTGTATGGAGCAGTGTGGACTTATGATGTAGAATCCCATATGCATAGTGGTGGAAAGTGCAGCCTAGTCTATTCATATAAAGCATTGTACTTGCTCTCTTTTTTAATGCAATGATATAGTATTTTTGTCCTTCCAACAAAGTGTGTGTCATTGTCAACACACAAGATTGTGTTTAAGAATCCAAGTCTCAATCTTGGAACCTAATTCACTTGTGTGACATTTGGTCTTGATGTCTATTACCTCATGAGCTCACTCTTTCTATTTCAACCTCCATAGCCATACTCTAGATCTGACATTGTAATAAGTTGATTGCTCTTCTTGAGATGTGGAATTGTCCCTATTCAAATTTTCCAGTCTATCTAGAAGAAATAAGTGTTGGTGGTGAAGCCTCTCCATCAATAGCAATGCTCTCATTGTTGATATAAAGGTTGGTAGGATTAGTGTATGGACACTGTATCGGCAGGGGGTTGATGATTACCGCCAATGTGTTATGCTTGACAAGGTTCCGTTTATCTTGAAAGAGTGCCATGACTTTGCTTGTGGAGGGCACTTTGCTGGGCGGTTGATTGCATAAAAAGCTTTAAGAGTTGTATATGGGTGGCCATCCATTTTCCAGGATTCATTTGAGTATGTCGAGAGATTTGATATATGTCAAAGGCATGACAGTAGAGAGAATAGGAAGCACCCACTGACTCCTATTATGGCTATACAACCATTTGAGAAGTGGAGCATCGATTTTGTAGATCCTATTATCCCGTCGTCATCTACACAAAAGAGATATATCATAGTGGCAAATTGACTATTTTACGAAGTGGTCAAAAGCACGAGTGACGAAGGAGGATGCAAAGGAGATTGCTAGCTTTCTGCTTGAGCAGATTATTTGCCAATTTGGTTCACCAAAGGAAGTAGTGTCGGACCGTGGAATCCATCTTCTAAATAAGTTGATTAAGAGCCTGATTGAAGCATGGCAGATTAAGCATAATAAGACGACCTTATAACCCACAGGCGAATGGGTAGGTTGAAAGTACCAATAAACAACTTATGGGTATTCTGTCAAAGATAATATCAGAGAAGAAACGAGATTGGGATAAGAAGTTATATGTAACAGTATGGGTGTATAACACGACGTTTAAATGAGCCACATGCCACACCCCATTCAAGTTAGTTTATGGGGAGGAGTGCGTATTACACCTAGAGATTGAGTTGACCATAAGATTCTCAATTAACCATTCTTTGGGGGACGAAGATGCACTCTTCGAGCACTTTACGACTTTAGCACACCTAGATGAGCTCAAATTCCAGAGTTAGGATTGAATGGGAAATTATGAGAATGGAATGTGATCGTGCATGGCTAGAGCACATAGGAGCAATCGATTATGAGCAACTAGTCGATCTGTAGGGAGTGGAGTTTAAAAATAAGGTTAATCGTAATAAGATTAAACCTTATTATCTCTAAACGCATTAATGAGTATTATGCCTTGCATGTCCATGCTTGCGAAACCTGCAAGAGAAAACTTTGGTTGATGGGGCGGCTAATTTCTTACTTGGAATACCCATACTTCGAGCAGAGATATCATAAGGGAAAGCTTATCTGGTGGAGTAAGGGATATAAAATAATTAAGCAAGAGGACGGATCATTTGTTTGGGAAATCAAAGTCTTCTGTCATCACTGCTTATGAATTCTGATAAGTATCCTTGTTATATTCAATGAAGAAGGTGGGATGGAACCTTTAGTATATACCTTGAACTATGGGCATGATCTTGTAATACACATAAACGATTTGTTATTGGCATATTATGACTTTTCCCAAGCTACATCTAAGCATTTTTGCCACAAGATTTCGATGAGGTCTTCAAGGACATTCAAAAGAAAACAACTTTTGTGTATGAGGACTAGGCACTAGGAAGCCCTATAAACACAACTCCACCCACAATGTTAAGCCTTTTAGCCCAATGGATCCTCCACAACTCATACTCCAAGTTACCGATATGGTCCACACACATACATTATTTAGTAGAAGTCCTATATCAATACATGTGATGTGTCCACTACCAGCGTGCCAAAGAACTGATAGTGAGACTAAATAAAGATATAGTCCATCAATAAAAAAAGATACTCCCATAAGTGTAGGTTACATTACGACCCTACCTCGTAAAGCAAAGGGAATATCTACAAAATTCCTTCTCCACAAGATATCAAAAGGCATAAGAAAGTGTTCATACTTATAAGCTCATATGTTGTATTAAATATTAAGTTATTTTCAATTGTTTATGATAAAACAATATTTAGAAGGTTTACAACTTTTTAGAGGGATCATTTTCTTAATATTTTTATTGCTATCAATCACTACATTTAGCTTCATATTCTTTAATTCAAACCTTGGAATTTTCTTTGCTTACAAAGTATTATTGGCCTAAATTTATATTCTCGTGATGTATTGGTAATGGTTTTGCTAGGCTCAACAATATATCCACAAGGGGGGATTCCCTTTATATCAATGATCATAAGAGGATAATTAAGGAAACTTGACATCTTTATATTGGGTACAAAAGAGTTATGAGGTCAAATTCTGGTACACTTAAGATTCACAACTTTTGTGAGTTGTGAACAAGCATATTGATTTTGATTGAACAACTTATTATTTACATGAATAAGAGCTTGAGAGTCTTTGGTTTTGAAGAACAAAAAGACTTCCACCAAGCTAAGTTTTTCAAGGATTTGAGCTCTCATTATATCATTCTCCATGTGGCCAACTTTTTAAGCATCAATCAAGTAATTTCAATCTTGCAAATTTTAACTCTTAGCTTGGATATTTGACTAATTTGATACAAGGATAGCCTCTAAAGATGATGTTATGTTGAAATCCAAAATGGCTAAATCCACAAGTCATGGTATACATTGGTTAAAACACCTCATGCTTCAAGAGTTGGTTGAAGAAACCCTAGAAAAAATATCCTAGCTTTAATAAGCTATTTGTACATACTCAATTTTCAAGGTAATGTGTTATTTATTAATGCAAAAATCAATATCTATTAACTTAACATCATAATCAATGATTGAGTATACTAAAACTTACACTCTAATACCATGTGAAACAAACTCGACTATAAATCATAGGGAGGGTAGTTTTGTAGTTGTCAAGGGATCCAAAAAGCATCGAGCCTCATCCCACAAGAATCCAATGTATCCCTAAAGACACAATATGGTCTCTAGCACTCATTTGGCATCAAGCTGAGAGTGTTACTATTGCATGATCCATTAGAGACTCGAGGTGGTAAGGATGCACTTGGTTCAATGAGAGTGAGAAATGAGGGAGATTTAAGCATCAACCCTTTTTCCCATAAGGCATAGTCTAACACTTGGCCCCTAAAAGAGAGCTTAGCTGACTCTAAGACTTGATCCTAGGAATAGTCACACTCTAGGCCCTTTTCTACACTTCAAGGATAGCCATTGAGCTGACCAGGTCCACCCAATTGTAGGACGGTTTCATCTCGGGAAGACTATTCACTTGCTTTCCTTAATATGGTATATTTTAGCTATCTAAGCAAGCATACTATGCACGCTATGGGACATATAAAAACATCTTCCGTAGTTAATCTTTACATAAGGTTCATTGAAATATTCTTAATTACAAACACAAAAACAATCCATTTTAGAAAACATGATAACTCATACTATTATAATAATTACTACTGTTCTAAAGAGACAATAAACTACTTTGAGAAAAAATATATTACACAATGCTAATCTACCAATGATACTTCTTTATTGTAGGTAGAGGTGAAACATTACAGGCTAATGCTTTGTAAAGCTCAGATTCACTTGGACTTTTTGGCTCACACATGAAACCTCTCCTTGCATGATTTCTAGGTCTTGTTTTCCATGCTTGATGTTACATAATCTCCCTCTTACATCAACATTTTAGTCTTGGAGTGCTTTGCATGTGGTATGGGTTTTGGGAAAAACAATCTTCTAAGTTTGTGCATTCTTCCTTACAAGCATGTCTATCGTCTTTATTGCTTTGGGATACTTTTCCACATGGGGAACATTTACCTGCTCTCACAATGTGATGAAAGTATGCCATAAATAGTTAAAGGATTCTGTCAACAGACATAGGTGACAATTGTCTGCTCCTTGGCTTGATAACTATGCTATTTGACTAGTTAGTTAGCTAGCTAGCTAGTTGACCATTGACTTGGCCACTTGATTCATTATTTAGGCAGTTTCATTGTTGACTAGTTAGTTAGGTTGAAAACTACTTGAATAGCGACTTGGATAGTTAACTAATTGAGCAATTAGGTAGCTAGTTACTTAGTTGACTGATTACTTGGCTAATTAGCTAATTGACCAATTAGATAGCTAGTTACTTAGTTGATTGATTACTTGGCTATTTGGCTAGTTGGCAGTTAGATAGCCGGTTACTTTGTTGATCAGTCATTTAGCTAGTCTGCTAATTGAGCAATTAGATAGTGAATTAATTCATTGACTAGTTACTTAACTAGTCAGCTAGTTATATAGTTGACTAGATAGCTAGCTCACAAGCTAGTTTATTGATTAGATAGTTAGACAGCTAGCTAGTTACTAGATATTTAGCTAGTTACTTTTTTGAAGTACATACTTAGCTATTTAAATAGTAGGCTAGCTACTTAGATAGCTAGGTAGTAGACCAAATAGCTATTTAAGTAGTAGGGTGCATAGCTTGATAGCCACTAGACTAGCTAGTGGATAGCTATTTGGATAGTAGAGTGGATAGCTAGATAGCCACCACTAGACTAGTTAGCTAGCTAATTTTCTAGTTGGCTAGCTGTTAGATTGTTAGCTACTTGACCAATTTAATGGCTTGTTATTTCATTGACTAAATAGTCAACTAATTTGCTAGTAGACTAGCTACTTATATAGCTAGATAGCTATTTACATAGCGGAGTAGATAGCTACTTAGCTATCTAACTAGTTAGTTAACTAATTTGTTGGTTAGAGAGCTACCTAGTAATTAGATAGCTAGTTACTTTATTGACTAGATAGTCAACTATTTGGGTAGTGGATTAGCTACTTCACTAGTTAGCTAGGCACATGTCCTTTTCATTTTCTTTTCATTATTTTTGCCACTTATAACTTGTGATTTTTATGCTTTTTCTATAGGAGAAAGCATGGACTATGATTCAAAGCATGGGGAGTCTTGAAGTGGAGAGCTAGTTCATGCAGTAAAAGCTATCTCACAAAAGGTAACGTAATTAAAACCGTCACCTTGAGAGCATAAGGAGTCCCTATTGTAGGATAGTACCTTTGCTCTCTTTGGGACTTGATTTGATAAGGATTGAATTATCTCATGGAACAAACATTAAAAGAGTAGACTATATTTTGCATGTACTATATGTTTGAACCGTGCATCCTAGCGTCAATCCCCGAGGTGTAGAAGAGCCGTAGTGGGGCCACATCAATTTGCAAGGGGGTGGTCCCTGTGTGTGTAATACGAGGTGCTAGACACCGATCTATTTGCGAAATCCAATTGCTTGGAGTTGGGAAGGGATTTGTTGGACTATAAACAATACAAATGTATGTCTAAGTTAGATTAGTGTGTGTAGTTTCCAGATGCTCCTGGCTGCGAGGTGAGACATTGGCTTTTTCATCACCAAAGTGTGTGTTGCTTTCTTAACTTTCCTTGATTGAGTAATCCAATAAGAATCCCCATTGCCACATGGCACAATGAACTTTAAGAATTTAAAATCAGCCTCTAAACTTTCATATAATGGTGAGATGTTGGTGTTGGCAATATAACTTGAATAAGAAACCCATTATGACATGAGGGTTGCTTAACTAAAAATATCGTTGATGTGTTCTATTCAAGTGTGGTTATACTTTATGTTCACAACTTAGATAATTGTCAATAACCAAGTCCTCTATGATTGATTATAGATTGAGCTTAGAAGTTGTTTAAAAGTACTAGGGAATAATTTAAAATATCATATAATGTGAGATGTTGCTTTTGGCCATAAAACTTGAAAAGTTTGCCATCAAAATACTCTTACATTTGTAGGAGGTATATTTGTTATTGGAAGTGGCTTCACAAATTACTAAGCCAAGTTGTTTCTTAGTTTGATCATTCATACAATAAGGTAAATGAAGAGTAGACTTGAGAGTAGGATAATCATGCATTTTCCATAATTACTTATATCAATATCATTTATGCTACTTCACAAATAGTATGACTTTGTATAGCTATTTGATCCAAAGAAAAACATAGTAGAGATGTCCATCTACTTCTTCATGTTGTTTGTCCTCCTTGTGTTTATTGACCATTATAGATGTGAGAAGGGCTTCTTTAGCTTGGAATTACAAGTCCTCATCTAATTTGACTTTGCCATCTTGATCACATTATGTACCTTGGTGAATTTATGCATCACTTAAAAGGCTAGGTGTGTGTCACTAAATTGATTACTTATTACACATTCTCTATTTAATAAATTCATGTCAATAAATTAATTACTCACTTTTCTTTAAGTGTTGATGATGATCTAGCATGGCCATGAGACCATTTAGAGACCAGTATTCCTAGTGCATCACTTAATGAGGTGATCAGAGCACTGGGACGGGGATATCTGGTACATGCAATACAAGTTATGAAAGGGGGAAAGAAGTGTCTGCCAAGTGTAAGAGTGCACAAGAACCAAGGAGTTACACGTAAATGAAGATGGATTGAGTTCTAAGAAGAGGAAGTGCATTAGCATTGTGTATATGTATTTATGTGTGCATCCAAGGACGCCTCGGAATGTTTACTTGTGTGTAATGAGCATTGCATTCATTTGGGGTCATCCTCTCCCCTACAAGTCAAGGTTAAAGGTCTTTTCTTTCCTTAAGAAAGACAAGAGAGGGAATTCTCTCACTAAGAAAGACAAGAGATGTGATCCTCTGGAAGTGAGGAGAGAAGTGATTTTCTCTTTTTAAGGTCTAAAAATCCCTGAGCCCATGACAAGAAGGCGAGCCCAATGGCAGCACATGAGCGGCCCTAGTTGTTGCAGGAAAGGGCAAGGCTCCACTACATCCCCTCCCTTCAACTTTCCTGCCTCAAACCACCACCACCACCACAACACAAGAGCTAGCGCCTGCCATGGACACCACTCAGCTCATGTCCATGATGCAGTTCCTGGTCACAAAAGTACAAAGTGCCAATGGCAGGAGCCAAAAGGCTAGTTGCAGTAGACGCTGAGTCAAAGCAAGACCCAAAGCGGAAGGTTGGAAGCATCCACCACCACAGCACCACCTATAGTGCCCCCAGCTGCGGATTATGATGCATATGTAGCTGAACTTCTAGCCCAGCTCGAGAAGGCTAAGGAAGACAAGAAGGTAGCAGCCGCAGAATTAGAAGCTAAAAGAGAAGTTTTTGTGGCGCTAAGGCTAGAGGTGACATGGCAAGCCACAGAACATCAGAAAGAAATCAGAAACGTGAAGGAGCAACTCAATGCCAAAGAAAAGGAGGCACAAGAGAATGAAGATTGTGGCGCTAAGGCTAGAGGATGAAGCCCTGGACCTAATGGCCGAGCAGGAGGGCCACAAGTTTCTCATCCAACAATACACTAAGCTCTAGCAATGAATGGCATGGGTGGAAGATATGACTGCACAACTACAAGAGAACTAGTAGGAAGGGGACCATGCATCATAAGAACAACACCAAGAATAGGAGGATGCCATGGTATTCAAGGTGTGGTTAGCAATGGACGAGCAAGAAAGGCTAGACAGAGAGATAGAAGTCATGTCAAAGGAGAAGGAAGAGGCCATAGAAGAAGCCACCAAGAGCCTACATGACAACTTGAGGAACGCCCAGCAGGAAGTGGAGGGACTGATGGCCATGGCCATGACCGAAAGAAGGCTGCACAAAGTAGAACTACAAAGCCAAGAACAAGTTAATGAAGATCTATCAGAAAGGCTTACAGAAGCCCACCAGCAGTTCTCGGTGGCTGATCAAGGTAGAAGAATAGCCGAATAGTAGCTAAACTTCTAGCATAAAGAGAAGACCCAAATGCTGGAAGTGTTGAATGAGTAGAAATAGGTCATTAGCTTGATCCGGTGTCCTCAATGATGCCTTGGGATGCATGCAGGGATCGATTAGTCCTCATTATATTCAGTATTCTTTCTTAGTTCAGTGCATATTTTCTTATTCCATTGCAATCTTTCTTTTCCCTTCTCTCCTTGTGTTTATGTTTCCTCTTCTCTTGCATATTCTCACATGGTATCATTGCCAAAGTGAGGACTTGGAGGTTCTACAAAGAGAAGACCAAACTAGTTTGTTGTTTAGAGTAGATATGTTGCAAACAACATAGATTGTTTTCATTGTTTTGGCTTTTTACAAAGTGTGCGAGGCATCTGCGACTAGTTCTTGCTATTTTTGCTTATTTTCCATTTGTTCAAAAAAAAAATCTAATGTGTTTGCATGATTTCAAAGATGGATTACTATCACTTTGATGCCTTTGATGATTCTAAAAGAGGAGCTTCTCCCTTGTTCTGATAGGGAGTCGCACTAATCAAAGTGTCATGAAGAGTGACATGAAGATCAACATTTAGAGCCTTGATCTCCCTTTGTTAGGTCAAGAAGATCAAAGCCCCCTTCACGTCCTCCTTCTTCTCTCCATATTTCATGCAAGGTTCATACCTCCATCCCTCGTATTGCCATGATGGCACCCCCCATTCAAGTGCATGTGCTTCCTTCCCTACTAAAAGAAGATCGACCTAATAGGTCAAACTACTCACTTTAGTCATGTAAAGTGGAGTACATCCTCAACACCTTTGATCTTTGGGATTTTGTCACCACCTTTGGTCATCTCAACTCTAAAGCCCAAGCTTTCCTTTTCATAAGCTTACAGGATTCTCTCCTTGTCCATGTGCATAGACTTCAAACATGATGAAAGTGTTAGCTTCTCTCTATCATCAAAAGGCCTTTGCTAACTGCATCAACCTAGAGAAGAAACTTCAAATACTCTAAGTTGAGTTGAGATTTGTGCTCATGTACCTTTGGTTTAGTTTATTTATCTTAGTTGAATAAGGTTTGGGTCACACTGGCTCAACCATGGTTACATCTAGGTCACTTTACTTTTGTATGTTTGGTTGTATCTACACAAGTCTAAGTGTGGAAGATAATGGAAGTTTGATAGGGAGCATGGTTGCTCTCCTTCTTGCCTAACCCTTGTCCCTGTCTCTCTTTGTTTTGTTTCATGGTATCAGAGCTTGTTCATCAAGTTGCCATTTGAGAGGACTAAAGTCTTGTGTAAAAAGTCTATGAGAAAAAGAAAAAGAAAACGTGCTACCATAGCTAGAAAAACAACATCACATTTGAGTGGACATTGCGGAAGCTACATGCATTTGATTAAGGTGAAGTAAATTGGAAAAGTGTGTCTCATCTCACAAGGAACAAGTTGAGTATACTTATCGGAGTTAAATCATTGTTTATAATCCACACAAAATCAACCATTGAATCATAAAAAAATTGTTCATGTTTTCAGCCATCTAGAAAAATCTGCAGTAGTTACCGTGTCACTCAAAACTAAAGGATATCTACCTCATTTGCTTACTGACATTGAAGACCAAGTGGAGAATCTAATCCCTCACTGAAATAGCTTCTAAATGAGCTATTACATGCTGATTTACAATAAGTTCAGAGGCAACCATTGAAGCTACAAAACAAAGCAAAACAATCCTCAACTAGGGTGGATTGCACTGGAGGAACTGGAGTGACCAAACTGAGAAAGATTGAGTTGGGCAAGTACAAGTGGTCAGATATATGTATGTCTCGTACACATACTTGGGAACAAAGCACATGTATTGGCTGAGAATGAAATAGTGCTTATTGCTATGAAATTTCAGTAAAAATTGGTTTCACTAGAGGTTATTGAAGTGCATTTCCCTACTGGCATTTTGGGGTAATTGACTCTACACATCAAATTTTGTTTTGCAAAGTTGAAGACTTTGGAATGGCAAACACAGGAGAGAAAGATACTATCACCCAGATAGTAGGTGAGAAGCTGGACTACAATAAATTTGTTTTATGGAAGTTCAAGATGTCAAACTTCTTGATTGGAAGAGGCTATTGGGATCTAGGCATAGGTCTTGAAGATGCGCCCAAGCTATTGGAGGATAGACCTCCAACACAGGATCAATTGAAGACACATAAGACATGGTTGGAAAAGGCTAGCAAGGTCTTGCATTGGCTGTCCTTATGTGTGTTAGATACAAAAGCTATGCAAATTGAAAATTGTACATCACCAAAAGTCACTTGGGACTTGTTGATGAAGAATTATGGCCATGTCACTCATGCAAGAACAACACAATTGAAGCAAAAATTCAGCCCCATATATAGGAATGGAAGGTCTATTGAAGACTAGGTGAGTGAGATTAGAAACATTGCAGAGCAGCTAGGCTCAATTGGAGTTGAAGTTGAGGATGATGATTTGGTGGCCACTACCCTCCATGGACTTGGAGAGGAGTAAAAGCAGTTTGACACTTCCATATCAGTATGCCAGGAGTAGCCTAACTTCGATGAACTTGTGGCACTTATTTTGCATGAAGAAGTGAAGCTTGGACTCAATACAAGTTCCAGTGGGTCTAAGAACAACAGGGAGAATGTCTTCTACTCAAATCAAAGGGGTAGAGGTGAAAGAGGAAGGTCAAAACTTAGAGGAAGAGGGGCTGGAAATGCATATGCAGCTCATGGATAGCAAGGTAGTGGATGGAAAAATAGGCAGCCTCAAGCAAATAGAGGTGCCTCTAATGCTCATGGAAGAGGGAGTTACTTATCTAGAGGAAGAGGTACTTGGCAGTAGCCCCAAATGAGCCATGGACAACAATCAAATGCAAATAAGGGTTGTCATTATTGTGGCAAATATGGGCATGCAGCTAAAGATTGCTACAAGAAGTAGAATGATTAGAGAGCAAGAGGAAGGCAACATGGTAATTATGCCTCTTCTAGTGGTATGCAAGAGGATGATAGGTTGTTTACTATGCAACATGTGAAGAAGGGGTTGCCTACACAAGGCAAAGCAGATGATGTATGGCATATAGACTCAGGGGCATCTAACCACTCATGGATAGTGGTTTAACACATTGGTAGAAGGTGCTCATGGACACAGGGGATGATACACAGCATGACATTAAGCATACAGGTACCGTTCCCTTAATGATGCATAGTGACAAAAAAGAGAGTCTATATGATGTGTTACATATACCCTCCATTACCAAGAACTAGCTTTCTGTGGGACAAATGACTGAACAGAATCTACAAGTTAGATTCAATAGAGATGGATGCTACATTGAAGAGTATAGTCAATGAGGCAAACTCATTGCTAAAGGCAAAAGAAATGGTAGGATGTTTACATTGGATACAAAAATTCCAGTCTTGAATTGTACACCAATAGCATGGATACAAGCTTTGCTCTTGCTCTATCATTGAATATTTAATTATATGGAGAGGTTTACCACTTGAAGAAGCTTCTTGAACTAGATAACTAGTATCATTTATGATGGTCTCATCATGAACACAATTTTTTGAGTAACCCTTTATACACTTTCCTTCGCTGATACATGGACTATGTGAATTGAATGGCCCATACGGACTATGTATGTCACATATAAGAATTGTCTCATACAACACATGAAAATTTTCTATCTAGTAGCTCTACGCGAACCATTTTGTCATAATGCTCTATTGTGGAAGGCTTGAATAGCTCTTCCAAAATCAACAAAGTATGAGAGTGTGGCAATCCCCTCTTTTGAAACTCTACAACACTAGCATATCTAGCTATGACACCAAATAGTATTTTCTTAATAAGCATGTGCATTAAATGCTTTGCATGGAAGATGTGAGTAGTAAAGTCGAGGCGGTCATGGGCTAATTGCACTTGCAATAGTGCTAGTCAAATTTCAAGCCAGTTTGGGTTGCATGTAAAAGTTATAAAAAGATTGGGCTTTCCCTTTTGCATGCACAATTCCCATTGCATCTTGATACAATTGATGCATGAACCTCGAGACACTGATGAAAGAGGAAGGAAGAACAATTCTCTTACCAAAATTTGCCCCCGTGACAAGAACATCAGAATTGTTTGCACCACAAACCATGTCTGGTAATATTTTGCATGCAATGTTGACTGATTTTGATAACACCATGGAAGCTTGCATTGTTCAATACTACAATATGCATCCACCATGTATTGTTGCAACAACCTTCCTCCTCTTTTTAGTAGACATGCATTTCAGTCATCATGTGTTAACCCGTAGAACGACACAAGGTGCTAAGGCACAGAACAAGACAAGGTGCAAAGAGACTTATGAAGGAGCATGAAAAGACAGCTTGTTGGAAAAAGAAGACCAAAAAGCATGGGAAAAATGTTAAAAATCAAACACGCAAGAAATAAAGCACACTTTTTCCCTTTGTAAAAGAGCGCCAAAGTTGTAAATGAAAAGACACATGTAAAATAGCCATGAGAACATGCAAAGAATAGGAAAGAAAGTGGAAAAGAGGACCAAGGTAGGATGGCCAGTCATGGAAAAAGGGTTGGGTCCCAAAAGGGAGAAGGGCATGTATAAAAGTCAAAAAGTGAATGGATAAGCTTATTCTTGGTGTATGTGCAAGCTAGCTCTCTTCTTGTTCTTACTGTTGCCTGCTTGTGCATGAGAGAGGGAGTGTGAGAGGTATAGAGTGTGAGTGTGAGAGTGAGGGACCGTGGAGGAGCCCTTCTTCTCCTCTCCTCTTCTTCTTCTCCTTCTTCTCTTTTATCGCCGCATGGCTATGGAGGTTAGAGCTTGGAGCATGGAGATGGAGCTTGCTTCAGCTAGTATCTTGAATCATGGAGCCATCAAAGGATTCAAGGAGCAGGACTACAATGATTGTACTCAACAGTAACCTCACTATATCCTTGTGTGAGAGCATGCACGTCTATGTGAGAGGTCGTTATAGCCACTCACTTGAAACACTTGACTTGATAAGCAGTCCGTAGGGTCTTGGTAGTTGCTAGTGATAACAATGACATTTTGGTTTCGTTGTGTTGGGACCAATGAATTCAAGCTTGAGTGCTTGTACGCTCTGAATCAAGCAACAAAGTAGGAGTTTGCCTCCAAAATGGTTCTTGTTTAGGTAGAAAGTGAGGGAGTCGAAGGGTGTTTGATCTCCTCTACTTGATAGTTTAGGTGTTGGAAGTTTTAGAAGCATTAGTTAGATCAGTAATATGTTGTTTTTCATTATTAGGATGCATTACGGTTTGGAAAATAAGGAAAGAAGTAGGAAAATATAAGTCTCTATAACAACCGGGAAATAGGGAAACAACGAAAGGAAGGAAAAAAGATTTTGAATATCTAGGAAGAGAAATAGATTTTGAATAAGTGGGAAGGAAAATAGATAGTAAGAGAAGAAAGAGATAGAGCATTAATAGGAAAGAAAAGGGGGGGAGAGCTCATTTGAGTTTGTGAGAGATTGAGAGAGAGAGAGAACAATAGGTCCAGGAAGAGTAGCAGACCAAAGGAGTAGCAGAAATCTGTGTGTCCTTGCCCTTGGTGGTTCTAGGTATGCTTAGAACCCTCCTTGCTGTTGATTGATGAATGAGGACAAGATTATATTTAGGCTTATGTGTGATTAAGTGAATCATTGGCCATTGATTTTTTATCACTCAACATGTTTTTTTCACCACTTGAACGGCGTCTCCCAGGCCTCAGATGGTCTAATCGGCCCTTGGGTTGAGTATCCTTAGTCCCACTCAAACTTGGATAGACAAATCCACTTAGACTTGGATGACTGAGTCATTTCAGTCCACTTGGACAGCCCATTCTCAGATGCCTCGGACGACCAAATTGTCCAATCGGACACATTTTTTTCAGAATTGGATGGGCACCCCTAGACCTGACCATTCCGATAAGCCAAACTCACCACTTGAAAGGCCAAATCTAGGACAGGATGGTTAGAGCTCCGCAACTCGAATGCTTGAATTGGATGATAACTAGGACTAGAACACATTCTTAGGGACCAGCTAGATCCACAAATATATCATAGGTTGTGAGCTAAATGTCAAGTGACCCTATTTGGATCTCAGACCTGCGAGTGTGGCCATATAACTAATCAACACTACACGACATTGACCCAATAGGCTCAAGAATTGACCAAATCAACCGATCACTTGCAACTTGCTACCCAGTAGAGACACTATTTGATTGCATGGTGGGTGTGTGAATGATTTCATTAAAGGTTACATATTGCATTGTAGGCACTTAAGTGCATGAGAAAAGTGGAAAGCGTGATTATGTATAGCTCATCCTGCATTGAAAGTTGAAAGCTTGATTGAGCATGGCTCATGTGCATCGCACCATTTGAGTACATGAGTAGGCATAAATTGGCAAAGTAATTTCATTAACAAGATACACACTAAAGGAAAATTAAGCTAAGAGACAAACCCACCAATAGGACTTGCAACACCTCTGGGACTACAAAAATAACCAAGACACCCAGAAGTGAATAGCCTCAAATCACCTAAGAACCGAGTGAAGAAAGGAATAAACCACAATTAGAGACTGTCCTTAGTTGACCTAATCACCCTCATTGACACCTTAGTGGTTCAAGAGATCACTAGCATGGTAGGAACTAGCATGGACATAGGCAACCAAGACATTGACCTAGGAGATTTTTCAATCAACATACAACAACTCATATCACGATACGATTAGCAAACAAAAATAGCACACTATGGGAGATCCATAGATGAAATCATAGCCAATATCAAGGAAGAAAGGAGGCTAGGAAGAGTTTCCCTACAATGCTTAGCCAGCTACAATCGGGAGCAATGTGCTCAGATTCTATGCTAAGAAATAGGGCTTAATGAGGTCCAATGAGTTCTAGCCATCACAAGTAGGAATAGAGTCGAAGGAAATGCCGATAGGGAGAGAGCATTAGAGGATGATCTTACGTTGAGTGAGCTCCTCAAAAAGTGATTATTGGATAACACTACTGCATAGCAAAGCGGATCAGCCCTAGCAACTTCGTTGCTAGCTAGACTAGGAATCACCCCAAATGCAAGAAGTCAAACCAAATTCCTATAGTTGTAAATCAACTTGAGAAGTTTCAGATAGGTAATGATCCTTATAGCTTTGTTGAGTAGTTTGAGCAGGTGTGGGAGGCAAATAGCCTCATGGACCCCGCTCAACATGCTCAAGCATTTGGACTTTTCCTACTAGGAGATAAGGGACAAACTTGGTTCACTAGCCTAGACAACACAGAGTGCACTAGCTTCAATATCATGAAGGACCTTTTCATTAAAAGGTTTTCTAAAGTAGGATACCTAGACAACCTCATTGTCAAGTCGATGAATGTCGACCAAAAAGACGAGGAAATTCGAGATGATATCACTCATGTAAGAAGTCTCTACAAGAGGATTCTAGTGGGATAGAGTGACCCAATGAGAAAACAATGTCCACCATGTTTACCAATGGAATCCAAAACGAAGAACTCTATAAGGCCTTAGCTAGTAACCAAAACTTGCAAAGGGACGTGTTAGGCAAGGTCTTTGAAGAGGCAATACACATGGACAACTTGCCGAGGGAGAGAAGCTCAAGAGCCACACCACAAGAGAACACCACTTCGAGAAACATTGAGAGAACCATAACCCTTAGTGTTTGATCAATCAACAAGCCATGGCATGCAAGATAAGGGAAAAAACATTGACCAAAACTAGGAAATAGCTGACCTGAAGTTAGAGTTGGTCAAGTTATAAGAGATGTTGAGAAAGGACAGTGCAACCCCCCACATGCAGTGTGTCATTGTGGTGGGAATCATCTTTCATCGCTGAATGTCCCAACCCTAGATCACAACCTTGTGCTAACTATGATAGGTTTGGAAATGATGCATTGCACTACACCGATTTCCAAGAAGGCTCCCATACCCACAACCCTACACTCAACCCTACTACCCAGGGAATAGGCAGCCCAACTTTAGAAGAGGAGCTCCATTAGCTCTACCAACACCCAATGACTCAAAGCTAGCTGCCCCTAGGATGGACATCAACCCCATGGGAATCCCAAGGCCACCTGGTCCCATAGTGACCCATATACCAAGTGATGCCCTGTATGGTCTAGAAAACCTCCATCATATGCTCATTTGTGTGTGTGTGTCTTTGGTTATGAGGCTTTCTACCATGTTCCCAAAGACAAGTGGAATAAGGTGGACTCTAAGTCCATGAAATGCATCTTTCTTGGTTATAGGGATGTAGGTGAGATGGGCTATCGCCTATGGGATCCATGTCAAGATTGTGGGAGAGAAGGAAGGAGTCTCGCTTGAAGCTTTCTTGCTTGCACAATGGGGGAAGACACACAAGGGTGGAGGCTGAAAACAGTTTTCCTCTTCTTAGTTGTGTAAGCCAAAAAGAACTCCAGTACAAAGAAATAGAAGAACCCTATATATGGGTCTCAAACCAAACTCAACTAACTAAGGTGGCATACTAACTGAGCCACGAACTAGAGTAGATAAGGATAGCTATCATGTAGCTATTATTCATGGGCGGTGTACCAACCGCGTCTGCAACTGACAAGTCGGTGACATAAATACACAACGGTCACCCTGGCGTATCACGAGTGGAGCTCGATATCTCAACACTCCCCCTCGAGCTCAATCCCAATTCCTGCACACCAAGCAGGTCTCTGAACTTGCGCAGCTTCTCTGCGCCCAATGCCTTCGTGAATATGTCAGCTACCTGATCCTCTGTGCTGACATAAACTAGATCAATAAGACCTAGTAAAACCCTCTCTCGCACATAGTGATAATGCACCTCAATGTGCTTTGTTCTAGCATGATAGACTGGGTTATTTGCCAAGTTTATCCCTCGAGCTCAATCCCAATTCCTGCACACCAAGCAGGTCTCTGAACTTGCGCAGCTTCTCTGCGCCCAATGCCTTCGTGAATATGTCAGCTACCTGATCCTCTGTGCTGACATAAACTAGATCAATAAGACCTAGTAAAACCCTCTCTCGCACATAGTGATAATGCACCTCAATGTGCTTTGTTCTAGCATGATAGACTGGGTTATTTGCCAAGTGTATACTACTCATGTTGTCTCAATAAATGACAACTGGCCCATCTGTAGACTGATGCATATCATAAAGTAGCTTATGCAACCAAGCTACCTCACATGCAGCCATTGCTGCACCCCTGTACTCAGCCTCTGTGCTCAACAAGGCAACTGTAGGCTGTTTCTTGCTGCTCCAAGTGACTGCAACACTCCCAAAAGAGAACACATATCCACTGGTAGATCGTCTATCATAGATACTACCAGCCCAATCAGCATCAGTGTATCCATGCAACTGTATCTGAACCCCAGTCTCATAAAATAGTCCATACTGCAATGTGGACTTCACATACCTGAGTATGCGTCTAGCCGCATCCAAATGTGGTTTCCTTGGAGCCTGCATAAACTGACTTACCAATCCAACAACATAGCTCAAATCTGGCCTGGTAATAGTCATATAAATCAAACTTCCTACTATGCGTCTGTACATAGTAGGGTCTTCTAGAAGCTCACCTGCATCTGTGCTCAGCTTCACATTCTGCTCCAAAGGAACTGAAATAGGCTTACAGCCTGTCATCCCATATTTGGACAGCATGTCCAATCCATACTGCCTCTGCAAGAGCTGTATCCCACTTGGTGATCTAATCACCTCAATGCCCAAGAAATAACGCAGCTCTCCCAAATCCTTCATCTCAAACTTCTGCTTCAATAGCATTTTCACATGAAGGATATCTTCATCACTGTCACCTATCATAATCAAATCATCAACATAAATGACAAGTAGCATAACACCTTTCTCTGTTTTTCTCACATAAAGTGAGAAATCTGCCTTGGAAATTTGAAAGCCAATAGTGACAAGATACTGTCCTATCTTGTCAGATCATGCTCTAGGTGCTTGCTTCAAGCCGTACAAGGCTTTCTTCAACCTGCAAACAAATTCAGGATGAACAACATGCTCATAACCTGGTGGCTGCTCCATATAGACCTCTTCTTGCAAATCACCATGCAAAAAGGCATTCTTTACATCCATCTGATGTAAAGACCATTCCTTTGATGCAGCCATAGCAATGACTGCTCTTACGGTTGCCATCCTTGCAACCGGACTGAATGTTTCTTCATAGTCAATGCCATATGTTTGTGCATACCCCTTGACTACTAATCTTTCCTTGTATCTGTTCACAGAACCATCTGCATTGTGCTTCACCTTATAAACCCACTTAGAGCCAATTGCATTTTTACCTTTAGGCAAAGGTACCAATTCCCATGTAGCATTTGCTTCCAAAGCATCCATTTCTTCATCCATGGCTTTCTCCCATTTTTCTTTTCCCATGGTTTGCTCAAAATAAGTGGGTTCTGGTTCCTGTATCACTTTGACCATATATGCATAGTGAATGGCTATAAATCCATCATATTTCAGCCTATCCACAGGATACCTAGCTCTGGTAGACCTGCGCAAAGTAGGTTCACTCCCAGGTGCTCTCAAAACATCCCTGGTCTTCCTTACTCCAGGTGTAACAATAGAAGGAATACCCAACTCATCATCAATGCTCTGTTCTGAGCCACTGGATTCACCATCCTCATAAGAGTGACCTGCATTCACATGAAACATGGGCTGATCAACCTTCTCTTTTCCTTTTCGTGATACCTGCATACCACTATCTGCATTACTTTGAGAAGATTCTCCTGATCTCAATCTGCCTGTCCATGGCGAAGAATGTGAACCACTGCTAGAGGACGCTCTAGGTCCACTAATATTTTGTGACTGCTGCTGTGAATTCTGTGCAGCATTACCATTTTGTGCATCTACATCATCAATCACATTTACTGGTTTATACCAGCTACTCATCTCATCAAAAACAACATCTCTGCTCACTGTAAACTTACGAGTAGAAGGGTTATAGCATCTATACCCTTTTTGCTGCAGAGAGTAACCGATAAAGATGCACTTCTCAGCTTTTGGATCCAACTTCGATCTCAACTCATCTGGCACATATACATAGGCAATGCAACCAAAAATTTTCAAATGAGAAATATCTGGTTTCCTACCAGTATACCTCTCCTCTGGAGTCATTCCATGTATTGCTGCAGTGGGAGTCCTGTTCATTATGTAGACTGCTGTAGCAACTGCTTCAGCCCAATAAAAATCTGGCAAGTCTTTTTCATTGAGCATGGCACGAGATACCTCTCCAATATGCCTGTTTTTCCTTTCTGCAATTCCATTTTGTTGTGGTGTATGATTGCATGCATATTGCTGCTTTATGCCATGCTCCTGTAGGAACCTTGCAAACTCATTTGAGAGGTACTCTCCCCCTCCATTTGACCTTAGGCATTTTATCTGCAGGCCTGTTTCTTTTTCAACCATCGCTTTAAGAGTTTTGAAATGCCCAAAAACTTCACTTTTCTTTTTCATAAAATACACCCAAACTTTTCTGCTATAGTCATCAATAAAACTGACAAAATAATGACAGCCTCCAAGAGATGCAGCTTTAGTTGTCCACACATCAGAGTGGATTAATTCCAATGGCTTCTTACTCTCTTGAACATGTCTAGGAAATGGTTTCCTTGCCTGTTTTCAAAACTGACAGGCTTCACATACCTTATGCATTTCTGCAACCTTGAATTTTGGCAAACCTGCAACAATATTTTCGGCATGCATTGATTTAAGTCGCTGTACATTAACATGACCAATGCGTTTATGCCAGATATCAATATCTGCAACTACACCGGTCCCATGTGCAAACATTGCTGCATTCAATTCAGACATGTCTGCATCCAATGTAAACATCCTGCCCTTCTTCTTTCCTTTTGCTATCAAGCGACCTTTATTTTTCATATTCTCAACAAAGCATCCATGAGGATTAAATCTGACCTGCACAAGCCCTGCTCAACCATTTGACCAACAGAAACCAGATTCTTGGTGATATTCGGGACATGAAATACATCGGACAGGTATTTCTTTTTCCCATCCTACATAGACAAGGGAATTTTTCCAATCTGCACAATAGGATGTGCAGTATCATCACCAGTCTCCACAAATCCTGGTTTTTCCATTTTTCTTGCATCCTCCATCCATTCTGCATGACCTGTCATGTGGTTTGATGCACCTGAGTCAACATACCATACATCATTGCTTTCTTCTGCACTTGTCACAGAATTGTTCATGTGCTGCACCATAAACAAGTGCTCATTTCTGTCATCACCCTGTCTACTAGAAGATGCATAATTCCCTTGTTGCAGTTTTCCATTCATGATGTCATTCTGCTTTTTATAGCAGTCTTTAGCCATATGACCCATTTTACCACAGTAGTAGCATTCAACATTACTGTTTGCATTTTGGCCTCTTTGCCATCCACCACGACCTCTTTGGCTCCCCCTGCCTCTAGAGTTACCACGTCCTCCTCCATAGGACTGGTTTTCTTGAGTTTGCTGCATATTCTGATTTCTGCCACGGCCTCCAAATCGGCCTCCTCTACCTCTGCCTCTACCTCTTCCAGCATTTGAGTAGAAGACAGCTTCTTTTGAAGTTCCTCCTGAAGAAGATGCACCACCATTTATTTCTCTGCTCCTCAGAAATTAGAAGAGCAATCAACTCCTCAAAATCAGGAAATCTTTCACGGACGAAAATGGATGTTCCGAACTGTGCATAATCCTTTCCTAGACCATTCAAGGTCACGGAAACTAAATCATCATCTTCCACTGGCGACCCAATGGAAGCAAGTGCATCTGCAATCTTCTTCACCTTCATGTGGTAGTCGTTGATGCTCATACTTTCTCTTTGCACATTATGCAACTCTTGCTTGAGCTGCATTTTCCTGGCTTGCGTATTTGTGCTATACATTTTTGACAAAGTATCCCATGCCTCCTTTGGCGTACTTGCATCCTGAATATGCACAATCATAGAGTCTGAAATACTGATAGACAGCCAATACATAACTTTCCTGGCTCTCTCATGCCATGTTTTGAATGCCTGCATTTGCTGTTGATTGGGAACATCAGGAAGAACTGGTTCTTCTTCATTTCCTGCAACAAATTCCCAATATCCTTTTTCCATTAGGAAATTTGTCATTCTAAACTTCCATTCTTGGAAGTTGTTCTTGTCAAGCTTTTCAGTGACAATCTATGAAAGAGAATCAGAGGCCATTACAGAACACTGCAAAAAATTCTGTCACTGCAAAGAACACAGCTTTAGCCTCACAAGGGCAAATCTGCAAAACTGACGAAAGTGGTATTTGACCACACAGTCACTTTCTAGTGACGTTTTTGCATCAACAGGCAACAGGGATGATTCTGTAACTCCCAATGTCTCTGCGCACAGGCATACAATGCAATTTCTACAGTAACTTTTCACCGACCTGTAGAACAGTGGTCGCACAGCATAAAACTGGGCCTTTTTCTGAGTGCGTGCAGAAAACTTCCGCCTCCAAAACAGGCCCCGAAATGGCCTCAAATAAAAAAAACAAGGTCGCCTAGGGCTAAAGCCCTATCCCGCAGCATATATTGCCCTCTTGCTTCACCGCGAAGGGCGTCTCAACCTGAGACAATGCACTCCTGCACTTTCCGACTGTGCTACCTGCAGAGATCTGCTCCCAAAACAGAAAATGAAAGCAACACTGCTCCTCTTACCAGAACACCGCGAGCTTGGCTTGCTTTCTTGAGCTCCTTACCACGAACAAGGCTCTGATACCATGTCAAGATTGTGGGAGAGAAGGAAGAAGTCTCGCTTGAAGCTTTCTTGCTTGCACAATGGGGGAAGACACACAAGGGTGGAGGCTGAAAATAGTTTTCCTCTTCTTAGTTGTGTAAGCCAAAAAGAACTCCAGTACAAAGAAATAGAAGAACCCTATATATGGGTCTCAAACCAAACTCAACTAACTAAGGTGGCATACTAACTGAGCCACGAACTAGAGTAGATAAGGATAGCTATCATGTAGCTATTATTCATGGGCGGTGTACCAACCGCGTCTGCAACTGACAAGTCGGTGACATAAATACACAACGGTCACCCTGGCGTATCACGAGTGGAGCTCAATATCTCAACAATCCACATCCTTGGAAGGTAATCCTCAACTATGATGTTGTTTTCCATGAGGAAAAAATGCATAAGTAGCTTAAGCAAGTAGTTGAGGTATGTAGGGTGATATTTTAGGATGAGCCTCTTACTATTGTATAGCCAGCTCTATAGCTTGTAGCAGCTAATGCTCTAGCGACCCATAGCCATGATGTTAAACAAGATGTATAACCTCCCTTGCCTATTTTGCGATGATCTATTAGAGACAAACATCAACCTAATCAGTTTGCACCCTCCATGCAATATGTTATGGTGATAGATGTTAGTGAGTCTCTTACCTATGATGAGCTCGTGCATAGAAGTGATAGTCACTCTTGGGAGAGGGCCGTATAGTTAGAGTATGGCTCACTATGGAAAAATCATACATAGGATTTAGTTCCTTTACCTAGTAGAAAGTGTGCTTTTCTATGCAAGGGGTGTATAAGTTGAAAAGTACACATGGATACCCCAAGCTAGTATATAAGGCTAGATTGATCGCTAAGGGTTTTAAGTAAGAGCATGGTGTTGACTTCGATGAAGTCTTCTCTCATGTAGTCAAGATGGCTACTCTACAGTTGGTATTGGTGGCTTTGGTTGCATAGCTAGATCTAGACCTCTGTCAGATGGATGTCAAGATAGCTTTCTTACATGGGAACTTGCATGATGAGATTCATATGTAGCAGCCTAAGGAACACCTAGTGTGTAAGTTAAGAAAGAGCCTTTATGGCCTTAAGCAAGCACCTAGGGAATGGTACCATAAGTTTGATACTTTTATGCATTCACAAGGATACATCCACATTGATATGGATCTGTGTTTATACAAGAAGAAGGCCCGTAATGGTAGCCTTGTGATTTTTGTACTCTATGTGGATGATATGTTGATTGTTGGAAGTGCTCATGAGCTATATGCCTTGAAAGTTCAACTCAAGAAGAGCTTTGATATGAAAGACATGGGGCATGCCTCACATATTCTTTAGATGTGCATCACACATGACCGCTCTAAGAGGCTCCTTTACTTGTCATAGAAGGAGTACATCTAGAAGGTCCTTGAGCGGCTTCAAATGCAAGATGTTAAGCCAATTGGTTGTCCTTTGCCTTCTCATGTGAAAGTTAGTCAGGCCGATTGTCCATAGTCTGATGAGCAGAAGGCCCCCAAGATCCCTTATGCATCCACAGTGGGAAATTTGATATATGCTATAAGATCCTCTTTTTTGACATAGCATTTGTAGTGGGAGTTGTGGTAAGCTATATTGCTATACCTAGTCGGTGGCATTTGGGATGTTGTGAAGGGTATCATGAGGTATCTTAAAGGCACTGTAAATATGTGCATATCTTATGGTGTCTAAGATATAAGAGTCGTGGGAAACATTGACTCTAATTATGCAGGACATGCAGACAGTTGGAAGTCCATCTCTGGCTATATCTTCACCTTTCTAGAAGTGATGTTTCTTGGATGTCTAGGGTACAAAAATGCATGACCCTATCTGTTATAGAGGCAGAGTATGTTGCAACCACTAAGGCTTACAAGGAGGCTGTTAGGCTATCTTGGTATTACTGATGTGGTCCACACAAAACATTTGGATTCTATGAGTGCCATTTAGTTGGCCAAGAATATGCAAAGACAAAGCACATTAAGTGAGTTACCACTTTATCAGAGAGGTCATTGAGGATAAGTCCATTGAGCTTGTCAAGATCTTAATCGACCAAAATCATATAGATCTACTCACTAAAAGTATCTCAGTAGAGTGTTTTTCCTTTCTTAGGATGATGATGGGAATTAAATGAGACAATATCTTTTCTCCCCCTATTGTACTTTATGTACATCTATACTTTGTCACTTTTTTATTGTTCTCTCCTCTCAATAGAGGCACATTTGCCTTTAAGTGGGAGGTTGTTGGGGGTAAAGGTGCCTATGCTGCCTGATAGAATAAGGGAGGCCTGTCACATATTGTAATTATTGAAGTTTCCACATCTTGACTCTCTCTCTCTCTCTCTTCATCTGCCCCCATAGCTCACACCTTCGATGCTTTTATTACTTGTGCTCTCACTCGGGCTTCTCCCTTCAATATACCCTTTGAGTCAAGAACTACCAAAATAGTCCAACTAGTACACTCAGTGACAAGATATCAAGATAAAAACAAAGTAGCACTCTTGTGATAATCTTGTTAACACACTCCACTGCTCTTGAATTCTTGATCAGACCCTAAATCCATAAACTTAACCAAGTGCATTAGTCATGTGACCTTGCCTAGAAGAGTGAGAGCCATCTTGAGACTTGAGGGAGGATTTGAGGAGAAGAGGTGGCTACATTGAAACACGGCCATCTTGAGACTTGAGGGAGGATTTGAGGAGAAGAGGTGGCTACATTGAAACACGGCCAAAACCTTAAGAGCAACACTTGAGGAATGCACATGCAACCACCTTCCAACCTAATGATGGAAGTGACTATATATGTGATCTGAGAGGTCCCTAGAGTTCTAATTGGAAGTAGTGGATGCATAACAAAAAGTAACAACCCAAAATTTCCTAGAAAAGTCTTGAGAATAGCTATGCTGCATCCGATCTAAAACTTATGATCACCATTAGATTAATTGTGAGAAACTTGAATTGAGAGTGAGGATGAGCCAACTATAGAACCATGCCTTGTAGGATGGAACTAATATTTAAGATAAAGGTGGGTTAAAATTTCAAATCAACCAAGTTGGCACAAGGTACAAGAGTATGGTGTTATATGTTCTTGAGTTTTCATGAATCTTTTCGAACTTTAACATTGCTTGTGATCTATATGGAAATCAATCAAAAGTTTTGACTATGCACTCTTGTCACAAAAAGCTACATTAAATATGTTCATGTTACTCAGAAAAATAAAACACTTGTTTGTGCACCATTCAGGTTTAATTGCATTGGGCAAGAAAGGGATTGTTTGTTGTGATAAGAAGCATATATACATGTTAAGTCATTCAAGAAGGGGGGAGAAAGAAATCAACCAAACGAGAAAACAAAGCTTATAAATCACATAAAATTGAACCATAACAATGGTGAGACATAGGGGAAAAGGCTACAAAACAAACCCGTGGATTACACAAGTCAAGTGAACCCTAGTTGGCAAAAAGTGCCTAAATGAAGTGTCTTTCACATGGAACTAGTCTACGGAACCTCATTAACACCATCAAAACTTTAGTCACACAAGAATAAATAATGACCATGTTAGCATCAAGATCCCATGATAATGACCTAGGAATTGACCCTTGAGAGTTTCCAACCGAAATCCAATAGCTTATTGTGCAATATGAGCAAAAAGCACAAATAGTGCTTGCAAGTAGATCATAACCAAAATACAAGAGGAAAGAAGGTTGGAGAAGGACTTGTTGTAGCAAGTTGTGAGATTTACACAAGTGCAAAGGGTCAATAGGCAAAGGAAAGAGGCTCGAGCTTAACGAAATGCAATGCACTTGGCATTTGCAGGGTGCATTGGATTGGCAGTTAATGTTGACATAGAAAGAGTGCTCAATGCTAACCTCAATCCAATTGAAATTCTAACCATGTTGGATAATTTAGCCAACGAGGAGAATAGCACTACACTAGTTGCCTATATCCTAGTCAAATTAGAAATTGCACCCAACACTAGGAACCAAAATAAGATCCTAATAGTCACAAAACAAATTGAGAAATACAAGGCAGGAGATGACCCATACAGTTTTGTGGAAAAATTTGAGTAGGTCTATGAGGCTAACAACCTCTAGGATGCCGCCCAATGTGCAAAAGCCTTTACGATGTGCTTGGGAGAAAAAGGATGCACCTACTTCACCAGCCTTGATAATGTTGAATGCAATGATTTTGATACCTTGAAGGATCTCTTCATTAAGAGATTCTTTGAAGTAGGATATGTGGATAACCTAATTGTCGAATTGATGAATGTCAATCAAAAGGATAAGGAGGAAATCTAGGATTACATTACTCATGTTCAGAATCTCTACAAAAGGATTCCACTAGTAGAGCAACCCACTTAGAAGGCAATTCTCATTGTATTCATTAACGTGATAAAGAATGAGGAACTTTATAAGTCACTAGCAACCAATTCAAGTTTGCAAAGAGACACACTAACTAGGTTTTTCAAAGAAGCAATCCATGTGGATGACCTCTAAAAAAGAGAAATCCCAAAGCTATACAATCAATTGTTAGCCTTACCATCCATAGTGAGAGAGCCACAATACATAGTGAGCAACCCCTCATAGACATCCAAGATAAAGGGAAGAGTATAGATATCTCAAACAAAGTGGTAGGAATTAAGTTGGAGATGGCAAAGATTTAAGATGCCTTGTGACAACCCATAAGACCACTAGTCCAATGTGTCCACTATGGTAACAATCACATTTTGTTAAAATGTTTGGATCCTCAACCATCCACTTGCACAAATTGCAGGAGAATGGTCCATGAGGCCATGCATTGTCACCTACCAAGAAGGCTTCCATATCCTCAACCTTATCCACCATAGCCATATTGTTCGATGAATAGGAAATTTGGCTATGGAAGAGGAGTGTTGCTTGCACTCCTTGCACCCAATGACCAATGACCCAAGCTCCTAGGGCCGACATCAACCGATAGGGAATATCAATACCACATGAACCTATAGTCACATATCCACCCAGTGATGCACCAATACACTTCATGGAAGAACCAATCGAAGAGGAATTGTACATAAATCCATATGTCACACTTATGATGAAGAGATATATCTTATCATGATGGATTTTTGACCAATTCTAGTCACATGGATTTAGGTAGGGGATGGGGCCGAGGCATGGGGGGAACCCACTGCATCAACCACTAACTTGTTGGTGGACACTTATCCACCATGGATATATATCATCTAGATGTTTAGAAAGGGAACATGCAAATAAAGATTAGGTATATTTGAGGTGTCCAAAGTGTGGTGTCACACACATATATGTTGATTTCTTGAAGTGGAAACCCTCCACTAGCTCCATGATCATACCATCAGTGCCAATTGAGCTCTTTATAAAGGTGTTGAGACACCCAATGATGAGGCCATGTCAATCCCATTAAATGTCATGAGTAGAGCTTAAAGAAGACACATCGATGTTGCAGTGCTCAAAGCTAGCAACTTGGATATCTTGTCCATAGGCAAAAAGAATCGAAATAAAAGAAAAAGAGAATGAAGTGGAACTAATACTTAAGATTGACAACACAACACCCTTAACAAAAGGGAAACAAGTTCCTATAATCCCTTTACTTTGGAATGCATTGAAAAGATAGTACCAATGTAGCTGAAAGCACCAAATCCCCATGTTGTTGACACACACATACCTAGTCTAACTCTAAATCCCATAATGGGGAACCTGCAATTAGATTCCTTCTAAGAAGGAGCAGAGATGCATGTAGTACTTTATACTATCACATTGGGAGACTCCACCAGAAAGGGAATTGTGGATACAAGAGCAAGGGTTAGCACTCTTAGCCACATAGTATTGTAAGCTTGGGGCAGCTCACCCATGGAAACTTCATGATTTAATGCTACATTGGCCAAGGGAACAAAGGTTAGACCATTTGGTGTATTTAAGTACTTGCCTACCAAAATTGTAGGTGTTAGATTTTCAGTGAACTCTATTTTCATGAAGGGAGTTGGCTGTGACATCTTGCTAGGTTGGCCCTAGATGAGAAGCACTCAAGTAATCAAGGATTGGGATAATAGCTCGATGTTCTTCAAAAATGGCATAGAAATTGTTAAGATTGAGATGGAACACTTGCAAGACCTCACTTGTCGACCTAGATGCCATCTCTACCTTGCTAAAGGGAAATACCAAATCCACACCAAACACTCACGAAATACATCTATTGTCCTAACAATGAGAGAGATTGGATGCATATCCTTGTGACCATTGACTTGCCTTTCTCAAATGATGAGGGTGATTAGAAGCAAATAGCCACTACAATTGAGGAGCAAGAAAAAACAGTGAAAGTCATAAACCAACACATGCCACCACAGTACTGATATGCATGATGGTAAGAAGTGTTGAAATAATTTCAAACATGATTCATCAAATACTTGCAAACAAGATGGACCTGATTAAGATCCCAGATGTTTTGAAAAAGTGACTATACAAAAATCCTATTGCTAACCTAGCACCACTTGAAGGCCTTTTAGGAAGCACAACGATGAAAGTGGAGCAGATGCATGATCTAAACCTCCTCTACAACCAAGCTCTTCTCATGGAAGGCGCCAAATTGGTAGAAGAGGAGGTGATGATAGATGATGAGTTTTCTAATGAAGCAGACATGAAAAGTACCTATATTGATTGTGAATCAGGAGATGAAGCCTCGACTATGGGACACGAGACAATCAACTGCAACACTGATAGACATGCGATTGAATAAATCATTGTTAACTCAAAACCTAAAGAAATGCATATGCTGCTTGTTGATGAAGTAGTTAAAGTGGATTGAGATAGAACTTGGCTAGAGTACTCGAAAGTACTAGATTATCAGCAAGTAGGATTGACTCAAGTAAACCTAGTGATCATGTATGAAATCGGGACTATTTTTGAGCTACAACTACCAAGTGAAACACCCTCGTTTAGTGAAGATCATGACTTTAGCTTGAGGTCAAAAGTTAGCTCTCAGATAGTGACCTAGAAATCTCTTTAGTATCGAAGACCTAATGCACTACGGTGAATTTACCAATCCTCCTACAATGCAAACAGTTGAAGGAGGAATGGAAAAAGAATGCAAAAAGTACCAATATTGAGAAACAAAAGAAACCTTAAGATCTCCCAAAACGCTTTATCATATTCAAAAAAAGACAATCAGATAGTGGTGGTGCTTGGGGATAAACAAGAGGGACAAACCAATGAGCTGATTGAGGGGCTGACCAAAGTCAAAGAGATCAACTTAGCTACTGAGGGTAACAAGCCTAGACCTGTCCTCATTATTGATGACCTTATTGCAGATGAGGACACTAACCTTGTGCATCTCTTTGCGAGAGTTCAATGATGTGTTTGCCTGGTCACTCGAGGAACTTAAGGGGATAGAACCTAACATTGTAACTGATAAAATTCCCATGTGCCTTCAATGCAATGCCAATCAAGCAACGCCCGTATGCAATGAATCCAAAGCACACCAATACAATAAATGAGAAAATTTGATAAGCTTCTAAATGTTGGATATATGTATGAAATTGAGAAACAAGTTGGATTTCCCCACTATCATTGTGTTGAAGAAAAGTGGAAAATTAGAGTGTGCATAAATTACAAGAAAGTCAATTCAACAGCCCAACAAAAAGAGACAACTCTTTGTGTTGTATTATACCAAGCACATGTTGGAAAGAGTACAGGAAAGGAAGCCTACACCTTCCTTGATGGATTCTTATAGGATACAATCAAATGCAAGCTCATTCAAACAATAGGCACAAAACAACTTTTGCCACTGAATGAGATGTATTCGCATATATTGTAATGCCCTTTAACCTAACCAATACACCTGCCACTTTCCAACAACTAATGCGCACAATTTTCAAAGACATGCTCCATAAATGGTTGGAAGTGTTTGTAGATTTCCTCTATCTTTACACCAACTAGGTAAACCATCTTGAGAAACTACAAGGGTCTTTGAACGATGTAGACAATATGACCTTTCTTTGAACCCCTTGAAGTGCAAATTCTAGAAGAAACACGAATGCATTCTAGTGTATGTGGAATCAAAGAACATCATTGCAATAGACTTATTGAAATTCAAAGTCATCCTCAAACTACCATCAGCAATAAACTACAAGGGAGTTCAATGCTTCCTTGGTCACAAAGGGTATTACAAATTGTTTGCGCTAAACTATGCACTGATTGCTCAACCTCTATACAAGCTATTGATTGTTTTTTAAATGGGTTGAAGAATGCTAATGTACCTATGAAACACTAAAAAAGGTTCTAACCATAGTAGCAGTTTTATAAGCCCCAAATTGGAACATAACCTTCCATGTGCATATTCATGCCTCAATGTTTGCAGTGGGCGTAGTATTGTGCCAATTTGGAGAACATAAACCAGACTACCCAGTGATCTTTGCCAGTCACCAACTCACGGACACTAAGATGAACTACTTCACCATTGAAAGAGAAGAATTAGAGATGGTTTTTGATGTTAAAAGAAGTTTTGGTATTATTTACTAGCGACGCCCTTCACTTTGTTTGTAGATCACCAAGCTCTATTGTATCTTGTTAATAAGCCATGCACTATTGATCATATAGCTCAATGGTTGCTACTTCTTCTTGAATTTGACTTCTTGATCGTAGTTCAAAAGAGGAAGTAGCATTACATGGTTGATTGTTTGTCCCAAATGCCCAATAAAGAGCTAGTAGAAAAGGGCATCATATATGACTTATTGGATGCACATTTGTTGAAAATGTCTAAAGAAAAATATATCTTTAAAGCAAACCTCACGTCCCATTGGGTTGATCACATTGTTGAGGTGTTGGAAAATGGAATACTTGATCGGCCAATAAAAAAAGCTCAACTACGCCCTAACTCATAATCAAAACACAACCATGACAATTGATTGCTAGACAATTGTATTGGTTAGGCCAAGATTGCCTTCTGAGGCATTGTGTCTATGAGTATGAGATGCATTGAGTTTTGGTTGAAGCGCATGTAGGAATTACAGGGGGTCACTTTGATGGAGACTCTATGGCTCAGAAAATATTGTTGTTTGAGATGTGGTGGTCAACTCTTTTCCACAATGCTACAAGGTTTGTCAAGCACTGTGATGAATGACAATGCATAAAAGTTCAATCAGGAAGGACAAGATGGAGCTAACACTAGTGATAACCTTTTTAAAATTGGAGGATAGACTTTGTGGGGCCTATAAGTCCCGCAACTCAATATTCTTAGGCTAGATACATTATCGTTGCTATTGATTACATTACAAAGTGGGTTGAGGCTAGAGCCATGAGAAAAAACAATGCATTATTAGGGAAATGTCAAATCATGTTGGCCCTCGAGATTGTGAAAGTCTACTTGCCATCTTATATGTGTTTCCTAATATCAAAGGAGTTGGTAATGAGATACTATTGGGATGGCCATTTAAATGACTAACCAGGTGTATAGTTGATCTTAAACTACAATGTATTCATTTGCAATTGCCCAATATTAGGATCATCACAACTTTCAGCAAGGGTACTAATGCCTCAATTTAGAAGACACTGCCACTAATGCTTCCCACAAATCCCGATTTACCCCTTAAAAAGAGCAATGATGCTCTCCTCGGCGAATTGCTCAAATCTTAGGTAGACTATAGTTAGCTAGTTAGTCATGTACATCAGTCCAATACAAAGCATCAAGAGTGGGTACTGATACTGAATAGAAAAAATAAACATGCTCACTCATGCACTCATTACCAGCAGTGAAAACTGACCCCTAACCAAGTATAGTAATAGCACAAACATTATGCCCCAAATAATATCCCCACCACTGAAATCTAGGCATGCCGAGCCTCCACAACCAAGGAGGCAAGCACCACGGCCACCTACACCTAATGATGTACCTCAACAAGCTTAAAAAATGAAAGAACCACACACACCACTAGTCAATCCTACAAAAGCCTAGGTTTTGAATGCTATCAAACAACCCATAAAAAATCACAATTCATTGAGTTGACAAGCCCACATAGACTAGTTACCTCTCACTATGGGAGGAAATGCCTAGGACCACTCGAATTGTACCCCGTTCTCATTCTCAAGCCCAAGTCCAAGTAGTGGTTACAAGACCCCATTTTTTACCAAATGACTTGACCTAGGTCTCCTCAATGAAAATATCACAAATGATATGAAATCTCTATCATGCTCATGGGAGAAATATGAATTCATCTTCATTAAGGCTACCTCAATTGCCAAAGAGCTCATCGCAACTCAAGTTTCACGAGAGCAAGCCTTGAAAGGAAGATTTATCGCCTCCTTCAAACATAGTTGTGTTGAGACCACCCCCAATGAACTTGCCAACCTTGATCATCTTGCACAGATTGACTCCTCATTCTTGTAGTATTTGTTTACTTTTCGAGTGCAATAGAAAATAGTAGGATTTAGATCATAACCAATGTAGAGCAACAGCATGCCATTAAGACATTAGAAGAGCCTCATATTTCTAGTTGAATAGGTTCAAGGGACCTCCTCTCACTGATGTTCTAACCTATATTATCCATAAACATAATTGCAAACCTTTTGGGCAAGTTGCATGTTTCTCCTTAAGGAGATTCCCTTGGATTCTCTCAAAAAACTTAAGAAAATGATTCCTTTTCAAAAATTGAAGGAAAAATAATATATAGCTTTGTGAAAAAATTAATTTTATATATGTTTGAATAAAAACTACTACATTGAAATGTTTTTGTTTTAATAATTGTATCATTTTTAAAGTTTTTTAAAAATAGAAAAGTTGGTATTTAGATATTACAAAGTTTACATAGCATTAATTTATTTCTTTTCTAAAACTTGATAATTAAATAGATATAGTGTATGATAATTATCTTAAAACTTGAAATTTTTAATTTTTAAAACTTTCAATGCTTAATTGACAAGAAAGATCTTCTTATAGTTATTTACCAAAGTGTACAATCATCAACCAATTCATATCTACTATCAATAAAAAAGACCATTAACATGCTATCATTTCAGAAATATAACATCAACTTGCTTTTACATAAGTAAAGCTTTAGATTATCAAACAAAATTTAATATTTGCACAACAATCTTGTATGACAAAATATAAAAACTAACTTTTTAAATCCTAGTATGAGTTAATAAATCTATAAGTACTATTTAGTATGCTACATAATTAAAAATATGTTCATATTTTTAATGACATTTTATATTTTATATATATATATATATATATATATATATATGTATGTATATATATATAAAGACCATAATATCCCAACATAAACTATTGAGTATACTAGAAGTGTGAGCTAGTATAATTTGGTGAATGCTTAATTGCAATATACAAAATAGTATGGTAGATTGAGAGACCTCACTTCAAGAAAAGTGAAATTTGTTTTCATCTTTAAAGCCTATAATGATGTAATACATAAATAACTTGTCCTATACATCCACAACTTACTTTTCTTCAAGGTATTACTTTTTCTCTTCATCCTTTTTCCATCATATTATTATTGTCATCATCTTCTTCTTCATTATTCTTCAATTACTTCAAGAATTTCATCATTAGCAAGCTTTGCAAGTTCTCTTGGTTTATTAGATAGAGGAGGTACGGGCTCCTTAGATGCACATGACTTTTGCAAGATCTACTATGACCTTTGTACCTGCTTCTTGATCCTCATTTGGTAATTCAAGGACACCTTGAAGTCACATCTTAATAAATGTCATTTAAAGGTCATCCTTCTCCACAAGAATACAATGTCTTCCTTTTTTAATAGTGCATGTGATTGTTGTTCCTATTAATGATATAAAATTTAAATATATTATTTATTTACCATGGGCTATATATATATTTGTTATGTTATTTAAATATTTCTTCTTAGTAGAACAACTATATACGCATTTGTCCCTGAAAATAAATCAAGCACTAAATCATCTTATGTTAAAAATAAGTCAACCAATCTATTGATCGACCTTTGTTGCTTTTGATACGAGTTCATCATAGACTTGTTGCCATCCACATGCTTTAGTTTTCATAATATGGCTAGATACTTGAAGATGTTCTCCGTATTTGTGCTTTAGTTTTCGTGTTTTAGCAGCTCGATGCACTACATCAAGTTAAAAAATGAATCATACAAAAAATACAACATTAAAATTTGTAATGTCACTATCTACATCTTAAGAAAAGCAAACTAACTAGAAACTTCAAGTCTTACATTATATTGGTGAGAAAGTTTACTCAAAATATATACCAACTTGATGCAATGCTTCAAGTGGATGATCGAAGTGTCAAAAATTACCATAGGGCTTGATTCACTCTATGAGTCAACACAGTATTTGTAATAACTCGATACATTATATCAAATGAAGAATAAAATTATTAAAAATAAAATGCAACTTGACATAATACATCAAGTTAATATAATATTTACTCAAAATTCAAACCAATTCGATAGAATGCATCAATTAAATAATAAATCTATCACTAAATACAACACAATTGATGCATCATATCAAGTAGATGCCAAACTCATACTAAAAAGGCTAACAAATTGATCCATTACATTAGCTGAATAAGAACTTTAGTGAAAAGTAAAAGACAAAATTATCCCAAAGAATATAAACTTGATGTAGTACTTCAAACACAAGTAAACAATTGTAAAAGAATTAGCTACTTGATGTACTACATCAAGTTGATATTAAATTTATAAAGTTATTATATTGAGTTAATACATTGTATTATTGGAGAATAAAAATGTAACAAAATAAAAAAGACCTTGATGCATTGTATCAAGTTAGAACAGATTTAAAACAAAAAATGATACCAACTTAATGCATCGAGTTAGTGTAGAATTAAAACAAAAAATAATACTAACTCGATGCAATACCTCAAGTTAGTATAAAATTAAACAAGTTAGTATAAAATTAAAATAAAAAATCATACCAACTTGATGCAATATATCAACTTAGTATAAAATTTACCACAAATTCATACCAACTTAATGTAGTGTACCAAGAAGAGAATGAACTGTCACAACTTTCAGCTCCACTTGATGCATTGCATCAAGCAGGTGAAAATTTTGTCATAATTTCCAACCCCTCTTGATACACTCACCAAGTGGAGAATGGAAATCACATCACTTGATGTAGAACATGAAATATCATTAATAAGATTAATTATTAAAAAAACTTGATGCAATGCATCAAGTTGGGGATAGAATATATAATATGCATGTACTAGATGTATAGATTACTTATGTATCAAATGCAATTTATCAATTCAAATGAAAAATCTACAAGAATTCAAAAGCTAGAATAGAAAACCTAACTTAAAAAACCTAATACTTTATATGATATAATATATTATATAAGAAATCTTTATTATCTTGGCAATCTTGAATATGCAATGACTAATCCATAAGATAAAGTTTTCTACAAAAATATAAAGATAAAAGGTCTATTCATTAAAAATATGTGTAAAATTTATTAAAATTTATTGACATCCAACTTGCAAATTTACATGAAAAGTACAATTAGGTAAAGCCAAAAAAAACATTTGTACCTCATCCCAAGCTCTTGTGTTTGGTACTTTTCCCTAGGTTGTCTATGTCCTTTGCTCCATATAACAATACATCACATTAGAGTAAAATAGTTGCAAGAAGCAAATAGCTTCTTTGAAATACTCATTTCAACCAACCCAATGATAAATAAAAGAGAGATGATCATGAATGATCAAGGCTATAACAAGCAACAAATCAAAAACTTCAAAAAAAATACTAATGTACGATCAATAATGTACTAAACTTGAGATCATCATGCTTATGATCACAATTGTTTGTATATCGATCATACTCATGGTCACCAATATCAACGAGACAATCATAATCATCGTAGTCCACAATCAAAACAACTGTAATAGCATGATTAACCTTAAACTTGTTCCCAATTTCATAATAAAATGGTCATCAAAATACAAACCGTGAAAAGAAAAAGGCTAAGAGTTGGTGATGACCATAATCGTATTGATGAAGGTAGAAACAACTATATTTATTCCAATCTAGATGCTTAATAAATCTAGAAGCACTTGAATTACAAGTGGATCATAGGTAGCAAAAGCATGATAGAAGTGATCTACTTACAATACAACAAGTATATTTATCTCTATAGCATCCAATATCTTAAAAGTGATAACAACATATCCAGCGCAACATCCATCGCGAACAAAGAGAGAAACTCCATGGGTAGCCCACAAGCCAGGTGATAGCTCTAGAATTGAAAGGAGAATGCATGGATTGATGTAATGTATTTGAGAATTGCTATGGGCATTGATAGTAACTATGATGCATTCCAAATCTACCATGGTAATTGAAATGATTATGTCAATAGTTGTGAATTGGTGTTGATCGTGATTATGGTTGGGACGTGATCATCATGATGAATATGAGTATGAAGATCTCAATAATGACAGAAAAGAAGCATGAAACTTTATTGCTCAGGTAGCGAGGGACCAAATGTGCAAGGAAGAGAACTTGATACATTGCATCACCTTGCTTGAAAAAACTTGTGATTTTGGAGCATTCTCCAAAAACCTTACCTCTGTGATGCAAACTTCATGCATTTCATCAAGTTTAACAAAAAAAAAATTACAGGATTTACCAATTTTTGAACTTGGTAACAAAAAAGCAAGAAAGCACAATGAAACATAACGAAAGTGAAAAAGAAATGAAAAAATATATAAATTTGATCTATTTTAGAAAATCACATCAAAATATCATAATTAAATTTCAACAAATTTTGGTTTCAAAGACGCTATCCCTGAACCCTTGCCAAAGGGGGGGGGGGGGGGGGGGGGGGGGGCAAAAATTATTACTACCCCTTGGCAATAGTTATAAAAGAAGAATAAAAAGAAAAACTTAGTGAACTAGTTTTAGGCTCCACTTAGATATTTGATGCAGTATAGTCAGATTGAGAGAATGTAATCATACTAAGTCATGGTAACTTTGTGCACTACAACCAACTTATTAAAATGAAAGAAAACTTTTTAGGAAACTTGATGCTTTGCATCAAGCTTGCTATAAACTTGTTGCATTTCATCAAGTGTGACAAATTAAAATGATTCAAAATTGAAGTGGACTTAATATACTATATCAAAACTTGATGAATTATAGTAATCTAGTTGAAAAAGTATTAAGATTTCAAGGAAACTTCATGCATTGCATCAAGTAAGACAAAATAATTATATTAAAACATCAACTCAACCAAAATATTAGCCAAAACTCAAGGAGACTTGAATCGATTTAGTAAAAAATTTAGCAAAGATTATGAGAAACTTGATGCATTACATTTTTTATCAAAAATTTAGCAAAGTTTATAAGAAACTTGATACATTGTATCAACTTGGCAAAAAAACTAGCAAAGTTTATAAGAAAGTTCATGTATTGCATCAACTTGGGTGGAAAAAATAGCAAAATTTCTAAGAAAGTTGATACAGTGCATTAACTTGGCTAAAAAATTAGTAAATTCTCTAATAAACTTGATACAACGTATCAAGCAACATGATTAAAAATGATGTAAAAATCAAGTGACCTTAATGCATACATCAACTCATGCAAAATATTAACCACAACTCCAAAAAACTTGATGCACTACATCAATTTTGCCAAAAATTTAACCAACTCTCTAAGCAACATGATGCACTATATGACCTTAAAAATAATTTAATAAAGGTTTTGCAAAACTCAATCCGCTTAGATGTTCCCCCTTTTCTAGACTGATGCCTTTTACCATTCTTCCATTCATCTTCTTTTTTCTGAGGATATCCCTATATCCCAAGGATCTTAGAGAGTCACTAAGCACTTCTCCAAATGAAAGGTATATGACAGGATTGAATGCAATATAGTAAGATTGAGAAAATGTAATCATTCTAATTCATGGTAACTTTGTGCACTACAACCAAGTTATTAAAATGAAAGAAAACTTTTTAGGAAACTTGATGCGTTGCATCAAGCTTGCTATAAACTTGATACATTTCATCAAGTGTGACAAATTAAAATGATCCAAAACTGAAGTGGACTTAATATACTATATCAAAACTTGATGGATTACAGTAATTTAACTGAAAAAGTAATAAGATTTCAAGGAGACCTAAAGCATTGCATCATGTAAGACAAAATAATTATATTGAAATTTAAGTAAACTTGATGCACGACATCAACTCAACCAAAATATTAGCCAAAACGGGAGACTTGATGCACTGCATCGATTCGGTAAAAAATTTACTAGCGAAGTTTATAAGACACTTCGTGTATTGCATCAACTTGGGTGGAAAAAATAGCAAAATTTCTAAGAAAGTTGATGCAATGCATGAACTTGGCTAGAAAATTAGTAAATTCTCTAATAAACTTGATACAATGTATCAAGCAAGATAAAAAATGATAATAAAATTCAAGTAACCTTGATGCATGCATCAACTCATCCAAAATATTAGCTACACCTCCAAATCAATTTTGTCAAAAATTTAACCAACTTTCTAATAAGCAACTATATGACCTTAAAAACAATTTAATAAAGGTTTTGCAAAACTCAACACAATGTTCTAATTAAGACCCAAAACTAGTACAAAGAGTGGGTAAAATTAATGCACTACATCAAATCAAGTGAAAATTTAGGAAAAACTCTAGGCAACTTGATGCACTCATCAAGTTAGCTACAACATTTAACAAAATTACAAGGAAACTTGATGGAATGCATCAAGTAGGAATAAAACTTAGTATAATATTTGTGTGAGATTACAATGGATCAATAGAAATATTAACAATAATAATAAGCAACTTGATGCATTACATCAATTACATCAAACTATTAACATGATTTCTAAGAACCTTATTGTACTAAATCAAGTGAAACTAGATACTATAATATATCTCTACTCAAACTTGATGCATTGCATCAAATTGGCATAGATATTGACAAAATTTTAATATAATTCATCAAGTTGTCTTTAAGAAGCTAGAAGTTTCTTAGAACATTGATATAGTACATCAAGTTCTCAATAGTCTTGGGAAAATTCCTTGATTGAGTGATAAAACATGTTTATTATATTCACTATAGTTTGATGTATTGCGTCAAGTTGACCTACTTTTATCAATCATTATTCTTAATTAAGTCATTACCTAAATAGAAGGCCTGTAAAATCTAACTATCTATACCTCTTACGACTCAATTGCTTGCTTGAAATTTTTCTATAATTTATCATTTAAATAAAAGAAAAATTTTTGGAATCTTTTAACACTAGCAAAAAATCACTTACATTGCATTTTCGGTTGTTGTTTCAAGGGTATTACGCTAGATTTGTGTAGTTGTTCTTGCTCCTTCTACAATGCACCTTTTCTCTAGCTTGTTGAACCATTTTATGCTTCCAAATGAGAGGAATGAGGTATGCATCCCTTCTTATAAACAAAAATTTCCCAACTAAGCAAGTCCTTAACCTTAGGGCACCTTTACACTGAACCCTATGCCTAACCTAACCCTAATCCTAACCCTTATCTCAACTACTCTCTCATAAAAAACCATCGAGCCTATTATTCCACTTTGCTATTGTTCGTGAGTTATAGTATTATCCTCAAGTATTTCCTCTGATTCTCTTGCTCACCTAAACTGTATTTTTTCTCTTGTATGAATGGATACTTTATCTTTTGATTCCTATGATGGATCTAATGCTATATCTTTTGAATCCTTTGACTTGGAGATCCTATCAAGTGTATGCAGCCCACCAACCCAAATTACAAAGAAAAATGATGCATATATTGTCAAAGAACAAGACCAATTGTCTTTTGATTCATTTGATCCTAATACTTTGGAGGACATCAAAGGTTCCCTAAATGATGCAGAGGTGCAATCATCAAAGCATGTTTTTTAAATACTCTTTTTTCTAAAACTAGCAAAGTCAATTTGATTTTTTCTTTTTAGACATACACCCTCCAAAGCTCATTATTTTTCACCCTTTCTTTATTTCTCCAAAAGAAAATGAGAGGTTTCTTCTTTTTCACTCTTCTTCTCTTATTACACTCAATATTTTATTTCATGAAAGTGTTTCATATCCATTCCTTGTAGGGCTAGTAGTCTAAAGTGCGCCAATTGTACAATTAACATGACATAAAATTGTAGACTAGTTGATTTTTTTAAGACAAATCTATGAAAATAGGCTCAATTAGTTTTAACATTAAACATCCTATTTTAATTTTCTAGGGTCCCTAATGTTTTAAATATACATGTTGGATTCTATTATTTATGCTAGTGTTTCTCAATGTGTATAATGCCAAAAAGATAAAAGATGGATGTTCAAGCACAATTATAATGTGATTCACACTAGATACACACAAAGAGTACAAAGTGCTACACTTTCACCCTCTAGCAAGAACAAGTGACCCTTTCCATATCTTCCTAAAGGTACTAGCAAAAACAACATGATAACCCCAATCATGTAACTTTCCATTGTTAATCAAGTTTTCCTTAAAATTTGGTACATAATGAATATTATTCTTAAGCACAAAAGAGGAACCATTTGCAAGTCATAAACATACATCTCCTACTATAATAAGCATTAATCTTTACTACTAAAGATTAAACCTTTATAATAATTATCCCCTTTTAGATATTATGCTTGAGGATTTAACTAGTTTGGTACAAAACTCATTTACTAAAGTATGAGCAAATTGCAGAAGATGTTTTCACACCATATAAGAGTTGAACATTTATTTTTGAAAATTGATTCAACTGCATTATTGTGTTCGCAATGTAGTAAGGAAATCAATTATCTTGGAAGACATAAATGCCTATTTTTCTGCAACCCTTCAGATGGCATTGCCTAGAAAATTGCATATATAGTATTAATGTGCATTGAAAGTGCTTGGACAACATTTTGGCATAAAATTTTGGCTATTTTGGCATTATGTTTGCCATTGTAGTGGCTCACAGGTTGCAGCTATATTTGTGTGCTTGATTGTGTAGTTGATATTATCTTGCTTGCTCATTGATTTGCACATTTTGCAATGGGTATGGCTCCATCTTCTACTTTAGAAAATGTATTGTTCGATATTAAGAAATTGGATGCCATAAACTTTTCTAATTGGAAGAAATAGATCTAGAATGTCTAGGGACAAAAGAAGCAAGTTAAGTTGATTAAATTGGAAGATGTGATGCCTAAATGGAGAAGTTATGTAATCTCTATGAAAAGCAAATTGATGCATTATAGGTTTATTGGTTAAAGAAAATCATTGAACTTCATATAGAGGAGGACATCCATATTTAACCATTTGAATCACTTCAGTACTATCTTTATCAAGTTATCTACTCAAATGATTGCTTTTGAGGATTCAATCAAAATTGTGTTTTTGCTTTTGATATTGCTTGAAGTTTGGGATACTTTTAGGACCGCAATTAGTAGTTCAACACTTTCTCATGGATTTTCTAGCTCTAATATTGAGAGAAGATTACTTATAGAAGAGGCCAATAAAACAACAATTTAGGCTTCAAGGGCTACAATGCATTTACGACAAGTTGGAGGTCAAATGCAAGGGGAAAATCCCATGAAAGAGAATTTTTAGAAGCACCCTTACACAAGGAAAGATGTGGAATGCTTTTATTGCAACAAGAAGGGTCACATAAAAAAGGACTACCTTAATTGGCAAGAAAAAGAGTTATTAAGATGGCAAAAAGGAGAAAAACCTAAAGGCAAAGATAGTGATGTATTGTATATCTCTACTTTTACTGATGTATTCCTTATTACTATAGATGATGGTATGTCACAAGATTGAATCCTTGATTTAGGAGTATTATTTCATGGTATTTCTTATAGGGAGCACTTTGCTATACTTATAATGTAGGTAGAAGGGGATGTGTACGTTTGGGAAATAAATCGTGGGAGGGGTGGTCATTGTTGGACACTCAAAAAACCGGGTGATGTCTATGACATGAGCTAGTGGTGTTTTGAATCAGATGCCAATATGCTCTAACATCAAGTGCTCAATTTGGAAATGCCAAAGGCTTGTTAATACGCCAAGACAAACCCATAATTGAATCTCTTTGTCTTCTTTGTTCTAATAAGCCTTAAACCAAACCCTAAGCTTCCAAATACAACCAAGCCCCCTGATTTTAAACAGTAGTCCCCCTATTAATCTGACCCGCTACTCTTGGAACTAAGCTACCCTTGTGCTTAAGGAACCCTTGTGCTTGCATACATCAAATATATGAACCAAATATCTTTCTTAGCAATCAAGAAACCAACTTATCTATCTTGTTTCTAGCCACTATTGGCCATCTAAACACTTTGAACTCAGGCTATGCCTTCCCCTAAAGTGAGCCTCAATGACCCCCTTAATCGAAGCATCAATGTTGCAATGAATTTAAACTCCTTGAACTTGCATGAAACTTTCAATCCTCATGCTCTCGTGCTCCTCACTCCAACCTTGAGCTCCTATAGATGTAATTTTGGTACCAGTTGAGAGAAAGCAATGGTGGGATGTGGAATGAATGGAATGAGAGAGCAAGAGGGTGAGAGAGAAAGAAAAGCACACAAGAAATTTTTGTGGGTAGCCAATTACCCTTATTCTTCCTTGTGTTCACTTATATATTTATTATATAGTGTGCACTAGTACCAAAGTACCTGCCTAACATTTGGCCATTGGCCATTATCACAACATTTTTCTCAAGTGTATTTTTGGTAGTCTAGTGGTGGATCATGGTTTACATTACGCCCTTCCACTTCCATTTGGTCCCTTGGTTCACTACCAACCAATGTTCCCTTAGTTATGCTTCACTAACGTAGTATAGACCCTACTATGTGAGGTTTTGACTTCTAGATCTCTAATATTTACATAGTCTAACCAAATAGATCATGTGCCATACCCACGCTATGTAGGTTGTATACAACCTCATCATGTGTTGGCCTAGGCAAGTTTGTAATCATTCTTGTGCACTATCTATGTGGATAAACCCTAAATTATTAAAATATGATATGGCCCTAGATTTTTACTAAAATAGGGCATAGCCCTAACTTGTAACAAGACAATGTAATAAGATGAAAGTGCACAAAATTGTATGATGAATAGGCCCCATGTCAAATAACTAGTCAATTTAATTAACTACTCATTTTTTAATCTTTTCATTCTCAAAGTTTCATTTGGCTTTTCTATGCTAGAAGCCGTGAGCAAAAAATTGAAGGCATAAATAGCATTAAACATAGTTCATGCTTGCCAATTAGGCAAATCGATAAGTCTTTATGCTTATTATTTCAAAAAAGGGCACATTGTGGCATCCAAGATCATTGCCCTTGCTTTTTCTTTTGGCTTGAAAGTATTGGGAGTAGCTTGATTTCTTGCTTAGAAATCCTTGCCTTGATTGAAGAGAACCCTAGCAAGCTATCAACTCTTAATGCCAAATTTTCATAGCCAATCACAATAGACTTAACATATACACAATGAGTAGGGCAAACCATCCAACCCCAATGTGTGGGGAGATGTTTTATGTGCTCAGCTATTTCCACCCCCCAAAATGATGCATACACCATGCTATAGGACAACTATCATCCAAGCAATCTAGGTAGCCCCTGTGAACTTCCCCTAAGCTCACATTCCCCTTGTCTATGGCCATGGTCAATCAATTGGATAAAATTGGAACTTCCTCCAACTCCTTCTCAATCACCTCTAATTGCTTCTCCTCATATGCCTCAACCATGTTAAAGATGTTCTCGATTGTGGGAGGTCCTCACATTGTTTAAGAAGAACGCTGGCATGCTCTTCAGTCTCAATTCCAAATCCCCAAAACTAATCATGAAAAACTTCACTTAAGGATTGAGTAGAGTAAATGATTCCTACAAACATTTTGAGTATTTTCAGCCATTCACTTAATCATTCCAAGGCATGTGTTTATTAACTATGATTGATTCAATTTGTGGTAGTCTTACAACATTAAGGAATAGTTTCATGCATAAAAACTAGCCGCAGAAATGCATAATGCCAAGTATACAACATGACCCGTAATACAATCATCCATACATTCAATTACATTGGTTTGCTTTACTAATCATCATGCCAAAGGTTACGAGACATCATTATTGCCATGGTACTAAAAGACCCTAGTGGTCCGGTTTCCAACAAATAATATGCATTCAAAAACAAAATATAAACTCTCTAAATTCCGTCAAGGATTTAGTGTCACTAACATATGGTCCCCTTTGAACAAGTTTTAATTAAAGTAGTTCAATCTATTCACATCACATTATTGCAACATAAGAATCCCTATTTAGACTTAGATTATAGCTTATCAATAGACCCAATAAAATACCATTTCAAGGATACTTGATCCAATAATCTTTAACCATAGCCACATAAAAAATTAACTAGAGAAGTAATTCATTGTATCGTTAGGCTAAAGAAAATTAAGGGCATGCATGGGCTTAAATGCAATAATAGAGAGTGTCAAAAGAGAAAATCATGCCCAAATCCCCATCAAACAAGCTGCGATAAATTAAAACACCTTAATTTTCCAAAATTTTGACAACTAGGTACACAAGTCTAATCATTGGGACATTCTCATCTCCTCAAACCTTGGGATTCATATAGTGACTTTGATCTCCCTAAGTACAATCAATTGTGCCTTTTTGGCATGCTTAGGTATGAATGTCAAAGCACACCTTTTTTCTCTTTAAGAAAAAGGTAGTCCCCTTTCTATGCAATCACCCCATTCTATCTTATTTAAAGGTATGCATGGTGATGAATACACAATCCTTTGTGTGGGGGTGTGGGGGTGTGGGGATGTGTGTGTAAGACAAAAGTAGAATCCCCCCATAAGCTGGTCTTGGGTAAGCATTGATTCCTCATTTCAACCACGAGCTCCCATAGATGATGCTCTAATTAAGTCAAGAGGAAGTGATGGGCTTGGGAGTCAAGCTAGAGAGAGAGAGAGAGAGAGAGAGAGAGAGGGTTCTTCATCACACTTATTCTTCATTATCTTAACATATATATGAGTTTGTAGTGTGTACATATACAAGGGGTGCCCACATTGCCTATGGCCATTGGCCTTTACCCCAACAACACTTATTATCACTTTCTTTTTTTCTTTGAGCATTCCTATGTTGACCTTTTATTTTTGCATGCATAACCATGGCAAGCTTGGCATTTTAAAGCCCCTATGCCATCCTCATGTGTAGGCATATAATCTATCACTACCCACTTGACTACCTTTTTGACTTTCTCATGGACTTATACAACTATACATCCATGAAATGTGTGATGGTTCACCATTGGCTAAGGGGCTAGTAGTGAAGTTGGATATTCTAACCATAGAGTTGTACATTTTGCTTTATTCAATTTCTTGCTCTTGCCCACCGATAGTGTTTTTAGCCATCCAATATTCCTTCTAATAGAGACATGGAGGCACAACTTGGCTTGAGAGCTGGTAGCAAATATTGCTCAAGCAATTGCAAGGAACAGAAGCTTTGTGAATGCTACCGATGGATTATAAAAATTTGTGAACGCTACCAATGCATTATAAAAATCATGTTACTTCACACCAAATTCTCTAATGTCTCACTGAGTGCCAATGCCATAATTGATATTGCATGAGTGGGTTCTATGACCTAGGCCACAATGCTATCGTGGCAAATATTGGATGAAGCTACTCAACCAACGACAATGATGGGTTGTGCCAAAATCCACATGTAAACTTAGTCAAATGTGTAACTACTCTTCCCTTTTCCACCCTAATCTACTATGGGTCCTTTGACCTCTTGTTTGACTTTTACAACACTCTCCCAAACCATTTCATCGTCTTACTGTTGGGGTAAAGGCCAATGGTTATTAGCTAGGTAGGAACCCCTTGCATAAGTACACACTATTCAATCATATGTAAGTGAAGATAACATTTCCACTTTCATGGGCTTTTCCCCTATCATTAGACCTCCATCCCACATAAGTACATTAGAACCTTTAGTACCTACATTATTCTTTTTATTGACCTCTTCTATAAGCAAATTGCACTCAACACTTAAACTAGTCAAACCCCCAGCAAGTGTTGACTTACTAATAACATGCCTAAAAGTATTTGGACTTTCATGAAATGTCATAAGCAAAAACATGGCTTTGATGGAGTCCTAAAAATAGATCTTTTGAGTTGACAACTAGTTGAATATAATGATAAACTCATTTAAGTGGTTAGACATAGATCTCCCCTCTTCCATACAAAGACCAATAAGCTTTTTCAACCAATAAACACAGGATGTAACACTTTGCTTTCTAAAGTTTTTTTTAAAGCTTGCATTGAAGCAAAGCTCCATCCTAGGTTGTAGTCATGCTCTATGATAGAATCAATGGATCAACTAATTCATGGCAATGGTGGATGTTAGCCGAGTGTGATATTATGAAGGCAATACATTTGATTATTTTGGTCCTCCGTTGAGAGTGATACTCATTAATCCTAGGTGGGATGTTGTTAAAACCAAATGATTCTCTCAAAATAAAAATGGTCCTGTCAAACAAGTTAGACAATCACAAGTTAACCATTTTGAGGAGATGTATTACTTGCCTAATTCAATTTAAAGGGACTAGAAACAATTTGTAGTGGTTTTAGGTTTAAAAATCCATATTTGATTTTTTTTTAACGTTAAAGAACTTATTGTAAGAAATTTTCCAATCTACTTATGTAAGAATATACAACAAAATCTATCGTAAACTTACAGTAGCACATCTTCAACAAAGAAAGGGCCAATAAAAAGTTTTGGTTGTATCCCATAAGCATTGTAAATTTGAGTAAAGCATATAATAACAAGCTTTTCCGATGGAGATAGAAGGCATGTTGCCCAAAAAAAAATTGCAATTGTCTATACTATGTAGGCATGCTACCAAGAATGAGGCCTTTAGGTCAAAAACTTTTAGACTTAGGAGTACAATTGAGGGAACAAGGGGGATTTGACCCAAGGCTTGTAAATGTGCTCATAATCAGCTTGGTAGCAAAGGTAGTCCTTGAAGTCAATTGATAAGGGGCCTTCCTTGTAGCTAATGGCATACATAAGCTCGGTGAACTCAAAAGCAATGTCAACATGGTTTATGAAGGCATCCTATTACATCATGAAGTCTATGGGGAGACTCCATTTCTTTGTCCGAATGCGAATTGTTGGACAGCAACAAAGTGACCGTTGAAGTAGGCATCCCCCACAAAAGGCAACTTTGAACAAGCACAACTCCTCGCTAACTCCTCCCTCTCCTTGTGAAGGGCACGAAAGCTATAAAGGATCAAGTCAAAGCAAGTAGGGATGGAGGAGGAGGTTCCTACACACCAAAGAGGAAGCGCACCTTCAGGATTGGGTTGAGCTCCACAATGAGTAGAAAGCCATTCATCATGGCTTCTTCTTCCACTGATCTCTCCCTTAACCTTCTTTGCTACTATAATCAACTTGCAAGCTCTAACCATTTATTCTCTACCCTCTTCTCAGAGCTCTAAGCTCCCCACGTTCCTCCTTCCTTGCATTTCATTCCACAACTACAATTCTCAGAGCATTGCAACCATAGTTTCAATTTTCAATGTATCCCATGCGATTAGCTTCCTAGAAATAATACTTATTTTTGTTCCTCCGAAAAGCAGGAGGCAAATACACATAAGCCTCTTTAACTTAACTGAACTATACTAGAAGTCTAAAACTAGGCCACTTTACTCAAGCTAGCTAGGGGTACTTTTTTTTAGAGGCACCAACTCGTTAGTGCACCATTGTAATAGCATATGCTAGGCTAACAATGTCAACCAAACTATTAGCAATGTTATCTAGACTGTTAGAGATGCTATCCAACTTCAACTAGATTAGCACTCCATCCATCAACAATTAAGTGGTCGTCTTCAAGCTCTCTTTTGACATAACGACATTGTGGGTTCATAAGGATGATGCCATAAAGACATTGTGGGTTCAAAAAGCACCCTCTAGGTCACTCTCCATTAATACATTTGTTTCCCTTCTATTTGAGAATGAAACCATTTTGCAAGCTGCAAGAGCAATCTTCGCGTCTTGGTTTGGTGGTACTTCAAGTTTGGTTGTCCCTCCTACGTGGAAAACCAAGTGGCTAGTTGCCACCAATTAAGTGTGACCCTTCCAAAAACCATAATAAGCCTACATCGTCCTAAGAAAAGGCAACTACCAAGGACGCGTTCAGTTCTTTATTAGATTTATCTGCAGTAGGTACAACAACTAAAGGGGCTGAGACGAATTGTTACTTGCACGTTCATGCTTTCAACAAGAAAGGGCATGTGGGGAGCTGCAAACAAGGCATGTTGATGCTCTTATCATATGAGAGAGCACCTCGTTCCTTGATATTATAATGACTCCTTTTGGGACTATGGTCTAATGTAAGTCGTTAATTACAGCAGTACATCTAGCAACTTCAAGGTCTCTATTGCAAAGAAGAGACACGGAAGATGACACATTGCATGAGGTGGCCTTCAAGTCCATGTATGCTATGCTTGTTATACTTTATGCCTTGTCCATGCCTACAATGCACATGCTCATGAGATGAATTCCATATTTGCTGCATGGCAAGCTTACAGTCCATCTTACTACAATTTAAATCATTGCCCCAAGATCATCTTGTTCCTTCTTCGAGCAAAGGCCTGTGTCGGTGTTGCCTCATCAAAATCCAGCTATGAGCTAAGAGAGGGTGCTCTTGGTCACACTCCATCATGTGTGTCCACATTGGGAGGACCATGTCATCTCTCTTTATCATATTCGATTCCCCCTATTGGGGCAGCCACATACACACATCTTGCTTTGTGTTGAGTGCTAACTTCTACACCCCATTGTGGCATGAAATCCTTGATCTGAGAGGGTCAATCAATTATACTCCCTTTCCCACATCCATTTTAAAAATCCACTCTCGTTCAAGTCATCTTGCTAGAAGTCATGGGAAAACCTATGCATGTTACTCGTCTGAACTTTCACTCAGGGTTAAAAGGCCAACTAAAGTGGAAATGATTTTCATCACTGTACTAGAGCACAAGCATACAATACCATCAAAATTAAAATCGGGGCATGCAGAACAGCCCTCCAGAACCAGCCGATATCAATGAACCATTTCAATGATGATTTGGGATTAAAAAACCATAGCCACAGCTCCACAAACTGGTGTTTGAGAACGGCTGATGCAGTACGTCATTCACTGGCAAACATGGCACAAATTTTCTGCCCAACTTTCATGACGAACATTCCAAGAGAACAAAACAGAAGTACACTACCAATTCAAACTCAAGTGAAATTATTATGTATTACAGCTTTGAATTGCCACATACAATGCACATTTGTGGATTTAACATTCCTTGCAGCATCCAACGGATTACAGACACCATTAAACAGCAAACTTGCCCTAGTTTCACACTTTGGAAGCTTGACATTTGAGAGATCACCACCAAGCAAGAAATGTACATCAGTATACTATGATTTATTGCAGCACCACCAACCACCTCAAGGACAATCCATCTCGTATTATAGAGCTAGTAATTGACTGGAGTATTCTTGTAGTAAGAGGTGGTGCTGTCTCACATCCTATCAAACGAGACTCGAACTAGTTCTTTTGTTCCTCCTTCGCTTTCGGGCGGAGCAACCAATAACCGATAGCAAGAGCAGCTGCTACACCTGCATACAACGCAACATTGCTAGTTGATGATGACTCAGGAGCTGAAGTTGGGCCAGATGAGTCAGGAGTTGCAGCAGTTGCTTCCTCATGCTTCATTGCCTTCAAAATAAGCAAATGTTAGATCCAGTAAAAGAGCCCAAATTGTCTCCTTATTGCCCATACCATCCTCAGTTCCTGTTTAGCAGCATTTCAATCCACTCAACATTGAAAGAAAAATACAAATAACAGTCAAACTGCTAGACAACCAACCATACCTGTCTGGCCTTCTCCAGCCTCTCACGTTCCATTTTCTGAGAAAAACAGTCATCCCAATTAATATTAATAAACACTAGATTGCAAAAGAGTTGCAAATCAAAATACAACAAAGAAATACAAGGTGAAGAGACTCCCATTTATTACAGTCATTAGTGCAGCATTACAGTGCCCAGGCTTCTCAATCAAACACAATGGTACGGTGCCCAGGCCAACCCATCAGTAGAATAATTGAGATGAGAATAATGACAGCTGTAAAGAGTTTGAAAGATGCTATGCAGTTGGAGGCTAATTTATGCAGGTGTCCACTATCCCACAAAAAGTCAGAGACGATCCATGTATTCATGATCCAACTTAAAAAGATTCATATATAGTGAAGAAATATCAGGGACTGACACGTGCATCAACAGTCCAAGGTAGGCAGGTATCCACAATCACACAGAAATGCGGAGACAAGATTCTATCGGCTGTAGTCAAGATCCAACTTTACAGGATTCAAACGTAGTAAAAAAGAAATAATATATGATCATAAAGGATTGGCATGCCTCCCACTGAATATCCTCATCCTGAGGAGACTTTGAAAAGGAACTGTTGCATCTGCCCACAATGAAAGCAAAGTCCAGTAAAAGCACCACGTTTGAGCACATGCATCAAAGTTTTCATACCATGCACTGTAAGGCACTTCCTAGTGGGCCTAGACAACCCAATTCCTAGAGTTCACCATGAAAAATTCACTTTTTCCTGTTCAGGAACATCTTGTTTGCCTGCTAGGAGATTCAGATGAGGTGAGAGAAGCTGATTCTAGGGATGTGGAGAATGAAGACGAGGACAAGGTGAGTGATGTTAGTCCAGTGAAGTTAGTGATGATGAGAATGATGACGATTTGATAGTGAAAGCAAAGAAAGTTGTGGCGGCTAAGGTGTCGTAGCACTCAGGCTCGTGGACCAAGAGAGTGCATAAAGTTATGCTTGTATTCATACCAGCACATGAGTATAAAGAAACTGGAATCACTTTCTTTGCAAAGGAGGCAGCCTACAGGCCAAAGTTTAAAGATGTGGGGTGGCTGGGTGGTGTGTGTGTGTGTGTGTGTGAACCCACATGCACATGCATGCGTATGCGTGCACACTTTGCACACATATGCTTGCTTCCGTTTTGCACACTCACACAGTATCATCACTAAGTGTGCACGGAGAGAGCCTCTTCTACTGCTGCTTTTTCCTTTTATTGCCGCCTTGTTTTCCCTCCTTTCTGCCCCCTTTCAGTTCTGCTCATGTCCATGGACGCATGGCACCTGTTTTGAGAACAGAACTTGTGGTTTGTGGTTTGCTGTAATGTCTCGAAAAAAAAAAAAAAAAAAAAAAAACAAAGACATACCTGCCGTCGTGGAGCGTCATCATCCTCATGTCCTGGCAGTCCATGCGCCAACATGGAGAGCACGTGGCAAAGTCGCAGGCGGGGTGAGAAAGAATGATACACTCCCTCCCCCCCCCCCCCCCACCTATATAACACCCCCCAGCCTATAAAAGAAAAAGGATACCCCTCCCCACTAGGGGGACTACAGGGGCATAAGGGAATGCTGCTACGGGCTGAGAGAGAGAGTGAAAAGAAGAGGGAAGAGAGAAGAAGAGGGAGAGGGAGAGAAGAAGATGAGGATAAGAAGAAGAGGGAGAGAGGAGAGGAGAAAGAGGAAGAGAAGGAGAAGAAGAAGGGGTAAGGAGAGAGAGAAGAGGGAAGGAAAAAGAAGAAGGAGAAGAAGAGGGAAAAGAGAGAAGAGGGAGAGAAGGAGAGAAGGAGAAGGAGAGAAGAAGGAGTGATAGAGAAAAGAGAAGTAGTGGGAGAGGAGTGAGGAGATAGAAGGAGGAGTGAGGAGAGAAAAGAAGAGGGAGAGAAGGAGAAGGAGAAGGAGAAGGAGAGAGGAGAAAGGAGGGAGAGAGAGTAGAGGAATAAGAGAGAAGTAGAAGGAGAGAGGAGATGAGAAAGAGAAAGAGAAGGAGAAGAAGAAGGGGTAAGGAGAGAGAGAAGAGGGATAAGAAGAGAAGAGGGAGAAGAGGAGGAGAAAAGAAGAGGGAGAGAAGAAGAGCAGGAAAAGAAGAAGAGGAGAAGAGGTAGTAAGAGGAGGAGAAGAAGAGGGAGAAGTAGAAGAGGAAGAAGAAAGGGTGGAAGGAGAGAGAAGAGAAGTAGCGGAAGAAGAAGAAGAAGAAGAAGAGGTAGTAAGAGGAGAAGAAGAGAAGGAAAGAGAGAGAGAGAGTAGGAGAATAAGTGGAGAAAGAAGAGAGGGAGAGAGAGAGAGAGAGAGAGGGAGGAAGAAAGAAGTGAGAGTCAGTAACTGCAAGGAGCCACGTCCAAACCACCCTCTCGGAAAAGGACCCCATCTAGCAGTCTCTTCTTCCGAACTTGTCAACCCGAAACCCGTCAAGGTCCGGACTGCCCAATCTCCGCGAGGCGAATGGCTCCCAAGAAGAAAGTCGCGGGAAGCATAGGCGCCTAAGCCACTGGTAATGCTGAGGGGTGAGCGGAATGACCAACGGAGCACACACGAATCAAGCCTAGGTTCTAAGCGTTAAAAAGCAATTTAGGAATCAATTCTCGTGGAAGGGATGAAAGGATTGATGTCGTGCATAGGGTCTTGTTTACTCTAAGAGCTAAGTTGCATGCGCGAAACGGTAGAGTTGGAATTCGCACAAGATTTTAGGCACGGAATGATAGCTTTTACACACATAAAATGATAAGGTTATCACCTTACTTCACATAAAATGATAGCTTTTTAACCAGTTTAGTGCATGAATAGTCATTTAGAATTCACGTTTCGCAATCATGGTTAAAAGAAACACATGAGATGTTAATTTCTGTTCATGAGATACACTTGCTGCGTTAGACAAAACCTTAGACTTTCATAGATGCAAGTCACATGTGATCTGGGCATTAGGAATAAGTATAAGTTGCATGCGAATTGTTTCATCGATCTTGCTGTGGATTATCGCAAATGGATACGCCCCTAGCTTAGTTGAAACTGGTGACCTAACCCTAAATGGATTGTTGACCCAAGTTATGCTTGGCGGTTTGAAAAGGTTGTAAATCCCTTGAGCAAGTGTTTTAATACATCCAGTTAAAATTTTGATTATGCATGCAATGGGATTGTGATGCCTTGAAGCAAGAGGTGGTGCATTCAACTGTTTGTTAATGTGGTTTTGGATGTTAACCCAAGTGGGAAGTGTTTGATGATTTCATGGCCGGGTCTGAGATGACTGATTGCCATGAAAACGAAAGGGATGTTTTCCCTAGCAATTGTTATTATGCTGGTTGCTTCAGCTATGATTGATTTCCTAAAGGGATAATTAAGAAAGGATGGCGCTAGCTACCCCCCGCAAGCCGCCAAACCCTAACCAAGGGGGTTATGCATCCGTGCCGGGAATGTGGACCGAACCCACCGCGAGAGGTCTCTCCGTGGAAATCACTTGGCGTAGGAGGACGCTTGGGTGCCAGTGGAGGCTCTGGCCATAAATCCCAATGCCTCCGGGCCCTACACAAGTGTTCTATGTGACTCGAGATGGGATCTCGAGATCTTGATACTAGTTACAAGGCAGAATCTTGGAAGGATAAGCCTTCAGGTTTTATTGCCGGAAGACAGAAGGATTTTTTTGCGGAGGAAGAAAGGAGCACTTAATTCTCTTGTATGGGCAAGAGACACACATTAATCCGAAGATAAATTAAGCATAGAAACAGCGAACGCCCGTTCCAGTGCATAGGAACGGATTAACGTGTTCCGAGAGGTACAAGCCCAGGAAACGCTGGCGAAACGTTCCAGCCTGTTCCCTGGCCCGTTCCTTGGCCGTTCCCTGGCCGTTCCAGCCCAGCCATGTAATTTTTCAATTTTTTTTTAAAAAAACTCATGTTTGACGTTTTGCTCCCGCCTATCGCCTGTCCCCTGTCGCGCTCGCCTGTCGCCTGTCCCCTGCGCCTGCGGCCTGTCGCTCCACACGCCCCCGCCTATCGCCAGTCACCTGCGGCCTGCCGCTGCGCCCGCGTGTCACCTGCCATTCCACGCGTCCACCTGCCTCGCCTGCTTGTGCTCCTCCGCCTGCTTCGTGCACCTGCCCCGCCTCCTCCGTGCACCTGCCCCGCCTGCTCCTGCTCCTCCGCCTATTCCCCCGCCTGCTCCTGCTCCTCCGCCTGCAGGCTGCTCGGCCTGCCACACCTACCTCGCCAAGGCCGTGGGCGTGTGCCGTGCCTACTTCTGCGCATCTGACTCTCCCACCTGCCTCTGAGTCTCCCGCCTACGTCGCGTGCGGCACACGGTACACTTTGGACCTTGGTTGAAATTTTTGCAATTTCATTGAACTTTGACACATGGATGTTGAAATGTTGGCTGCAAATTTCTGTAATTACTAATTTCATTGAAGTTTACAGTTTACTGATTATTTGTCACTTCTATATAGATGGCAGCATTGACATCTATGGGATCTTCATCATCCTCAGCAGGTACTTCGTCAACAACTGGACGAAGTCGAAGCACTACTTGGTCATCGTGGGATGAGGTAGATGCAGGGGTGCCATTGAGAGGTGGAGGGGCTCGCCCTTGGAAATGCAAACTTTGCCCTTATGCTCGCACTAGTGGGGCTGATAAAGTGAGAGCCCATCTTCTACATGAGGAGGGGAAAGAGGTGCGTTTTTGCACCAATGTATCAATTGAGAAAAGGCAGGAGTTACTTGACCGCATAGCCACTTCTATGGGGAATTCACATGCCAGGAGGATGCCAAATATAGCAGTGGATCCAACAACATGGACTCCAAGGCCAACAGGGCATGGTACTTCATGCAGAAAACCACCAGGATTAGTGGCTATGCAGCCTTCTCATGGGCCATCAATGGCAACAGGTCGTGGTGTTAAACAGAGTTCATTGCACACTTCATGGGAACCAAAGAAAAAAGAGGAAACAGATGCAGCAGTGGCATGCTTTTTTTACCATGACCATATTGCATTCAAATCAACCAGGTCACCTTATTTTTTAAATATGGTGACAAAGATTGCAGAGTATGGACCCACATATAAGCCCCCTTCATCAGAAACTATCAGGACTACATTGCTTCAAAAGGAGAAAGTAGCCATAGAGATTGCAACAGCAAATATTCGCAATCAATGGGCAAGAAATGGAGTGACATTGATAGCAGATGGATGGAGTGACACACGCCATAGGTCCATACATGGTGTTGTTGCATATTCTCGTGGAGATGTATACTTCATTGGTAGTCATGATGCTTCAGAGACTGGAAAGAGTGCAGATGTATTGGTATCCGAGTGGTGCGAGGCAGTGCAGGCTGTTGGGGCAGAAAATGTAGTGCAGTTTGTGGCAGATGGTGAACCTACAAATAGGGCAGCAGGAAACATTTTAATGGCAATGTATCCACATATCACCTTTAGTCCATGCATGGCGCATTGCTTGAATAACTTGTTGAAGGATATTGGAAACTTGCCATGGATTGCATCTCTTGTTGCGAAAGGCAACAAGATTATCACATTTATATGTAATCATCAGTACTTGCATACTAAGTTTCGCAAGAGAAGTGACAAAGAACTTCTTAAATACTCGGATACACGATTTGCATATAACTTTCTTATGCTCGGTCGATTGCACTATTGCAAAGGTGCAATTCGGGAGCTATTTGCTAGTGATGAGTATGAAAATTGGATTGGGGCTGCCACTGCTACTGCTGTGTTATGTAATGTATATGTTTCTGATAGAGATTTTTGGGATGAGGTTAATCGCACCAACCAAATGGTTGATCCTATTATGCACATGTTGAGGCTTGCAGATGGCATGGATCCATGCATTGGGAAGATCTATGAAGGTATGGATCGCATGATTGAGAGGTTGGAGAGTTTGGAACCAAATGCAGATAGGTATGAGCAGATCAAGGAGTTATGCATCAGCAGATGGAATGAGTATGACTCTCCTATGGATGCTGCAGCATATGTGCTTGATCCTGAGTTTCAAGGAAAGATGCAAGAAAGAGACCTTGAGGTGGTCAAGGCTTGGAACACATTGCTTGCAAGGCTTTATCCCAGCCGTGAAATGCAACGCAAAATTAAAAATCAGCTCTCTGTATATCCGCAAACATTAGGGATGTTTGGTACAGAGGATGCACTAGAGGACAGGATAAATATTGGGACTACTTTATGGTGAGAGGACTACGGGGCAGAAGCTCCAGAGTTGCAGAGTTTGGCTATTCGTATTCTTAGCCAAACAATTAGCTCTTCTTGTTTAGAGCAACTATGGAGCTCATTCAATCACATTCACTCAAAGAAGAGAAATCGTCTTGGTACAATGAAGACGAATGACCTAGTTTATGTGAGCTCCAATCTTCGCTTGCTAGCTCGTACATCAGTTGCAAAGGCTGATTCTTTTATATGTTGGGAAAAAGATGACGATGATGATGATGGTGATGATGATGGGCACGATGTTGTTCAGCAGGATGAGCATTCAGGCACAGTGGAGCCATCTTCCATGAATCAGAGCACTTAGTAGCTAGCCTTTTGAAACTTTAGAGTATTGACTTGGAAATTGGAGCTCTTGTAACTTGGATCTTTACTATTTAGGCTTTAAAGTTTAGTGCATATTTTGTGTTTTTGCATTGCACACTTGTTGCCAGTTGGACTTATGCAACATTGTTGATTAGAATGTTGAATTATGAATGCGACAATCCATTGCTAGTTACAATGTTTTGAATCTTTATTATTGTTGAAACTTGATTATTATGTCTCTAGAGTCTAATTTCATGAATTATGGTTGATATGATCTCTCTCTCTAGATTCTAAGACAAGTGTTGACTCTCTCTCTCTCTCTCTCTCTCTCTCTCTCTCTCTCTCTCTCTCTCTCTCTCTCTCTCTCTCTCTATATATATATATATATATATATATATATATATATATATATATATATATATATATATATATATATATATATATATATATATACCGTTCCCTCACTTTGGACGTTCCCCCCGTTCCAGTTCCTGGTAACTATGAAGTTAAGGAAGTGTTTGATCTTGTTTTAACTTGTCTTCGTGTCTGTGGCCTAAATTACGTAAAGGAACCTGTGACTAACGGGTTAATTAAGAAAGCTGCTTTTATATGTCAAGCATAACGTGGTAGGTAATTAGATAACTAAAACAACCCTCGAGGGAAGCGTGATGGATGTGACCAATGGGTCTATCCTACAGAAGGGTGGTCTCGGTCAGCCGAGAGCTTTCCTCAAAGGAGATGTTAACAGGAAATGTTAGGAAAAAGTCGATCTATGACCTTAGACAATGTTGACTAGGAACCCGGACTTCAGGTCGATCCTAGTGGGAACGGCCGGATTAGTTCCGTTGCGGACCAGACTCGAGAGACCCTAGTTGGCAAACCCTGTGTCATTCCTTGGGAGTGCCGAGCGGTGTCTTCTAGATATATCTCTCGATAGACTGCTAAGACGTGTCCCGCGATTCGAGGAGCGGGCATGTTACATTTGCAGTACCTCTTCTTCAACACAACCATCTTCATAGATTTAAAGGATCAACATGTCAGACCACAATGACAAGCAGAATCGTTGGGATTGATAGGACCCCCAAGATCATGAGGAGCATGGGGAACTACCAAGATCGTGAGGATCATCAGGACTGCCATAATTGAGAGGAATTGTCAAACACAAAGACCATCATGATTGTGACATGGATCATGAACCAAATTGTGGTGATCGGGCCGGCCCCTTACCATATTGGACCACAATGACAAGCAGGATCCGTAGGATTGAAAGGACCGACAAGATTGTGAGGATCATTGGGAACTATTGAGATCGTGAGCATCATCATGACGATTGTCGTAATTATGAGGAATGATCAAC